>NW_020884967.1:314562-698769 GCF_003945725.1 Corapipo altera
GGGGCCGTGCCGTGGGAGAGCGGGGCCGTGCCGTGCGGGGCCGTGCTTTAGGAGCGGAGTTGTGCCGTAGGGGAGCGAGGCCGTGCCGTGGGAGCGGGGCTGTGCCGTAGGAGCGGGGCTGTGCCGTAGGAGCGGGGCCGTGCTGTAGGAGCGGGGCTGTGCCGTAGGAGCGGGGCTGTGCCGTAGGAGCGGGCGGTGCGGGCAGCGGCGGTGCGGGGATGCTGCGGCCGCGCCGCGCTCCCTCCCCGGCCCCGCGGTGGTTCAGTCTGCAGAGGGGCTCCGCGGCCGCCGCTCCGCTCCCGCCCCGCGCCGATGCCGAGCCCTGAGCCCTCCGCCGGGTAAAGCCCCAAACCGCGGTGGATTGGCGATGGTACCTTAAGCCAAGTAAGTAGCGACACCCCCCAGCATGGGAATAGCGATGATGATAATAAAAGATCTTTCCCCCCTTTCCGCTCTGAGCTTGTTTATTTGGCGATTTGCTGCTTGGTGGGGGGGGGGGGCGGGGGGGGGGGAAGACGCCAAGCTGATGGGGGGAACGGTGTGGATGGAGGCTGAGTGATGCATTAGGTTTTGGTTCATGCCCTGGGAATCTCTGCAAAGGTAATGCTGCAACTCGTGTAGATTATTCTGTAAGGTCAAAGAGAAACTGCATAGCTAAAAGGCACTCTTGCATCAGAAAGCATTCGCTGGGCTTTGGTAGGTTGAAAATTCAGCATGATCTTGTTTTTTTGAAGCATATGGGCTTGATTTTGATTAAATCGGTGCTTTAGTGATGAGGAAAACACGTGGACGGGATTTTGCTTTTATCATTGCTGGTAAGAATCGGATGTGCCTTTTTTTTTCTTTCAGAAGTGAGGTGCAGAAAAGACACTAAAATGTTGAGCAGTACAGTTTGAGTGTTGTATTTTTCTAAGTTTAATGTTCTCTTGTGATAGACAAAGATATCTCATGTTAGGAAAATCTGTAATCCTCAGCTGGGTTTCTATATAGAGCTGCTTATCGTTTTTCAAAGTGTTTGTTGGAAAGTAAAGGGCACCCAGGTTAAATACCCCAAACATTGCCTTTCTATTGAGATGGATTAGAAAATACTGTGGAAGAAACCGGGAATTTTCTGCAATTCCTTTTAAGCATGTATGACGTTTCCTATGGCAAGGTGGGGAAAGGCTTTCTGAGGTACAATAACTAAGAATTCTGACAGATAGACTTTTATTTTTTTTATTATTTTTTATTTAAAGAAGAGTCAGCCCTAAATCCCCTGAATGCCGCATGGAAAAGCTTTTGGCTGTTCATGAAGCATCCGACGCTTTAAGAGAAAACATAAGATTACAGGAGTCATTTCCGATTATGTAAAGGGAGATTCTGTGCGTTTGATCCCCGCCTGCGGCGCTGGCAGCTCATCTGCCCCGCTCCGGGCAGCACCGAGCTCTTCCCCAGCCTCCCATTTCCCGACTTTAAGTTGTCCTATCCAAGCCGGGGCAGTTCCCTGTGCATTCCACGTCGGTTCCCAGGGCTGCTGAGGCGATGGCTGTAGGCAGTCCTAGAGCACGGAGGCAGCCAGGAGCAGATGCTTAGCCCTGTGCTTCCCATACCTTCTGGAAGGTGAGTATTGAAGGGGTTGAAGGGGAAGGTCTCTTCTTTCATGGTCAGACTGTTCATTTTACATCCCAAGAGCTGCGTGCTCCTTAGGACTTCTGGTCGTTTGACCTCCTGCTTGCATTCAGCGAGGGGCTCTGCTGAAGGATTGCAGAGATATTACACAAGTTGGGATGTCTGGAAATAGCTGGCACGCTCCATATGGGAAAATTGCGCTTTTATTGCCGGGATTTGAGGTTAATATTACGTGTATGTGGTATGAAATTGATAATGAAGGTTTATTGCTAGTCTTCGCTTAGAAAAAGGATTGCAGATCTACTTCATAGTCCACGTTTTTTTTTTAATGCTGAGATGCATTCCTGATTAGCATTTAATTTGTGAGAGGTCATCCATATGCATGACTAGCTCTTGTACCTTGCTCTGAAATAACTGTTTGACTCAGGTATCCAGCAGGTCTTTGATCACATATAGGTTTTACTTTGTTCATGTTCCTCTCATTTTAATTGAAATTGCTACCTGTGAAGAACCGTTTCATATTTTCTCTGTGGTGCTTCTAAAATGACTAAGTTTGTGAATAAGCAATAAAATAAGGCTTGTAGATAAGTTGTGTATAGCAATGCAGCATGAAGTTTTTTCCTTTTTTTTTTTTTGTGTGTGTGTCTGTGTGCCCCCTTTTCAGCCTTTTTGTACATCTATCTTCCTTTCTGTGGAGAATTGATTTTGGCCCACATTAATGGTAAATATACATTAATTTTCATGAAAAAGGTGATTTTTTTTTTATTGTTGCAAATCAGAACTGCCTGATACTTCTCATGCTTTCTGCATATATAAAAAGGTTATATGCATATATATTGGAGCAGCTTGGAAGAGTTTCATGCTTCTCAGTAGGATTCCAGGTTCCAGAAGACGTGGTAATGATGAACTAGGTATCATACTGCTCTTTTAAGAGCTTCCATGAAGTCACTTTTGTGAGTGCTTTTTTCTTAAAATTTCGTATCATGCATCCAGGAAACAGCTTTGAGGGATGATTTTTTTCCTGTTTCATCTTCCCCCAGCATTTGAAATATCCAGTTTATCTTTTCCAGTGCTGTTGGATTTGGGATGCAACATTTTTTGAATCATGCTAAATATATATATATATATATATATATTCCTGTCTGAATAGTGCAAATGTGAGCATATATTCTGCTAATACATAAGAACGTTACAAGTGTCTTTGCTTTTTTTTTATTTTCATCCCTCAGTTCATATTGTCAAATGTCAGTTGGGTATGTAGTAATTCCTTGGTACATTTTGCAATAAATGTAGAAGTCGTGACCTTGTAACTCTCCCACTCACTGAAACCCCATTACACTGCAGTAGGACTCCAGCAGCTGGTAGTTCTGGAAATTCAACACACTTCCTTTAATAAATGTAAATACTTTTACAGGTTGGACCTAAAATAAGGTTCTGAAGGGAAAAAAGTGGTTCATTTGATTAACCTGTCTGTGAAACCTCGTCGAAAATAAGCTTGCCTTTTGCCAGGTTTTTCATTGTGTTTTCAAGGAGAGACAAAGAAGGATATTAGAGTTCACTGGAATTTAGCAAGTATTGTTGTGTCTTTCTGGCTGATTAATTACATTCATATTATACATTATCTGATCAAACAACAACCCTCCCCCCCCCCCACCAGTTACAATGACACGTCTCTGAATAATTTTAATACGTCAGTTGAAAAAAAAGGGTTAAAAAAGCACCAAGGATTAAATCATCTGCTCCCAGAGAGGGTTTTTTTGCTGAATTCGTACGTGAAAATGTGTTGCTGAAGCTTCAGACAGCCTCTCTCTCATGCTTCCACTGGGATTCTTCCCTGGGTGAGGCAGGAATGACTCTGCTCTGAATGGAGGCTCCCTGTCAGAAGGGCTCAGTTTGCAAATGGAGCAACAGAGCTCTGTGTGACCGGGATAGTTCCGGAGCCTCTGCAGCACCTGCAGTCCGGGAACCTCAGCTCAGATTCCACTTGCCAGGGCTGGATGATGCCCAGCAGGGATGCTCAGCTCTGGGAGGCTCTCTAGAATTTATCCCTCTCTATCCCCCTCGTATCCGTCGCGGTCTAAGGTAATTTATCCTTAGTGGAACGGTTGCATAAGAGGACAGGATTTCTTCCTACATATGCTTTGTATGCTAGAATTTTTTATATTCCAATATTTATAAATGATACATAAGGCTTACGTAGATTATATAAATATATAGGCTTTAATTTCATACCTAAAGCGTCAAAGAGGATTAATAGCATTTTATTGTAATCTTTCTTTTAAAGTTTGGTGCCCTTTTGTAGGAAACAAACATACGGCACAGTTTTAAGGGCTGTGGGATTTTGGGTTGAAGTTTTGCTGGTTTTACTCATGTTTAGGGGGAAAAAAAGCATGCTTTTAATGTTATTTTTCTTGATATATGGTCTTGTTTTTTGCCTCGAAACTGGAGATTTACAATTGAAGAAAAAGAATCAATTTATAAGGGAAGGGCTGGGAATGAAGGGTATGTAAAAATGGCCCAAAATAAGGAAAATAATTTGAAGAGGCTGCCAGCACTGAAAAACGCAGGACATGTTCCTTCATAGCACTGCAGATGAGTGAAATATGGAGACTCAGAAGGGCTGTGGAATGCCTGCTTAGATATCACAGTTTGCAGAGTTGGGAAACGGTAACCAAGTTACAAAATACTTCCCTTCTACCACATCATTTGTGAACAGGTTCACTCTGCTGGTAATATATTTTTCTCTGTTTTTAAAATACTGATTGCACAGTTAAAGCATCTCAGGACTATGCACCAGTCTCTCAGAGAATCCTAGAAGCAGTTAACAGGAAAGCCTAGAACAGGACTGACAGGAAGGATTGTGATTTATGTGAAAGATTTTGTGCATTTTTTACCCTTTGTCTCCTTTCCACACGTGGTGAGGGTGAAATGGGTGGAGAAGCCAGCTCATTTCAGAGCCACGGAACAGCTGAGGTTGGCAGGCACCTCTGGAGTCCAACCCCTCCTGTCCAAAGTGGAGTCATCTATGGCAGGTCCCTCAGGGCTGTGTCCAGTCAGGTTTTAATTATCTCCAAGGATGGAGACTTCACCACCTCTCTGGGTAACCTGTGCCAGTGTTTGACCACTGTCACATTTTTCTCATCTTTAAATGCAATTTTCCATGTTTGTTTGCTCTCACTGCCTTTTTGCCTTTCACTCGGCACCGCTGAGAAGAATCTGGCTCCATCTGCTTTCCTTCCTCCATCAGGTGTTTATACAAGGTGTCCCCGGGCTTTCTCTTCTCCAGGCTGAACAGTCCCAGTTTCTTTAACCTCCTACCTGCATCCCAGGTGCTCCAGTGCTTTTGTCACCTTTGCATCCCTTCCCTGGACTCGCTCCAGGAAGTCCATGTCTCTCTTGTCCTGAGAGCCCAGCAGAGCACAGAGCAGTGCTGAGGGAAGGGGAAGCTCCTGAGGCAGCCCAGGAGCCCTTTGCTGTGAGGACACATTGCTGGCTAATGGTCAACTTTGGGTCCACCAGGAATCCCAAAGGCTTTTCTGCAGAGCTCCTTCCCAGCAGGCTGGCCCCCAGCCTGTCCTCCCCAGGGACAGAAGTTTGCACTTCCCTTTGCTGGACATCCTGAGGTTGGCCCATTGCTCCACCCTCTGTGGTCCCTCTGGGAGGCAACTCAACCACCTGGTGATACCAACCACACCTCCCCATTTCATATCACCTGGGGACTTGCACAAGGTGCTCAGTTGTATCATCCAGGTCATTCATAAGACACTTGGCTATTGCATTGAGAGAAATTACTTGGCAGGAGAGGATTAGACCTGAAACTGCAGTTTCAAGATTTAGCCCAGAACTGTGTTATCACCAAATGCCAAAAAAATGGTCAATATCCTGAGTGTGTTTATGGTTAAGAGTGTGGAAGTTGCAATACCGAACACCCAGCACGTTGCATCAGCATCCTAGAGTTTGAGGAGGAAACAGAAAAATCAGTGATTCAGATTTACTAAGAGCTTATTTTATATATTAAAAATGAAGACTCACAGCTGATGAAGTAATTTCAATTGATAATTTCGTTCACTGCATTTCAATTAAAGCGAGTTAAAAATAAAACCATATGAAATGAATTAAAAATCAAATGAGATTTAGTCCAATCTGATTTGGATCTTGCTGAAAAATCTGTCGCACAGAATGAGGAAACAGGATAGGGAAGATGCTTATCTGGTAGATGTTGGGCAAAGAGCTATTTCTGTAGTCATTGCCTGTCCAGTTCACTGACCTTCCCACATCCTGACCTCTGGAAATGAGTTAGGCATTTGGAGTAAATGACACTCCTCATACATGCACTTCATCTGAGAAGACTTTTACTTAGACAAGTGCTCCACAGCACAATTCAGTGTAGACTTTGTACCTCAGTTTAGATACAACATTTTAAATGTCTTCAAGGATTCCTCCCTCTGTATAACTCAGCTAAAGTCTGATAGACAATTCCCACCAACTGCCACAGGTGGGGCAGGGAATGACAGCCCCTACTGGGCTTGGATACTGAGGTTCATTCAAGATCCTACAAGTCTAGAGCTTTTACCCTACTTGATCTCACACACAAGCTGTCCTAGGCATCCCTGGCATTTGTCTCCATGCATCTCAGAATTCCAGGATCTCCCCTTACTTCCAGGGTCTTTTGTCCAGTCTGCACTGGTCACCCCTGGTCACCTTTTCTGAGAGTCCACTTCTTTGGGGAGTCCATTTGTTCAACCTCTTCTTCCTTCTGGAACTCAAGGGGGCTCAGTTTCCCAAATCTCCGTAGTCTGGGCGGGAACACTGCACGGGATCAGCCTCTTTGGTGGTGCTGTCTCATCGCTCTTCACTAATTCCATGCTCCACTGTTATTTAGTTCCAGGTATTATCAAAACTTGCAACCAGCCCAGTCAAGCTGCAACCAGCAAGGAGCAGGTTTATGCATGAGAGTCGAATATTTTGGGGCATATTTACACCCTCCTTCACACTCAATTATCTGCTGCACTCTGCACTGCAATGTTTTTCACCTCCGACCGTACCACACTTCTCCATAAATGGGAACGATGAGGATCTCCATTCCTGTTCCCTTGACTACCTCAGCCATGGCCTTTCAGACACAGACACTGCCATCCACAGTCTTTGTGCAGTAGCTTTCTGTGCACTGGTGGACCTTGAGAAAAGAGTGACACTTCCCAGAGGTGTGGTGGCTCTTTGTTTGGGCATGTGCAATATATGGGATGGATGAATACATTGTAATGGTCGTGCTCAGCATCTCACTAACCTTGACACCAACACTGGTGCTGATGAAGCACAATAAAAATACGCTGCTACTGTTACAACTTGTCTTTCAGAATGGTACACCTTGTGTCACACAGGTAATTAGAAGAGAACAGTGTTCCCAATAAACTGTTCCAGTCTCCTTGGGAAATGTGCAATCCCAAATGTCAGCAGGCAGCATTGATTTGTGTCCTTTGTAAGTCAGTTTGAGAAGAAACTCTTGCCCTGGCTGAGGGCAGCTATTTAATTTACACTGCGTGCTTACTATGTTCCTTCCCTCTGCTTGAACTGCAAGGAAAATTTCGCATGTTGTTCTAAAAATATATCAAAATGATGTTTGATATTAAGGGACCGGTGAAATGCAATTACAATGAAATAATGACTTCGTGTTGCTTTTCACAATGAAATGAGATTGTCATCCTCCCTCCCCCAGTGCTTGAAGCAATACCTATTTATGAGTAGTTCAGCCAACCTGGGACATTTGAAGAAGAATTGCACACGGCTTCTTAGATGCAATGCAAATTGTTGCAGTACCCAAGGAGGACATTTGCATTATGGTAGGACTAGTTGCCTCTGTGATGCTGTAGTGGTGATTGTTATGCAGAGAACTGCAGGATAAAATGGTAGTGCTAAATCAGCATTGCTGAATAAGATGGCTGAAAATGCCACAAAAACAAACCATTGGAGCAGGAGGATTACAGAAGTAATGATATGCTGAATTTCCATGCCATACATCTCCCAGCTTTCTGTATAGGCCTGCAGACAAGCTCTTAGTTTTACAGGTTATTTTCTTTGGTTCTTACTAAGTTTGGTGCCTCTCTCATCCCCACACTGCATCACTCTGTGAGGAGCAGGACATGGCCCTTGTCACAGAGGGGCAAGTCAGAGGGGGTTGCCTGGTGTGTCTTGGGTTGACCAGAAAGAACACAAAAGGACTGCCCTGATATTTCTGTTGCAGCATCAAGAATTTCCCTTTAGGGCATAGAGGTTTGAGTGATGATGTTTTATTCCCAAGTTTATGTGGGGAGCTGTTAGTCCTCAGGGCACTCTGTTGATGTGCTTGCACCACTGTTTGCAGAATCTTCTGTTCATTTGATTTTAAATCCCATTTTGGTTCCTCCAAAATAGGACTGGGTATGTCTGTCTGTTCTGTGAAGTGCCTAAACATCAGAGAGAGGTGTAGAATGTGGAGGGGTGGGATTTATTTACATGCTTGGGCTGAAATGGGAAGATGCAAGAGGAGAGTGTGTCTTTTTCCAGGACTATGTGATGTAACAATAGGTGACAGGGATAGGGACCACTGGAGCCTGTCACAAATGGAGTCCTTAGGATGTGCAGGTGGCACCTGGCTCGTGCCTAAGCTGGGGTGGAGCCTGAGTGGGCCAGCTGCTGCCTGGGGCTGGCAACAGGCTTGACCTTGGGGAAGGGAGAATGTGTGGATAGAGACAAACTGTGCTCAAACTGTTAAAAAAAGGTGCTCTTTGCTGCAAAGCTTGAATTGCTGCCTATTTCTTTGGTTGTCTTCTTATGAATCTTTTTATAGCTGCTCAATTTAAGCAACTAGAGTTAGTATGCCATTCCCTACCTTGTTATGGATCCTGCCCTCCAGCAGTGTTTACAAAATAATGAAAAAAGAACCAGCAATCTGAAGGAGGGACATGTAAAATCTGCAATGCAGAAATAGGATTATATATTTGTCTGAGTTCTCATGTAGACAGATGATTAATACAGTACCAGCTACAGGGTTTATAGCTTGGTATATCATTAAGGTTCCCTGTAACTCTAATGTGAAAAGATAATAAATTAAGTGTCCTCTTCCCTGCCCTTGTCCTCCTTTTTCTAGTTTAGAAGTACACTTAGAAGTTTTAATCTGAAAACATGATTCTGATACCAGAACTGGGGATGGAAAGAAATGAAACAGAAAATGGAAGACATCTGAAGCGTTTTTTGCTTGAACCTTTTTAAGAATTAAAATTGAGTGCACGAGGTCTTAACATACAAGCCTCATTTACATATCTTCTTTTGGATTAAGAGGGTTTCTTTAAAATTACTGCTAGGAAAGTATTTTTTAGGATTTTTTTTCCCCACTTGTTAGAGAAAAACCAGAATATCATTTCTTAATCAGGTCCAGCCTCCTTCTCAGGAAATCTTGTTCCCCTGCTTTATCTTATCTGGAGCAGACGAGAGCTGCAGATACAGGACATGTTGAATTTTTCATTAGCAATAAGGTAAGTAGTAGCACTTTTAGAGCTTTAATTGCCAGACCTTGAGAGAAGAATAATTGTAATATTTAAAATAAATCTGAATCAGAATTCTGTGAAAGAACAAATGTTAAAGTAACTAGAAATATGCTGGGAGATGGTGCCTCTGAGCTCACTGCTGAGATCCTCCTGTGGTCAAGGGGCATTGAAGAGGATTCTCTAGAAAGCCTCTGTGCTGGATTTATCACATGAGGTGAACCAGAAGGCCTAACCCTGCTCTCTTTAGGCAGAGCAAGACCCAGGGGTTGTGACAGAGGTGAGCAAATCGAAGTGTACACTCAGTGCTGAAAGTGCCACCACTGACACTGGAAACAGCAGACCATTCCTGCAATGAGGGCAGTTTTCACTGTGCTTGAGAAGAGCTCTGACCATTGCTGGATCAGGGAAGGGATAAATCCTTCCACAGGGAAAAGAAAATACGTGTATGTGTGTATGTATGTATACATATATATACAGGTATATCTCTAAAAGCTTCCAAGTAGAAAGCAGTTGTTATAAAATCCTTTTTGTTGTTCAGTTTACTATGTAGTTGAATTCCATTCAAAGTTAATCTTTCAGTGGTTCACTTGAAAACAATACCAATTTTGTGCTCCCTCCCACACATGAGATCCACTCCCTTCCTCAGTAATTCTTGTTTGACCTTACAGCCAGTTCTTTAGAAACTTTCCTACTAGCTGCCAGATATTTCTATTCAAGAGTTACCCTCAGGAGTAGCACATAACCATGTTGGTCTGCTTTTTGTGTTCATTCTCTAGTGAACAGAGAGCCTCAAATCTTGAGGCCTTGGTTAATTCAAAATTTTATACGAATTTGACTTTCTCTCCCATGACTCCACTTTTTTTTTATAGCAACCAAGTTCCACCACAGCACTAAGAAAACAAATGCGGGAACACTTGTAGTTGCCCGAGATAAAAATTTCTTGGGAGCTATGGAATTCATTCCTGCAAAAGATTGAACAGACTGTGGAATGAACCACGTACTCCATTAAGCCAAACAGCAAAAAACATCTGTGGTGATGCCCATAAGGTCTGGATGAAGCTATTTTTAGTTCAGTTTTGGAAGGAAGAGGGAGTGGATCCTACTCTTTCTCACCTCTTTGTGAGGATAGCAAATCGAACAGAAGTACAGAAATAGGGATTCCCTCCCCTTAACCTATTATTATATGACTTACAGTGAAGATTGAGCAGCTTCCATGGGAAAGACAGAAGGTGTGATGTTCTGTGTGTGCCCATGAGAAATAGCCTCGTAAGGAAAAAAATGTGTGGATCAGTGGCATTGGTTTGGAGGTTTTTGGATCTGCGTAGAGGATGGGAAAAATCTTGCTGTAATTAAGGTATTTCTGAGGATCTCTGGTATTGGTGGCAAATTGTGTTGTTTGTCTTGCTGCAAAGTGAAGTCCTGACCCTGGCAATCCTCAGGGATGTTCATGAGAGGAGTTTCTGGCTCCAGCTGTACGAGCCTGCGATGCTGGACTTGGGAGAAGGGTTTTATGGCACAGCTCTGGTCCCACCCTACAGACATCCTGGGAACCGGGAGGATCTCACCCAAGGAGTGAAGTAAACACACAAACAAGCAGTGAGAGGGAAATAAAGCAACTGCAAAGCCTGAATGTCTGATTTGACAATCTCTTTGGTGCCTTCTCAGCACATGTAGGGAGCAGCAGAGCTGCTGTCACCCTGTCCTTCATCTCTCCACGCAACCTGCACGTCCCCAAAGCCTCAGGCAGGGGTTTGTCTCCCTGGAGCCTCATTGTCAAAGCCCAGCAAGGTTGATTTTTAGCACTTCATCTCTCTTAAATATATACCCACAGGAGAAAGGCAATTTGCTGTGTGTCTTTGCAAGACTTTTTGAGATGAGTTATTGAGAATTAAGGTCGTGCTGGTTCAGCCTGGCAGCTGAGTCCCCGTGCTTGGGTTTCTCCATAACCAGTGTCTCCCTAGGAATCTTTTGTCTTGGATTTCTTGCCTGACTGTGTCGTGCAGTCTTTCCCTGCTTTTCAGACCGATGGATGTGTTGGTTGTTGTTCCTTGTTGATCTTCTTCAGCATCATCTGCTTTCATTAGCATTTTTGAACAAAGGACTGAATCAGAATAAATCACAACTAATAGAAATATAGGAACAGATTATCATTTTGCAAAGCTGAACTCTCTCAAAGGAGATTACGTATTTAAATTGAACAAATGCAACTTCATAAATAAACTAAATTAAACATCATCTAATTTTACTTTTGAAGCCAAGCAATTTTAATCCATACTCAGCTTCTCGTATAAATATTTCCCAACTCATTTTTATTCTTTGAAGCATTCTTATTCACATTTAAAACTCAAAAATGTGCCAAATTGAACCACAGTTGTGTATGCTGAATGAATGTAAAAGCTTGGGTATATTGCATAATAATCTGAGAGTTGGCAGGAGGAAGTGATTGCTTTTGTGAGTGTCCAAGTAGTAGTGTAAAAATATTTTTTGAGAACCTAATGTTTGTCTCCAAAGCACTCTGACTGATGACATGCCTGAAAAATCCTTTTTATAAATCCCTTATGTATAGTTCAAAAGGAAGCAATAGATGACTAGAAATCTATCTGTTTCCCCAGGGAAAATTCATGCACAAACCGTGGTGGTACAAGCATTACCCAGCTGGTCTGCACTGTGAACAAATTCCTGTTCATAGATGGAAGAGATGTTTTACTGCAGAACTAATTCTTAGAACTGGGAACATTTGAACACCCCAAATATGTTACTTTGTGATTAGAAATGCACTTTATCAATCATCTTATTAGACAGGAAAGAACCTTTTTAAAAAATATGTGGTAATAAGGGTCAAGAATTCTTGTTAAATGTTTCAAATAGCATTCACAAAGCTGAAATATAATTTCAGTCCACCCTATGTTCACTCTAAAAACCACAATCAGAAGCCATTTTCCAGAAATAACCTTAAATGCGGTTCTTTGTCCACATTCATTAAATTGTTACATGCAGTTTGCAGAACTGACCTGTCCAATGACTTCAGTGGCTGAAAGTGGTTGACAGTGGTTTTCAAAAATACTTCATTTCCAAGTAAATCAGATGTAAGATTACCAAGAACTTTTCTTATTTTTGTCTAATACCTTGAAGATTGAACAGAACAAAAGAAGCGAAACAAACCCTCATTTTTTTCCTCTGGTTTCAATATTAACTCATTTATTTATGTAATTAATCTCTAATGGTAGAAAACTTATAGGTAAGATTTATTTTCATGTTAAAATCACTAAAATTGATAGTTCTGGCAAAAATCACGATTTTCTTACTGCACTTAGATTTTTCCAGGAATAGTTGAATAAAGCCTTTCCCAGTCTTTGAACGGAGCATTTGTTGTGTGTAGTAAGGACAGAGTAGAGCTTGCTAATGCTCTACAGTGGTTTGGAATTACTGTAGATTAATGAGTTTTGTGGGGGAAATGCACAGGTAAGAAATACTTGCTGCACAGCTGAGTTTTTCAGCCTTGCTGATGAAGATGCCTTTGCTGTGACTGTTGAGGACTGAGCTCAGAGCCCTCGTCAGATGTGCAGCCGTCGCATCCCAGGACTTTCCTGCTGGAGATTTAAGCTGCTGTGCCAAATGATGTGAGCAAGAGCACTGCAAGGACACTGTGACTCATGCAGGCTGTGTCTGTGCTGAAGGTCTTGCTGGCAATAAAGCTGTTTCCAATCTGTTTTTTGCCAGTGCTGCTGAAAGGAGGGAGGTGCAGGCCCCAGGAGAAGGGATGCCACAGGCCAGTGCTCGTGGTCATCTTCAAAGCCGGTGGTACAGAATGGGGGGGCCTGAATGACTGAATTTCTTCCTCAAAATGCAAAACAGCCAGAAACAACAAGAGGGAAATCAATGTAGGCTGGTGTTGTTTATTCCATCTTCCTTCACAAATGAGAGTTCTGGACAGGAATTTTGTCATGCAGCAAACGAAAAAAATGATCCCCTTGGTTTCTAAACACATGCAGTTCTCCCTGAAATCCAAGTGAATTGATAATTCCTTGGGTCCCTAATTGAACGTGCAGCCCTATATAAAGGAAGGTTTGAGCACGGTGCTGCATTAGTGCTGCTCCACATTTTCAGGATGTCCTTGAGTGCATTTACAGGGCTGGGGAGTTGAGGAAGGATAATTTCATTAGGAGAATGCAGCAAGAGAGTGGTTCTAGAGACGGATGAAGACCCTTTGCAAGTGAAATATTTTCATAGTCCTGCATCGTGGAGATATCCCTGATGTTCAAGTACTTGTCCCTGAATTATGTGCTGTTGACAGGCATGGGCTCTTCGGGATGGGAACAGTGGGAGATGCCAGCTGCAATTGGATATGTGTAAAAAAACATTAAATGGAAACTATTAGTGTTTCCTGCAAATACTGGTTAGTAGATTTTGAAAATTCTTTCAAAACAAAGATTTGGCCTAATAGGTTTGGTATTTTTAGGTAGAACATCCACCTGCAGAGGAAGAAACATAAAAGGATAATTTAATGCAATTTGCCAAAACAATATTTTGCCTCTTCTCATGTGGACTGTAATAGTTGTCTTGCCACTGAACTTCTGGATGCATTCCAGTCTTTATGAATATACCTGTTATTTTCGACATGATTAGAGTCTGTCCTTCATCTCAACTTAATTGCAGCAACAGATTTTTGCATATTCAGATCTTCCAAACATATTGCTTGCAACTAGAAAGGACTGATAAATCCACCTATTTTTAAATAGGCAAAATAGAACCTGATCTTTAGTGGTTTAGCCATCATTACACATAATCAGTATATTAATCCTTTAAAAACTGATGCTTCTTAAATAGCTTTTTTCAAATTTATTTTGACAAGGATTTGATATTTGAATAATCAAGGCATGGAAAGTGCAGTGCTGCCTAGGATTCAGGCTAAAATCTCACTTGATCTAGAACATTAAATACTATCTTAGGCACAAAATATTAATTTTTCAATTAAAATCTGTCTGGATGAATCATTCCCTAACACAAGGTAATGTACTTGGTTGCAACTCAAAATAACCTCATTTGAGCAAATGTTTCTAATCAAGGGGAAGTGTCCTGGTATGATGCTGCAGAATTGTTTGCTGGTGTTTTGCAAAGAATATTTTTAAGTGTGTGTTGTTGGGAGTTGGTGGGGTCCCTGCAGCGACTCTAACAAAGCAGCTGGTGCTGTGCACCATTCTCTAATGAACTGGTGTTGGGTGAGTTCTCTGGTGCCCTTTGCTGGGATGCACATGCATAAAACCCAGCAGAACTGAAATTTCAGGATTAGTGTCAGGAAGGGTTGTGTGAGAAGAACTGCTGGTACCTGAAAGCCTGTGAGTTGTGATGTTATGACTAAGAGCTGTCATCAGTGCATTTCTCTAGAGGGGAATATTTAATTTGAGAGACTGGGTAATTTTCCTTGCACAGATCTTCTGGACAGACTGGATCAGTAGCTGAGGCCAGTTGTGTGAAGTTCAATGAGCACAAGCTCAAGTACAAGTGCTGTGAGGAGAGGCTGAGGGAGCTGGGGCTGTTCAGGCTGAAGAAGAGGAGGCTCAAGAGAGACCTCCTCACTCTCTACAACTCCCTGAAAGGTTGTAGCCAGGTGGGCATCGGTCTCTTCTCCCAGGCAACCAGCAGCAGGACAAGAGGGCTCGGTCTTAAGCTCTACCAGGGAAGTTCAGCTTGGATATTAGGAAGAAATTTTTTATGAAGAGAGTAATCAGCCAGTGGAATGGGCTACCCAGGGAGGTGGTGGATTCACCACCCCTGGAGGTGTTTAAGGTGAGACTGGATGTGGCATCAGTGCCATGGGCTGGGAACCACAGCGGGGTTGGATCAAGGGTTGGACTTGATGATCTTGGAGGTCTTTTCCAACCTGGTTGATTCTATGATTCTGTGGTTTTAAAGCCAAGTGCCGGGTCCTGCACATGGATCACAACAGCTCCCTGCAGACCCAGGCTAGTGGATGAGCAACTGGAAAGCTGGAAAAAGACCTGGAGGTGCTGGTGACAGAAGCTGAACATGATCCCAGGTGTGCCCAGGTGGGCAAAGAAGGCCAAAGGCACCTGGCTTGCATCAGCATTAGAGTGGCAGCAGGACCAGGGCAGTGCCTGTTCCCCTGTGCTGGCACTGCTGAGGCACCTCCAGTCCTGGGGGCAGTTTTGGGCCCCTCATGACAAGAAGGACATTGAGGGGCTGGAGTGTGTCCAGAGAAGGGAATGGAGCTGGGGAAGGGTCTGGAGCACAGGCCTGATGAGGAGCAGGTGAGGGAGCTGGGGGGGCTCAGCCTGGAGAAAAGGAGGCTCAGGGGGGACCTTCTCACTCTCTGCAATTCCCTGACAGGAGGGGGGAGCCAGGTAGGGTCGAGCTCTGCTCCCACGTAATAAGTGACAGGACAAAAAGAAATGGCCTCAAGTGGCACCAGGGGAGGTTTAGATTGGAGATTTGCAAAAAGATTTTCACTGAAAGGGTTGTCAAGCATTGGCACAGGCTCCCCAGGGAAGTGATGGAGTCACCATTCCTGGGCATTTTCAACAAATGTCTGGCTGTGGCACATGGGGACACGACTGGGTGGTGGACATGGCTGTGCTGGGGTAGCAGTTGGACTTGATGATCTTAGAGGGCTTTTCCAAACTAAACATTTTTATTCTATTCTGTTCCAGAGAAAATGTTCCCAAAGCTGTGTAAAAGTGGAAATCCTAAATATAAGCTGGGTCAGAGTCTTTTTCTTAAGAGATCCCATTAACCCCATGGCCTCCCCAAAATATTCATTCATTCTGAGATACATTATCTAGATTTTGAGAAGTAATATTTGCTACATAGGGATAGATATCGGTGACAGCAGTTGGCAGTGTCCTACATAGTAATTAAAATCATGAGCAGTAAAATATTGAGGTTAAAGGAAAACCCTCAAACCTGAATTTATTAAATTGTTTATTTTGATATGAATTTTTTATTAGGTCTATTTAAAGCATTTCAGGCTTTATTTTCATGTATTTGCAACTGTGTCACTTACAGTTTGTCACGGCACATTTTTTCAATCATGTCTGTTTTACGGTATTTTAACCTAAATTATTTCTTTCTAGTAGAGCTACACTTAATGAAGCAGTGCACATTTATGTGTTGGGTACATCTGGTCTAAAATAGCCAAAATAATTCTGAGTGAAAGATTTATAGGTTATTCATAAAAAAAAAATCCACATTAAAGAAACTGAAGGAAGAGAGAGGGAACTAATTCTGTCTGTCTGTTAGGTTTATCTCCAGATTTAAGAGAAATAACACACCTGGCGTTCATTTCTTGTCCTTCCTAAAAAACCTCTGTTTCAAGTCTTTCTCCATTAATAGAGTCCATTGACTTTCACTGCAGATATTTCATAATAAATATTGCAGTTTGTAAAGTGACTTGTTTTTGAATGGATGGTACCTGTTTGAATATTGTTGCAAGCCTCACTATGCTGTATTTGAGAAGTGTAGTTTGATTGTGTGATGTGCAGCCTATATATTTTTAATTTTATTATTATTAAGTCTGTTATTATTTTTATTATTATTAAATATTGTCTGTAAATATGTATCAAGAAACAGAAAGAAGGTGGCTCATGTTGGGCCAAGAACAAAACACACTCTGGTAGTACAGGATGTGAAGATAAAACACAGACCTACCAGACTTCAGAGTGCTGAGAGAGGGAATGGAGATGAAGTGATTGCTACCCACGAAATAGAGTTTTCATCTTGAGATGCATTTGGAATTTTTGGAAGTTTCTTTTCATTTGTGTACTTTGTTTCAGGTCCTGAAGAACTCCTTAGTTTCACTTTGCCTTTTAAAGTAGTTGATTAATTTTTTTTCTTTTTTTTTTTTTTTTGTAAAATAGAACTGTGATAAATAATTTAGATATGTGCTTATGGGTATCATTTCTCTGCAAGTAAAGATACTCCAAAGCTTGACATTCCATTCAAAGTCAATCCAAACCTTTTCATGTATCTGCTCTTGGCTTTTTCCTTTTTCTGAATATTTGGAGACATGTAACACGTATCTAGTAAAGAGAAAAAAATTCTAATTATGTTTAAAACACAGGTGAGCTGGCCAGCAGATGTTTCTTTTAGAGTTACTTCCTTCTAACAGTATTTTCTGGAGAAAACAATGTAACCACCCCATGCATTTCAACCATGGGACAAAACCCGTGGAAAATAAACTAAGCAAATTACAATGGACTATTAGACCATTCTCCAGACATTTAATTCCATGCAAATTTAGGACTGCAATCTATATAAAATATGTGATCATAATACATCCATTGTGTTGTTAGTTTTTTAAATTTGCAGACAACATTAACGTAATCTAAGAAATTCCTGCATTTGGTTGAGGTTTTTTAGTACTTTGAACTGGTGTTATTTTCTTTCTCCTTTTCCCTTTTCCATTCAGCAGAGCTGCCTCTCAGGGCTGTTCTCATTTGTCTTCACTCAGCCCGTGAAACAGAGAAACTATTTGCAATTTATGATTTTTCTTTTTTGGTCCTTCTTGGTTTCATGCTCAGAATACAGTTTCTTACAGAGGTATTAAGTGAATCTTTCTTCTTCTCTTTGACCTTAATTTTATTTATATTCTGTGGAAAAACCCTGAGTTGCTTCAGCTAAATCAGACAGTTCTTGAGAGTTCAAGCAGCGTAGTGCTCCATGTTCTTCCACTGTTGCATTTCATCTCATGTTTTAATTTGCTTCTTATTTTCCTGCAAAAAAAGTCTCTTTTTTTGTGTTTCTGAAGATTTAACTAGAAATTTAATTTTAAAATATGAAACAACTATCAAAATCCAAGTTAAAGGTGCTTATTTTGTATGGGCAATAGATGACAGAGAAAGGAGAACACCTAAAATATATGTTGGAGACAGAACTGGGTATTCTTATAGAGGTAATTTGATTTTTTTTTTAAAGTAGTATGTATTTATGTAAGCAGACACTTTTGAAAATGAGCTGAAGAAAGACTGTACAAATACAGCCATTATATTATGATGGTGTTTATTTATAAGAGAATATCAAATAACTGTGCTTTGGTAACACCTTCTGTGTCTTAGTGTGTGTTGCTGGAGCCATATGAGTTCTGTTTTGGAAGGTCACACAATCACGACTCCTCTTTGACTTCAGTCACTCCAGTAAATAGGTTTTGACTCAGCTGTTGGACACAACAAGGATTAAACCTTAGTATTTGAAAATAAACATCTTGGGCCTTCAAACTGTGGAGCTTTCTGCTGGCAGGACATGTGCTGCTCCAGGCCCTGCCAGTCCAGAGGTGGCTGTGTGGGCTTGGACCCCGGGAATGATGGAATAGGTTTCGTCATCAACTCTCCTGGCATTTTTTCTCTTGAATGCTGTGTTTTGCACTTTTAACATTCCCAGAACATTTCTTGACTTTATGTGTGTGTGTGTGCATATACGTATTTTTTTTTAAAGTTTTTTTTTTTTTAAGAATGCTTACTGAATTTCCTGACCAGCTTCGAGCTATGAGTGGTTTACTGGAAGTTGATTTAAACTTTCATTAGCTAAAATAGAATGAATTATACTGTATATATAATATAATTTATATATATAACTTGGTTAGCCATGCTGCCCAAGTGACCTAAGTCTACCAGGTACCATCATTGTACCTTTTTTTTTTTTTTTAAGAGAAAGGAATGAGGATGTAAACAGCAACATTTCTCCTATAGTGGCTTCAGTGTTGTCACCTGAACATGTTTAAGGACTGTGAAGGAGAACTTCAGGCCCAGGTGCTGTGTTTAAATCCACCAATTCGGGATTTGATGTCTCCGTGCAGGGCTGTGTTTGGGCAGGACTGGTTTTCAAGGCACCCACAGCACTGCTCAGCTGGCAAAGATTTTTCTTCAGGTAAACCTTTCGACAGGTTCTCTAGGGAGGAACATATAGATGAAAATATAGTGATAAAAAGCCACGCAGTTACTTGTAGTTTGAAAGACTGAAAAAAAAGGCTATGAGAGAAGAGATGAATCTTCCTAGAGAGGGAGATTTTAAAAGGTCTTGGCAGTTTCCTCTCTGGGTTCCCTCTCTGTGACAGCTGCTGCTCAGCAGTTTTCTCCTTTGCTTAGTCTTGATGAGCAGTGATGGGGTTTATTTGGGTTCTTTTGTTTTGGCTTTTTTTGGTTTGTTTTCTTTTGTTTATTCCTTTTGAGTATAAGCTGAAAACAATTGGTACTTAGGAATACCGTTAAAGCTGATGGGGGAAGAAGCAGGTAATGCAGTGTATTTTGTTGGGGTTCTGACCTTATTGTAGATTTTTCACAAGACCTACATCAAGTAAATTCTCAGGGAAGGGCTAAAAGGCTAATTAGGCAAATACATCATTCATTAGGGATGGGTAAACCTGTCTAAACAAAATCTAAACAAGATAACAGAGTGCTCCAAACTGAAGCTAAGAAGAAATCTGCATTGAAACCAAATCTAAGGGAGCTGTTTG
The DNA here is from genome assembly GCF_003945725.1 of Corapipo altera. Classification (NCBI taxonomy): domain Eukaryota; kingdom Metazoa; phylum Chordata; class Aves; order Passeriformes; family Pipridae; genus Corapipo; species Corapipo altera. Next base: position 334,159 of record NW_020884967.1, read on the forward strand.
GCTTAAGCTAACTTTCTGAAGCTCCATCCAGGTTTTACCTATCACCAATCATATTGTTGTCTTTCAACTCATGAGAGAACCATTAAGAATATTTTAATAGTAGTTCTATTTATTTTGTGTCTTTTATCTGTGGTTTATTCTCAGTGTGTTAGATTAAGAGAACTGTTAATTTACATAAACACGTGGATAAACAAGAAAAGCAGTTTCTGAAATAGGGCTACCTACAGCCCTTGTGCTGTGTCCCTGAACTCTGATGCCACAGTGTCCCCAGCACTGCCATGTTGTGTTTCCCCTCGTGTACAAAAGAGGACATTCTTTTGCATTTGTTGTCTGGCTCTGACTCTAAGCCACCCTCATGATATCCATATCCCACTGCACTCCCTCCTTGCCCTTCCTCTTCCTTCCCTGTGTAACAGCTCGTGTCCCTCCTCACCCTCCCTGGCTGCTGGACTGGGACCAGTGGTTGCCTTTGCTGCTAAAGATGTGTAAGTACCAACCAGCTGGTAACCTCTAGGAACTGCTGTGTTACAGCTTTTCCATCAGGATCTCTGCTAATGAGTTGTCTCCCCTCTATTCAGACCCAGAGAGAGATTCAAATATCCAAGACAATCGCTGCACCTAAATACCTGTGAGTTCTCTCTCCTCCATGAACTTGATTGTAACATGAAAATGAATTCAGAGTTTGTCAGGGGAAATGGGGGTGAGGCAGCATTACAAAAGCTTCATGTCCTGGGGAGAGCGTGTTATAGTGCAAGGGAAAGCCTTCTGATCAAATTATGGAGAAGGAAACTTGTTTTGTGAGCATAACCTCTAATTTTGCCAGTGTATGGATAATAAAACCCAAGCATCTTCTCAATAAAATGTCAGCACTGTATTGCAGAAAATCTACTGGTATTATTACAGATAGTCTATCCTTTGTCGGGTGTTAGTGTAGAGTGCTTTCAGATACATGTTCCTACAATGTATATTATAATTCACTTGTTAAAAATGGGAAATATCCCAAATTATGCTGGTTATGCCAGGCCAAAAATAGTTTAATTTAATTGTGCATTACTTCAGTTGTTGCACTGTCAGTGAATAAAATAATCACTTAGGAAACAGTTTTGCAGCAGATGACCAAAATGTTTTATTGCTCAATACCATTCACTGGATTAGGAAAATGGATTACAACTGTGAGTAATGAGTTCCTAAAGCCCCTGAATGTTATGATTTCTGTAAATGTCTGCTTGATTTCATTAACCTCGAGCATTCTGAGAAATAACTGACCGTAAGATTTGCCTTCACCTAATTTTGTACTGAATTTACTCCATGTATTTATTAATATATGTGGGATCTAACTGGAAGTCACTTAAATGACCGTGCTTGGTTTTGAATAACTGGTAGGAGCTAAACAATTGCTGTACTGGAGCCAGTTACAGCTCTGCTCAGACCTCCTACTCAGCAAGTGAAGAGTGATTTTGTGAAATGATAGCATGAAAAATGAAAAGATTTTGTGTTTAAATGAGAGGGTTACTCAATATTCAACACAGACCTTGTATGATGTTTTCCTGCCAACAATACCACTTCTGAAGGTTTTGCCTGTGGTGATCTCTCACTCAGTGGAAGTTCAGCTCTGAAGTCAGGGTGCAGATGCCATCCTGAAACGTTTAATTAAGTCTCAGAGCAGTCACTGAGTGTTGTATTCTTTTCTGTGAACCTGTAGAGAGTTCACTCCTCAACCAGTACAGGGAAATGTACTTATTTCAATTTTATCTGTTGAAAATAGCAAATATACCAGCAATAAACCCTGAATGATGTGTAGTACTATTCTCCCTTGCCTGACCTAAAGGTTTGAATTTTTTTTTTCTCAGATCTGAATGATGAATTAGAACTTTCATATTGATCCAACTGGAAAACCAATCATGTGGGCATAAACTCTGTGGCTGTGTGACTCTTTCAAGTCACAGGGTGAAAACTATGCCACCTGGAAATGGGAAAGAAAAGCATTAAGAATGGGGTTGGTAAATAAGCTTGTTAAAAATCCCAGTTCTGGGGAAGTGTCTTAAGGGGAAAATGATCTGCACTGCCATCAAGCATGGTATACAATACTCTTCATACAATTTTCTATTTTGGTGTGTTTTCCTCTCAAGATACTTTTACTGAGTAAGTGAACAATATAGCATTTAAAATAAGCCTTTAGGGCTGGCTGGAAACTGGGTGGTGGCTTCAGTGGACTCACTCACAGAACTGGTGATGGGAAAGCTCACCATGTGTTCATTTGTGGGTGGCTTTGGTTCCAGTGTCACAGTAAGGTCAGACATGGGCAGCTTGGTTTGAAATGAAGACTCTGATTTTCTGTGTGCTTAACATCTCCCCTGACTCTCTAAATGGAAGGTTGCAACTTCATCGAGCTGCCAGGCAGCAGAAAAATGACCCATCAGCATCTCCCTGTCCTCCCAAACCCACTGTCTGTGTCAAGGGTGTTCCACCCACAGATCCAGCAATTACAGAGCGGGAACAAACAGTGGGAGTGACACGGGGAGAAGGCAAAGCCTGTGTCAGCTTGGCTACTGCAGCCCCTCCTGAAAATCAGTTCTGGACTTCTGTGCAGCAGGTCACCAGGTAACTCAGACCAAAAGTGGGCATTTGACAGCAGCTTAAGAAGTGCAGAAGATGAATGGGATTGAAGGACCTAAATTCCACCCCCTCAACATATGAAGTAAAGGGATCCCTGTTGAGATCAGTGCTACAGACACAGCTGCTTCTGAGCTACCTGGTTGTCTCATCCCTTGGTTCCTGCCATTCCAGCACCTGTGGGGAAGACATCAAATTCTCATACTTTTGCTTCAGGGTTTACCAAAATTTTCTCTGGAGAGATCCTGTCCTAAGAACAAACCCATTCCCATTTGCCATCTTCTATTCCTGACTCCCGAATTTTGCTTCCAGCCTAGATTGATTCTGAGTCATGGTAGTCCTGTTAGTCAGATCTTCTTTGTGCAGCTGACTGGGAAAGACTGGGAAGGAGTCGTTGAATAACTTCCCAGGTTTGTGTGAGAAACTTCAGTGGAGGGAAATGTGCCCTTGGTTAGCCATGCTGGCAAAGTGGCCTAAGTCTACCAGGTACCATCATTGTGCCTTTTTTTTTTTAAGAGAAAGGAATGAGGTTGTAAACAGCAACATTTTGCCTATAGTGGCTTCAGTGTTGTCATCTGAACGTATTTAAGGACTGTGAAGGAGAACTTCAGGCACAGGTGTTGTGTTTAAATCTACCAATTTTGGTTTTGATGCATAAAGCAACAGCTTTGTGCAACAGCTGTACCAAAATCAGCATAGGGTGAGAAATGGATCTCCTACTTCTGGCTATTGATTTCCTCGGGAATGTTCTTCTGTTTGTGCCCTTTCTTCATGGTTCCACTTTGTGGTGTGTGTTTGAAAGGTTTCAGCTCCTGACAAGAGGAGTGTATTATGAATTAATGTATAAATAAATGTATTATTTTTCTGTCTGGCTGGCTGAGTTCCCAATGTCTTTTTACCCTCAAGTCAGATATTTCTACTTTCAAATTTCATCCTCGATTGACTTTTGGTAATGAAATTAATAATAACAGAATTTAAAAATTTTTAGGATTTGTTGTGCGATACTGTATTAGATACAGTGAATTCCATACAGCTTTTATATAGAGAAAGGGACTAAACAGACTAGATTTTATTGGGCTGCCATCAGACTGGGTTTAAATTATGTACTTTTGTTTTTGCAAATAATGATCAAACTGGCAGAGGGAAATGTAGTGAAAAGAAGTGAAGTGGTGACCTGTCTACTCATCAAAAGCTGTTGGTTTGCAGGGTTTACAGTCCAGTATTTTTAAAAAATTCAGCAATAGAACTGTTTGCCAGATCACTGTGATTAGATTTGGGATTACTGACCGTTCCTTCCTAAAGACTCTTTGTTGCCTTTGCAAGCTTATGGGTGGAATATTTTTGCAATCACTGGTATAATTTATGAGGGTTGATAGAGGTTTCAGTCTTTACATGTGTTTTCTCCTCAGTGATTTCCGTTCTCTTCTTAAATGATTTCTAAAGGTATCTCAAGTGAGGATTTCTTGAATGAGAAGTAGCAGCTATAGTATAACTTTGTACTGTAGTTACTTTTCTGCACCTATGCACGTATAATAACATGTTTAAGTAGGTGGTTTAACACTTGTGTTTTATTTCTTTTGGGTTCTAAAGAGTTTGGGTTTAGTTATGACCTCACACTTTGATTTTTCCAAAATTAATTTATACTTCTGTTTGGTTGGTTTGTTTGGATTTTTTGTTTTATGTATGAAAATGTCATCACAGAGTTCATACAGGAAATAGAATCATAGAATGGTTTCGGTTGGAAGGAATCTTAAAGATCATCCCACCTCCTGCCATGGACAGGAACACCTTCCATAGACCAGGTTGCTCCAAGCCTGGCCTTGAACACTTCTAGGGATGGGGCAGCCACAGCTTCTCTGGGCCACCTGTGCCAGGGTCTCCCCACCCTCACAATAAAAAGAAAATTCTTCCTTGTATCCAATCAAACCTTCCCTCTTCCAGTTTAAATCCACTGCCCTTTGTCCTGTCACTATGGGGCCTTGGTAAAAAGTCTCTTTGTATTTTTAATAAGCCCAATTTATATATTGAAAGACCACAGGTGGGTCTTCCTGGAGCCAGAGGACCATAGAATCATAGAATCAGCTGGGTTGGAAGGGACTTCTGAGATCATCAAGTCCAACCCTTGATCCAAAAACCGCTGTGGTTCCCAGCCCATGGCACTGATGCCACATCCAGTCTCTTCTTAAAAACCTCCAGGGACGGAGAATCCACCACTTCCCTGGGCAGCCCATTGCAATGGCTGATCACCCTCTCTGGAAAGAAATTCTTTCTAATATCCAACCTAAACCTCCCCTGACACAACTTGAGACCATGCCCTCTTGTCTTGCTGATGGTTGCCTGGGAAAAGAGACCAACCCCCACCCGGCTTCCCCCTCCTGTCAGGGAGTTGTAGAGAGTGAGGAGGTCTCCTCTGAGCCTCCTCTTCTCCAGGCTGAACAGCCCCAGCTCCCTCAGCCTCTCCTCACAGCACTTGTGCTCCAGTCCCTTCCCCAGCCTCGTTGCCCTTCTCTGGACCTGCTCCAGCCCCTCAATGTCCTTCCTGAACTGAGGGGCCCAGAACTGGACACAGCACTCCAGGTGTGGCCTCACCAGCGCTGAGTACAGGGCAAGAATCACTTCCCTGCTCCTGCTGCCGCACTGTTCCTGATCCAGGCCAGGATCCATTGGCCTTCTTGGCCACCTGGGCACACTGCTGGCTCATGTTCAGCTTCCTGTCAATCCAAACTCCCAGGTCCCTTCCTGCCTGGCTGCTCCCCAACCACTCTGTCCCAGCCCGTGGGGCTGCCAGGGGTTGCTGTGGCCAAAGTGCAGGACCCGGCACTTGGCCTTGTTGAACCTCATCCCATTGGAATCAGCCCAACTCTCCAACCTGTCCAGGTCCCTCTGCAGAGCCCTCCTGCCTTCCAGCAGGTCGACACTCCCCCCCAGCTTAGTGTCATCTGCAAATTTGCTGATGATGGACTCAATCCCCTCATCTAAATCATCAATAAAGATATTAAACAGAACTGGGCCCAACACTGATCCCTGGGAACACCACTGGTGACTGGATCCCAACTGGATGCAGCTCCATCCCCACCACTCTCTGGGCCCAACCATCCAGCCAGTTCCTGACCCAGCACAGAGTGCCCTGTCCAAGCCATGGGCTGCAGCTTTTCCAGGAGAATGCTGTGGGAGATGGTGTCAAAGGCCTTGCTGAAGTCCAGGTAGACACATCCACAGCCTTCCCCTCATCCACCAGGATGCTGCTGCTGCTTTGAAGTATAGAAATATTATCCACAGGAAAAAAAACAACCTACCTTTAATTTAGAACCTGGATACAGCCTGCATTACAGTGCAGGGGGTGCAGGCATCAGGATGGGTTTTCACGCTGCACCGGTATGGATGTCATGAAGTACCAAAATATTGGGTGAAAGAGAAGTGTATTAGATCTATTTGCTTGTTCAGTCAGTAAATGTACCTCTGAGTAGTGGCAACAATTCCTTGAAGTTACAGTGTCTATGGTTACGATTTCCTTGGAACAATAAACAACGGCCACTGAATGGCTTTTCAAGCCAGAAACAAGATCTTTTATTGTGCCTTCATTTCTTAGGAAGGAAGATTGAAACTCAATACTATATTTTAGTTTCAAAAATAGATATAAAAGGTATTTTTTATGTTTCTTCCTGCGAGAACTATGTTCTCAGTGGCTAACACATGGAATAGGGCAATATATGTGTCCCCTACATATAGGAGTTTTAGTATCAATTTTTTAGTTAAAAATGCAAATGAAGCTCCAATGTGGGTTGTGAGTTGTGGCAGAGCAGTTGTAGGCTGTGTGCACTGAGGCACGGTGAGTGTTGCTGTCCCAGCCCTATTACATAAAGAATGTCTAAGCTGTTTCGGATGCTTAGTACAGCCTAAACTGGATAAACAGGATGCAGTAAACAGATTACTGCAGTGTTTATTGGGAATTCATTCTGATGTGGGAAGTAAAGGAACCATCAAGAGGTGTATAAATAGGGTAAAATGAAGAGGTGCTGCACGGGGTTGAACAGTTTCCGAGTTAACTGAGCAATAACTGCAAAGAGTTTTCTGCGGAGAAGAAGAAAACAGTCGGCTTTGCTTAAGTACCCATTGAGATAAATATGCTTTCGGTTTGGAAGGTATGTTTTCAGCGCTGAGGATTAAGTGGACTTGGCAGTTCCTTTGAGCTTGACATTGATATTGTAATGAGCTTTAAATAGCTGATTCCCAACTCCTCCTGCTCCCTGTGCCCCTGAGGTCAGCCCCAGGGTCAAACTGGATATCAGGGAGGTTTTCTTGCTCAGACACCCGAGGGACACGTCCCCAGGTGACACTCAGACTCCTGAAAAATCTGTCAGTTCATCATGACTCACTGGAAGTGCTACTAGCTGAGGAGAGAGCGGGGATTACACCACTGCCATCTGTTAGAGGCCTCCTGCTCCCTCCTGGCTGAGGCTTCGGTGTGTGAAGATGTGGATCAGGTTTTCAGGCAGGATGATGTTGCAGAACAGGGTGATGAGATGCGCTTCTGCTCAGTGTGAAAAGCAGGTGACCAGAGCACACAGTCCTTGTGCCATTTCAGTGACCTCCCATTTCCCTGTTTATGTAACGGTGTCATTTCTGAAGAAAAAGTGCAACTTTCTCCTTATGTATTTGCACCATTTCCTTCCAGAGCACCCAAAGTAATTTTAATTTCTGCAGTAAGAATAAGATGGTGGTGGATTGTGTTCTTTTTGTTTGAGAGAAGCCAACTTGAAAGCACAGAAGCAGAACAGGACTGGTACCTACAATGTTTAAAAAGGATGAAAAACCCCTCGTGTTTATCATACTTTAAGAACATACCTTGACATTTCTGCAGTGAGATTATTGTGCCTGCTGTGTTTGCAGATCTTCATCAAGAAAATGGGCAGAAGCAACCAAAAAAGATAAATACTCTGGAAATATTTGAAACCAGATAAAGTAAATGCAGAATCGTTCGAGTTAATGCAGAGACCAAACTTAAACTGAAAACAGCTATTTTCGAAAACTTCTGGCCAAGCATGAACCAGACCAGGCATTTTTATTCTGAAACAAATCCAAATCATTGCTATTATTCAGGAACAGTAATTCCAGAATAGTAAGTTTGGATCATCCCCAGTGTGGTGAGAAGAGGTGGCTCAGAAGGTCTGTGCTCCCAAGGGAAGGATCAGCAGTAATTTCCCTCTAATACCCAGAGAAGTACAAGAGTATTCCAAGAGAGTACCACTTCCTGGGATGCCTATTTGTCAAATAAATATTGTGACCTTATTTCTCATCAGTTGTCAGGAAATGGATTAATTTTATAATCTGAATTAATATCTTATTTCTTATAACTAAGTGACCATTTGGTTACAATGCTGTAACCCATTTATGATACAGATGAGGGATGGGACAACGAAGTCCATAGGGACATTTTCCCCTGCTGTGAGGAACTTTAGAGTAGTTGGCTGCCAAATTTTCAACTTTTTAAGTGGGACACTAGAATTCCTTTTACAACCATTTCATTTTTTAAGGAGAATCTTGTGCCTGTTCTGCAAAAAAACCCCAAGCCAAGCAAACCTTGCACACCCTGTCAACCTTGGAATCAAAGGGATCTGGAATACTGAATCTAATCTTTACCTGAAGATGGTGACTTTCCTGCTGGACTGAGGAGTTTGCACCTCTTTTGTAAATTAAAAATTAAAACTAGAAATAGAAATATTTCAAGCTCTGTGTCACTTATCTGTAATTTACTGTAAATTTGAACTTTTAATGTTTGCCAAGACCCATACAAAACCAACTGTTTTAAATGTGCAACAAAGGAACTTTAAGTCTCTCCCTGGAACAACTCCCTGCAACTGTTCTTGTCAAGAATTCCGGTGAGCACATTTGCTGGTTTTAAATTTGCAATAGACAAAATTCCATATGTTGTGTGATTCACCCTCAGCAAAATGTAGCTCCTATTGCTGATTGTAAAGGCTGTGTTCTTACAGTTCCTAATCTGAGGAAATAGCAGCAATAACCAATGGTAGTAAAGAGTTACTCCAAACCTGCAACCCAAATTTCCGTGCTTTGCACATGTGTGATTGAAGAGGTACACATGGTGACTTTGATATTCAATCTTTCTTTGGATAGTTTGTCACACTAATAGTTTCTAAAAAATTACTTTTATTTCTTTGAAAAACACGGATATGAAACACGTGGCACCCAAAGAGTGTTTTTTCAGCCACGACTTCCAGGTGGTCAAACCTGTGGTTTTTCCTGTTGAGAAGTGACAGTTTCACCTTTACTATCTCTTTTCTTCCTGTTAGTGTAGAATAAGGAGGGTCGAATATGACAATATTCTCTGTCTGTTTTTTTAAGCAGTGTAGGCACAAGGTGGGTGCTGGAAACCAATCCCCTGTTAAATTGGCACATGTCAGTGAGGAGAGAACTCACTGCAGTTCTGCATTTCAGTTCTAACGTGTAAACTGGTGTGTGAACACGTCCCCAGTTTACTGAGGGTGCAACATAGACCAGTTTGGGTTTGTTTTTCATCTAAGTTCAAATTGCTGAATCAGAGCACAAGTAAGAAATTCAGACTCCTATGACCTGAACCAGAAACTTGTCCCATGACCAGTGTAACTCAATCTCAAGTCACGTATCAGGATGGTTTTTTGCATTGTTTTAATTGAGATTCCCCCCCCCCGACAAACTCAATAGTTTGCAAAGTAGCGGTTTTCTGTTGTGGAGTAAAAACAACAGATCTTTTCAGCACATTTTAAAATCAGTTTCTCTGTGCTAAAATATTCTTTCAATGAAGAAAAGTCCCCCCTGATGCAGGTTAGAATTGTGCAGAGGGTTTCTTTGGACCATTGTAAGAGAATTTTGGTCAGTTTTCTCTGTGGAAGTGAACTAGGCCTGTATGAATTGGCCTGAACTGCTTCTCATATTGAGTTTGTGATTCAAACAGGAAAAGATTTAGAAATAGGTTTTCTTCTTCTATACTCCCTCTTCTTCTTTTTGTTCTTTTTTTGCATAAAATTAAATAGAAAAAACCCAATTTATACAGTTCACTGATGCTTGTAAAAGCGTTCCATATCAAAGTGATCCACTCATAATTTATTTATAAATTTAAAGATATTTACAAATGTTCTATGCTTAAGTGTTCTTGGTAATGGTAAAGCTTCTACTTTTCAGAATGTATCACTTCAATTTTGTGACATCTTAAGCTGTTCTAAAAATCATTTTTGCCTATGTACAAAAGTATAAAGTGCTGGACAAAAAGTGAAGGAAATTTTTGAGAATTTCTCCCTTGTGTTTTTGATAAGTTTGTGAGTATTAACATTTTTTCTCCTTCTACTGGAAACAGATTTTGTTGAGATTCTCAAAATTGTTTTAAAATCACAGTGGTCAGCATTTTCTTTTCTGTTTCTAGGTTTACTAAGATGCTCATGGAACTAATACAAACATGGATTACATTTAATCTGGGGGGATAAATAGGAGCAAAATAAACTGCTTTATTATTATTAACATGTTGAACTTTTAGTCATTAGTATGGAATGGTTACTTCCATATTAATCTCAAATCTCAACAACCAATGGTCACCTTGAGCATTTCTGAAATCCACTGAGTGAAGTGAAAATTAACTTGTTTGTTCATAGTGCTCTTCCTGAAACCTTATCACACACTCTGCTTGTTCCCAAATTCCAGCTGTGTGGCAATTGCTGGCAGATTGGTGGGGTTTTTATAGAGGCACAGTAGTTTCTCATCTTCATATATGTCCCTTTTCCTGAAGCCAGTCTGAAATGTAAAAAGTGACTTTTCTTGTGCTGTACCATCTTTAGAAGAGCTGATATTTTAATTCTGTGTTAAGTATATATATATATATATATTTTCCACTTTATGTTCTCCTGGACCAATAATATTCCAGTTTTCAAGCTGTGGAGTGGCTTCCATCTTCCACTGGAGGGTTTGATGCAAGATAAGATGCAGGCAAGGAATGAAGAATAAATATCTCCTTCTCCTAATTTGCATTAATGTGTCACTGGGGCAGAATATTTTCCCCCAGTCCATTATCTCATTCTCAGTTCAATTCTTGTTTACAAGCCATGGTTTGCAAAGCAGTTCAGGAGAAAGTGTTCTGGGATTTTGGTGTTTGTGGCACAGAGCTGCCATAATAAAGCAGTGCTTGAATGACTGTTTGTGTGGGTGAAACATTCCTAAATTGATAAAGCACTGCCTGCTTTTATAACCTGAGAGATTTTGTCATTTGGATAAGGGCAAATCATTTGTGTTTTTGTGTTCCTGCATCATCTTCTGAAAAAAATCTTTGTGTGTGTGTTTTAGTAGCCTGAAAGGAGAATTCTACAGGTTACATTTAGCTTTAGAAAGTGCTTTGCCCTAATGGAGGTTATGCAAGAAGCTCTTAACCTTCTAGGGTGGCTTCTCCAGGAATTCAGAGAAACAGGCAGTGAAAGCTCTGGAATCTTGGGGATCTCTGTAGCCCTTGGTTCTCAGAGAAAAAAAAAACAAAAAAGAGAAAAATTTCGGTTTTGATGAATTGTATTTAATGATTTTAGTGATGTGCCTGAATTTCAGAGAAACACAATAATTTATTAGGCAGCAGTGACTCTCAGGTTGTAAAATATAAAGGACCATAGTAGGGACACTACTGGTGGTAGTGGTTCTGTCTGACCTGGCAACTGAAGTGCAAAATGTCCCAGTGCTCCCATGCAGGGACTGGTGAGAGCTGGTGTTGTGCTGCACTTGCCAAAGGGTGAGCAGCCCTTAGACTCCCTGGGCAACTAAATATAAATATTTTAAATAGAACAGTTGCACCACTGAAATAACTGTGAAATGTATTTCCTAGAAACGACATTCACTGAGATGTGTGATTCTCGGGACTAGAACCAGCTGTAAATTCTCTTTTGCTGAATGATTTATTAAGAAGTTTGCCTTATTTTTTTTAATTCTGTGTGTGTGTTTTTTTTTCTTCATTAAAACCAGCAGGACTTTTGTCTTATAGTGCAACTGGCCCTTCATACCCAAACTAAAGCAGATGTCAAATGATGCAGGCTCTTTTTTTTTTTTGTGAGCATAATTGGGCAGTAAGTAGCTGCTGTTTAAGTTTCTTGGGAGTCATTTGTTTGCAAGTCAGCATTACAGGGCTTATCAGCTTTGTGAGCCTGTGTCTTCCACGGCTGTAAGAGCTTTGTGAGGAATCTGAAAGCTTTCAGGAGCTTGCAGGGCTGCAGCTGCTCTGCCAATCGAGCCTGATTCCTGATCCACACTGCTCTGGGGCAGGAGGTTTACTCTCAGGTGTCTTGTGTGTCTGTGGTTATTCCATGCTCAGCCCTGCTCGTGTATGGATTGCAGAAATAGAGCCCCACTTTGAGTTTCCTGGTAAATAAGTGTGTTATTGATCTAAAGAATCACAAAATATCCTAAGCTGGGAGGGACCCACAAGGATCACCAAAGCCCAGCTCCTGTCCCTGCACCCAAAAATCCCACCATGACCCCGAGAGCATTGTCCAATATGTCCACGTGGTGCTGATCCTGTAGTTGGGGTTTGAGTGGGACAGCTTTAACATGGAAATTTTGGGAACTTCCTACTTAACTCATTCCGGAAAGCTTTGTTATCTGGGATTAGTAGTCCTTCTTAAATGAGAGGAGGATATTTTTAAAGCTGTGTTTATGTTTTGGTCAAATGTTTGGGACATTCTTATTATAGTTTGTATATTTTCATTGTCATAATTATGGAAAAGCCATGGTGGGGAATGAATTTGGACTGTGAGAACAGTAGCAACAGTACACAAATACAATGTTGAAATCCTGTTCTCTTGGTTAGGAGATGTAACACAACATGTAATTAAATAATAATTTTACTGAGGTTGAAAGGGGTTTTGCATCTTGGGCTTCTGCTGTTCTACCTACCTTAAAAAGCAGATGAATAATTTAAAAAGACTGGTTCTCTTGGAAAAAAAAAAGTCTTTTACAAAGACTTCGAAAGTAGAAAACATTTACTTTGAAAACTTTCTTCTCAAGTAGGAATTCTGTTCTTAAGTTGTAAAAAGATTTGTCATGACAAACACATTTGGATGAATTTAGACTAATAAAGTTACTTGAGAAAATGTTTCATGTGACACTAACCAAACTTTGTTATGGACATTGGACAACCTTACAGATAAAAGAAATGTGTGCAGATCAATAAAATATAGCAAAGATACTGTTGGGTCAAATTTTGGGGCCCGGCCTTTATTGAGTTCCAGTTGATAAATCTCTAGAAGTCAGTGGAGCAAAACTGTTTTGTGTTGGTTACTCACCTCAGTTTATGGCAAACCCCCATTCTCCCCATGCCCTATTTTTCTGTAACACGGAATAGAATTGTGGAATGGTTTGGGTTGGAAGGGACCTTAAAGATCATCTCATCCCACCTTCATGCCATGGGCAATGACACCTTCCAGGTTGCTCAGAGCTCCAGCCAGTTTGGCCTTGAACACTTCCAGGGATGGGGCAGCCACAGTTTCTCTGGATAACCCATGTATTGGCTCAGTTCCCAGCTGCCACAGGGAGAAGGGAAGATTGCTGACCTGCCTTTCTGCCTGTCCTCAAACAGCATCAGAGAAGAGGCTGTTGCTGAAGGAGGCCAGTTAGTGGGTACCTCCAAATTTGGGGGCACCATTCATGATGTCAGATATATTCAGCCTGAATAAAGAAATAGGATTGGCAACATCTGGGCTTGTACATTAGTTTGCATTATAAAGATGGTCATCCCTGTCTTATAGTTTTTTTGCAATTATCTTTAAAATCTGGAGTCACAATGGCTGCCTTGCACTTATCACTTCCCTTTGGGGGCAGTAACGTGACACCTTCATAAAATATTACTGCTCAGTTGCTATCTATATGTCTGAAAAATGTGCTGCAGGGGGATGTCTTGGATACTGCTGCAGCAGCACAAAAAATCTGTGGAGTTGAGTTTGTTTTTACCTTTCAGTAGATGAGGTTGAATTTCCTTTACCCACGCAGGTCCTGGAGCACATTTTTTAGGGGAAATGTCTGTGAAATCCTGAGGTACAGTAGACACTTGGTTATTAAATGCAGAGCTGGGAGGTGAGTTTTCATCTGGTCACCAGCTTATGGGATGCTTACCTCGTAGCTTTTTTCATAATTTATAGTTCTTGCAACTTTTCAGCTCTGCTTCCAGAGGATTGGTGAAGCAAAATTGCTGAGAAGATGAGAAAAGGAAGGTCTGATGTAAAGGTCACCCCTGAAACTGTAACAGATACAATAGTATTGATTGAATCAAACCCACTTCTTTATTTCAGACTTCTGGTAGACAGTTTTTGTTTAAAAATAGTAGTTTCTTTTAGTAGTTCTTTTAAATGAGCAGTTTTATTCTTGAATTTGAAATGACATTGCTAAATTTATGGAAAAACAGGTAAAGGGTGGCCTACTTTTTCTATTACCCTTTTCCCATTTCATTGCTTCCTAGTTTTTTCATTAATTTAGTCTTTATCTACTTTTTTTTTTTCCATGAGATTGTAGATTTTAAAATGTTGCTAAAAATTCCTTTCTGATTTCCTATAGAGAAAAATCCTGTTCAGAAGCCAAAAGCTTTGTATGGTTTGAGAAACAAGTGGTGTTTGTGCCCTTCCCCCAAGCAACAGGAATCACCTCCCCAGATACCTCCCATCACCTCCATTCTTCCTTATTCATGCCTTGAAATTACACTCTCTCCTTTAATCTTGTATCTATGCCTTGATACAATGATTTGTCATATTGTATGGATTTTTTTTGTATCTTATCTTAGGTAGAACTCATCAAAGAAATAACAATCTGGTTCTACTGTTACGGATTTCCTAAAAGCTCCTTGGACAAGAAAGAATGTTCTATCTGTTCCCAGAGTTACCTAGGCCACTAAATTAGATTTATGTACAGGAAAAAATGTCTATGTCTGCCTAAGAAAGACAATTTCTATAACGTGATGTGATAAAAACATTCAGTTACTCTGAGTTTCAAGCAAGTTGTAGAGCAGTGGCAAAAGTGACTTTTCCAAAGTAAATCCTTTGCTAAAGGAATATCTTTCCTAAAGTAATATCTTGATATTTCCTAAAGTAAAATTTTTAAGTGACTTTCCTGAAGTAATATCTTTAAGTGACTTTCCTAAAGTAATGTCTTGGAGTGATCTTGAAAGTCCCTTTCCTACCCTGTGAACTGATCTTCTTTCCTTTTGCCTCTCTAACTTTTAAGCACTCCCCACTCCAACTGATTTTTTTTTCCTCTGTAAATTTAGATAAAACAATTTCAGAGTTATTCAGGAGGGAAAGTATCATAAAGGTAACATATATAAGTTCCTTTAATACTAAAACTAAGCCTCCTCTGCTCAGGTTGAGAGTGGCTGCTTGTGAACACTTACATTCTCAAAAATAGGAATTGTACAAAAAGTGTTTATTTGCATAAAAGTTAAAGTGCCAACAGTGTCTGCTTTGAAGTGACACTTACCTGGGCTGGAGCAGCCACTGATGGGCTCTTCCTCCCATTACCTCCAAGCACTCATTGTTCCCAGCTATGGACACAGTGGAATTTTTGACTGTGCTTGGTGCACTCTGTACTTTTGCAGGTCACGGTGCCATTTGAATAATTGTCTCAGATATTTATTGGCTACTTTTTTGCCTGCTGTACAATATGTGCAAATCCTTCATAAATCAGAGTTGCTCTTCAGTTAAGCCAGTTGGAAATGAGCTGGAAGTGTGGCTGTGTGCTGCTGGAGTGAGTGGAGTTTCTTGTGGAAGCACGGAATTACTTGCTGAGCAAGCTGCTGTGGTTAAGAGAGTAAAGTTAGAGACTGGGCTGGAGTGTGAGTAGCTGTGAGATAGAATTGTGAGTATATTCCAGGATACACCTCTGTTTATGATGCTTAATCAAATCAGTGTCAAATACTTGGAGGACACCAGTAAAACATGTGCTTAATGTGTATTTTAGTTCTGCCAAGGCAGACTGGCTCTAACATTCTGGGTTTATAACAATACGAAACCCAGCAACTCATCACATTTTCAGGGCTTTCTTGCTCAAGTTCTCGGTTGGACGTGAAATACGAATAAAAATCCATAATTTTTAAATATGCATCAAACAGATCTTTAGCATATTTATCACTTTCACTAAAGAAATGAGTCATTTCACTAGCAGCAATTGCTCCTCAGTACTTAAGAAAAATACTTTGTGGAGGTTACACATACTGCCTTCGTGTTAAGGTATAACTTAGTTTTATTTTGGATAATTTGCATGCTCTGAATGTACTTTTCAACAAGTCGTATAGTGCCATATTTTCTTTCTGTAATATTTCAAAATTCCTTAGTTACTTAGATTTTAATCATTTATTTTAATAGTTGAGTGAAGGCATCTCTAATATTTTTGAGTCTCTTTTTGCACTCACAAAACTTAGAATATGGGACCATTAGTTTCTTCACCTGAAGGGTCTGTACATGTGAAATACTACTTTAGGTTCTGATCAGTCAAGAGTGCATAAACTTGTAGAATTTGATCTTCTAAGGTAAAACTCCAACAATACTTATTTTTAATGCCACAGTATTTAGACTGTATCACAAGTCTTTATTAGGCTTATAGGAGAAAATGTTGTACTTTACAGATATGAAGATGTAAAGGATTCAGCATTTAATTTCATGACTTTTTCATGGTGTGACAATGATAAACATAATTTCCCCCATTAAAATATAGTAGCTTTTACTGAGATAATTTGAGAATAACTAAAAAAGCAGCACTAAATCTTTCTTACTTTTAGATTTTATAATTAGAATTTTATAATTATTTTCTTCTTCTAATCAAAATTCTGCCTTTTCTTGATGAGATAAAATGTTTGCCTGTGGGAAAGTTCGGTGCCTGATGTTAAGACAGTGTGATGTGGGTGTTCTGAAAAGCTGAACCTCTCCTGGCTCCTGCAGGTACACTCAGCAGTTTTGTTGTTCAGGTACATCCTAATGTGAGAAGAAACAAGGAATTAAATGATGGATGTTCAGAACACACAGAACCAACATGAACTTGGAGTGTAGGTGTATATATATCCATCTGTAGATTCTCTTTCCCATAAAAATATTGGTTTGGATTTTTCCATGTGTTGCTATTACTTGTCCCAGTTATTTTTTGTGGACCTTTTCTCAAACTGAAGCCAGTAAGAACTCTCTTTCCCTTTTTTCTATTCCTTCAATTCCTCCAATTTTTAAGTTGAGAATAATAGATCAATATATTTGTGTTCTTTATGGAAAAAAACCTGTTACAGTTCAACTTGGGCAAGTTTTAAAAAAATAAACGTCTAGGCTTACATGGTGTCCAAACCTCTGAAGAGAAGCTGAAAAGTAGGAACACTGACTTTGCTGCCTCCCTTCTTTTGTGATGTTTTAGTGGTTGAGGGGTTCAGCGAGGGAGGCAGGAATTCAGTTTTGTCTTCTGCCTGGTCCCATTTAGTCCATTACCTCTTATTTTCCCGAGTATTTCCATAACAGATAACTTCCCTGGTGTTCCGGGTTTGATGTGAAGACTTTCTTTGCTTTTTTTCTTTCTTATGTTTCACGTACAGTAGTTAAATAAATAGGTGAAAATGGGAGGCAGGGGTTGGAACTCTGATAGCTTCCTGTCTTTTCAGCAGCATTTCCTAAGAGCGGTTTTTTAAAGTCGTTATTTCTGCTTTCAGTGCTTCGAACTTCAGTGGCTCTTGTTTTGCTTAGTTTTGCACATGCTTACATTTGTTCTGTGTGTGGAGAGCTGTCTTGTCTCTGGCACAATAGCCTGAGGTGTGCACAAAGCCCAGGCTTTATTTTCTTGAGTAGGCACGGTGCATTAAAAAATTAGGAACACAGGAACTGACATGGCAAAAGAATCCACTTTCTTTGCTGTCTTCTGCTGCAAACTAGTGAATTCTGCCAGGGCCAGTTCAAACTACCTAGAATGGAAAACTGCAGAACTGGCAGAAATACCATCTTATTTTTCAGAATTTGTTACTAGAGGAAATCATCTCCCTGCTGGTGCTCCCTCCTCCTTGTCGTGTGTTCCCTGTGCCGTGTGTGTTCTGTGCTCGGGAGCTCAGAGCTGCTCCTGCCTTTCTTCCCAGAGTGTTGTGTGCAGTCAGCTGGGAAGGGGAGAGGGACAGAGGGATCCAGAGGGGGTGGAGAGAAGGAGGAAAGGTGTGTCTCTTCTGACACACGTTCAGAGCACTCTGGAGGTGTAGTCTTAGGTGAGTACATCATACCATGGTCATTTGTGCCTCCTTGTAACGGGGAGCTGTGTCTCACTTGCATAATTTATCTGCTGGCTCAGTAACACAATCCCAGTGGTTGGAGAATTTCAGGTATGGGAGATTAATGCTTTTAATGGTGACTTTCTTGCTGTGCTTTGCTGTGCATCAGGATTATTGGATGTTCTGAGGGAAGGTACACAAGCGGTGTGGACACTGAGTAATAAGCTGGGTTCCTTTTAAGGCAGATCTATGGGTTTGTGAGAGAGAGAATGTCCCTTATTAATTTGCAGAGCCAGAAGGCAAATGATAATTGCTTTGAAAACGTTCCCTACATTGTAATTTTGGAAAGTATGGTAATAGAAATGATTCATTATAATAGAGCTATGTATGTGAAAACCCCTAAACTATTACTGGTTTTGCAGAATTTATTACCTAGTGTTGATGCTGTACCTGAAATATTAATCAGCTGCTTATATATTCTTTTTAACAATTGTCACTGAACATACTTTTTAGTCAATTGCAAATGCAATGCTTTGGGATGAATTTCGTAGACAACAGTAAATGTTTGATATTACTGGAAATATTTGGAAAGAAAATAAGCAGCTTGCTAATGAACTTTATAAAATAATGCTTATACTTTGCATAGATTTCTGTACGGAAAATGTGCATCCTTTCTATTTAAACATAATCTTTTAAAAGTGCATTCAGTGCCCTGTCAGAATTTCACATGCACTGCTGTTTCATTCTTTTCTTGCTTTCAGACCTATATAATAGCTGTGAATTTTATTTGTCTTTAACTTGAGCTTAGGCACCATAAGAACAGTATTCAAATATTTATTTGGGAGGTTAGAATATTTCTGAACTAACTTATCCTGTTAAATGAGTGAAATCAGACTACATACTTTAGTAGAGAATAGAATTCATCTCTATTCTTCCTTCTTATCAAAAGTAGAGAGGAAAATAGATTATAGTAGTATTTTTGATAAAATACATCAACATTCTGCGAGTTTTCATGTTTTATGAAGTCAAATTTTGCTTATCCTTGAATTTTGAATAGATTCGCTGTGCAGTTGTAGCTGAAATTCAAACGGTACTGAATGTCTGGATGGAGTGATATATTTGGATTTGCAAATGCTTAAATGAATCTTATAACTTCTTCAGAAGAATTAGCTGAAAAGGGATTCTCAAAAAGACTTTTGTTTGGAAGGATTCAAGTTGCATGTGGAATATTGGCAGCCAATCTGCCATTCATCAATCCACCTGAGCTTTTTTCATCCCCTACAGAGAGACAATCCATACTTTTTAAAATGTTCCTATGTGGGCAAGTCTGTGAAACTGAATTCTGCCTGAAAATACCCAGAGTTCGTAAAGCCTGGTTATGTAACTGGTGTTGCATAATAATGCATTTAATGATATTCTAATAGGAGTTTACTTTTATCACTGTTTCTTTAGGAAAAAAGGTTGCAGGGATGTGACTAATTACCCTCCTTCTTTAAGGTTATCAGCTGTCCTCATTTTCAAGGACATCCCTTGCTAACAGGGACAACCCTGGAATCTTGGAGGCTTTATTGAAAATGGGGCAATGTTCTAATTTCAGAAGAAAATCCCATGTCAACCAGAAATCTGAGCAGCTCCAGAGCCTCCCGTGGGCTCTGAGGGCATCACATCTGGCCGGAGTAGGACCAGCCCTGGGTGCCTTTCCTCTTGGGAGAAAAAGATGTGGAATGCAGAGGTGCTGCAGCAGCCAGAAATCCCCCTGCTGGAACAGGCAGTAGTACAGATGCCACAATCCTCCTAGTTTTAGGTCTAAACCAAAATAATTTTGTCCTCAGTTTTTCCTTTCTATAACCTCCCTGTGGCTACAGAACTCCCAACAAGTCATGGGAATGGTTCAGCCAAATAGGGTTCATTGTCCCGTTCCACTTGAATGGAAAGACGAGGCAGCAAATGCTGGAGCGTTGGAAGGAATTTTCACAGAGGTTGAAGCTAAATTTAAAGGAGGAGCAGCTCTCTGCACTCTCTGTTCTCAGACAGTTGTCAAAAGAAAAAAGTGGGTTTAAGAAGCGCTCGGATTTGTTTGACGACTTTTGTTATCTCTGTACTTGAACTCAGGATATTTTAAATGTGTTTTAAAATAAGGAAGTCCTGGGATTATATAAGAGGTTAGCCAAGTACGACATAGGGAAAGATGCAGGAAGGATTAAAATCTGAATTTACTCTGGATTTTAAATATGTGCTAAGGCATCTCTGAGTGTTTATGTATCCAAAGGTGTTTCCTGTGGAAGAGGTCACTGATACCTCAGTTCTGCCCCTCTGAAACAGGAATGCCTATAAGGTCATTCCTGGATTTCACTGAGGTTTCCTATACTTGAGAAAATCTTGTGTAAATTATGTATTTTACTGCAATGAAAACTCCCTAGTTTTCCTAGCACAGAGACCTTAATAAATTTGAGGGCTTTAAGAGAAAACTCTTAAAATACAAGCTCCTTGACTTTTCTCAAAATAACCTTCATGGCATCTGGGATTTCTGCATCTTGGGTTCCAGAGCTGCCCAGGTCAGCAGCTCTCCTGTAGATGTAAAAGGCTCAGGATGGTATTTAAATACACAGTCATCACATTCAGCCTTGTAATCCAATGTGTAAGTTAAATAGGAAACTACATGCATTTTTCATGTATGGAGGTGTGTCAGGACACATGGGAGACTTTCCTTTATTGCGTTTGGTGTTTTAAAATGTATCACAAACACATACCTGGTGTTTCTCTCTGTGTTACAGCAACAATGATTTTGAACATAAACAATTCTAGTTACTGTAGCTTAATTTTGTAACAATGTCAATACTTGGTGTCAATTTATCAACAGCTGAATGGGTTTAAAACAATGTAGTTTTTTATTTACAGCAGCTGACTCTTACCTGGGTAGGTGACAGTTCTAGTGTTCCATTGCTTCCCCTTCTGTCATTTTGCAGTATAAAATTTCATGCATCTGCCAGCTCAGTTTCTCTGCTTTGCTGGAAAGATTTTGTGCACTCTCGCTTCTTGTAATTAGAATAATGATGCAAAATTATCTCAAGGTTAAGAAAACTGCTGGAACCACAAAATTGAACATGAACAAGCTGTAATTGCTTGTTTTCTTATGTGAAAATCTGAAACTCCCAAAGAATTATGATAGTTTTTGTGGGGAAGGTGCACTCTTAGGATCAAGGGAAGTGTCAGTTCTTAAGAGATGCTGATCACCAAGGACTGAGCTTTCAGCTGAGCTGAAGGGATGATTTTGCTCAAGTTGGAGCCGATGTGCACCAGTAAAAGCATAGGTGGAACTATTTTTAAGCTATTATTTAAGTTGTAAAAATCAGCTGAAAAGGGTTTGCCATTTCTTTAGTAATTAAATAAGGATCACTTCAGTGATAATGCACCGTGTAGATTAAGTCCTTCAGTTCTCATTGCTGCTAATGGGATTTGTAAGTGTTGCAAAATCCATATGCATTGTAACAGGAAACTTGTTTGAGGGTGCCTTAGAAAGCTGTTCAGTCTTTATTTCTGAAACTTTGGGTGACTTTAAGTTGCCCAAATCCGGTCTTAATTGGATTTGCCTTTCAAAGAGCACTGCTCCAGGCTTCAGAGCCGTTTGATCTGAATGCACAGAGGTGTTTGGTTAGCAGGGTGTAAATACTGCTCATATTTGGACAGCATGGCCACAGGACTCGGTGCCTGACAAGTTTGGCAATATATCCGAGAGGTAGGAGTGAAGATGTTTGTTTCTAGCCCAGGATGGCAGGAGAAAGCCTTGCTGCAGAGCAGTATCAGGAGTTTTTCTTCCATCTGAATTACATGGAGAAGGCCTGTGTCAATTCTAACCTTTTTCTGTCTTCTCTCTTGGGCTACAGACATTTGGAAAAGGTTTAAGGGTATCTCCTGCTCTCTATAGATTTGGAAAAGGTTTAAAGGCATCTCCTGCTCTCTATAGATACTTTCCTGACTCCTTCATTCTCCAGTTTTCCTGCTTGCCTATCTTTCCTGACATGTGGTATGACAGCAGTGCCTCCACCAGGGCCTTTTCCTCAAACCCCATCTCCAAGGGTGCTGGAGTTGCCCCGCTGCTGCCCAACTGCTGAGCATGAGATAATGCTGGGAGACATTTAAGAGCTAAATTAAAATCCTTTCCCAGGCTGAGAGATGCCACCACTTGTTCTCTGTGCTGCCACCTGCCTCCCTGTTGCTTTTTCGAGATGTGTGCTGATTTTATTTTGATTAAACATCACAGTGAATGACTTCATGTACAAGTTCTCTCTTTACTGATATTGTGGTCCCACTGAAGTACTAATTGATTTGGTCCCCTGTTTTTCCACCACTGCACATGATTCCTTCCCACTTTGTGGGACCTTTCCCCAGCAGAGCCTTTCTGCATAAATTGCAGCCTTTAGAAAATTGGTTGAATTGTTAATTTTTGAACGCTGCTCTGATTTGCTTTTTTCATCTGTATATGCCTTTACCAAAGCCTCATTTTTCAAACTGTGTTTATGAAACAAGGGTAGATGTGATTAATAATCTGCTGCTGTCTTGCTTTGATCCTGAATGGTCATGTTCAATTTTAGGTATTGCATTGTCTTGTATAACATAAAACTTCCAATATAGCAGAAGTTAATATTGCTTTGAGTATTTTGGGGAATTTTGCAACCAGTTAAAGCTAGTAAATAATTATTTTTTTTCCCTGACAATCAAAAATAATTCTTTTTAGCAAGGCTATCTTGATAGCACTGTGAATGGAGATTTGTAAATGCACCAAGCTCCTTCACTGACTTGACTCAAGTCCTTTAATTCCAATATTTTGTGGACTGAAGGAAAAAAAGTTTTTAAACCAATCTCTTTTATGTGGCTAATCCTATATATAAGAAATGCAGTTAATCTGTATTTGCAGCATTTGACCTTGAGTTTCAAATGTGTTTCTGAAAATACATTCCAGGATTAGTTTTTATTAATATGAATGGGCAGAATTTATGTAAACTATTTTTCCCCCTACAGTGCCAATATGAAAACTTATTTTTCATTCTGAAAATGAAGTTCTATTCCCAATGAGTTTGGCAAATTACACCCAAACTCTTCATTTACTCCTAGCAGTAGTGTATAAGGGGTGGCATTGTGTGAGCAATGAAAGCAATCTGGCATGGCAGGTGCAACTTAACTGCTGTTTCAGAGATGCTTGAGCCAAAACATGGCCATTAAACTCTTTAATAATTGTCATCTTCACTCTTTTTAACTTCCTTGCTCCGTTTAAAACTTGTAAAGTTGCATCTGGAGTGTGGTGACCAGTCTGCCCCATATAGGACAGACACTGGTGACTGGAGGAAGTCCAGTAAAGGGCCACAAAGGTAGGAGAGGCTGAGTGTGCTGGGGTTCTTCAGTCTGGAGAAGAGATGGCTTAGGTGGATGTGGTTTTATTCTTTTCTTCAGTTATCTATTGAATATCCAGTGGAGGGTTATAAAAGAAGGAAAAGTCTGATTCATCTCTGAGCTTCATAGTAAATGCATTTGAGGTAACAGGTGTCAGTTGCAGCGAGGGGAATTCTGGTCAAATATAAATAACTTTCTCACCAGGAAGATGTTCCAGCATGGGAACAGTGGCCCAGACAGGGTGGGAATCTCCATCCTTGGGGATGCTCAAAGCTCAGCTGGGCACGACCCCGAGTGAGCTGTTCCACATTTGAAGTTGGCACTGAGTTGGACTATATGATCTTCAAAGGTCCTTTCCAACCTAAATCACCCCATAGTTTTGTTAAGAATATTTCAAAAAAAACCCCCAAAACCCAAAAAAGAGATGTTTGATTTGAAGTTAGTTTTCAAAGAAGAGATTCAGGGAAGCCTGAGCCTGTGTTTTTATGAGTCATGTTCAACTCTTGGTCTGATGGGACCTCTATGAGTGTTGTGCCACAGAGCCAGTTGGTTCTCTGGCAGTCTTGGAACACTGATTTGAAAGGGCAGTTCATGCTTAGCTGTTATTATGGGTTGTTATGTCTTCCATGTGGTCGACTTGCTGTTCTTTCTGAAGTTTTTGCATTTTTACATGATGAATCTGTGATTTTCTGGTGTTTAAATTGACAAGTAGAATTTATACAGGTAAGAGCAAAGTTGCAGAAACAGGAGAAAGGAGTGAAAGCAGCACAGTCCTGTCCTGTGTAGGGAACTCAAAAAATGTTACAAGTGTAGTCCCTGAATTCTTTGCCTTCAGACATTTTAATGGAGTTGCTTCTAAGAGTGACAAATGACCTGCCCCAAATTTCTAGATGGGTTTTCCATTTACTGTGTGAAATCATACAAAAGTTAGGGTAATAAGAAAAAAATGTTGACTTCTTCTTGACTGCTGGACTCCATGTGCAGTTTGACACTTGTTACTGCAGTGTTATTACAGTGGTTCTTAATTAATGTGTTAAAGCACCTTTCCTGCAAGTGTCACCTTCCATCAGGTGAGTTCTGCTGCAGTGGGATTAATGAGGGATGCACCATAAAATATTAAACAATACCTCTGATAATCATCTTGATAATGGTCTTTATCTCTGGATAAAGAGGAAAATGAGCTACGATACAACTTAATGCTCAATTAACGTGAAGGTGGAACTGCTAAAAAACAGAGTGGGCTGACTAAGGTCACAAGGATAAAAAGTAGTAGGTAACTACCATTTCCTTTCTTGTTAACAGGAAAATTGGTAAGGGAAGTCTCACTATAATTCTGGGGCCTTACAGGTGTCACTTCATCCTTCAGAGGCCTTAGTGGATAGGATGGACAGGCAGAGCAGAGGGGGAGTTCAGCCAGCCCAGGTCAAAGGGATCAGAGTGCTGGGTGATTCTGGAGCAAGAGCTCTGACAGCCAAGAGGCTTCTGTCCTCATCTGGAGGGGGTGAGGAAGAATTAAAACAAATCTTTGCTTATAGAGGCAACTTGCTGGTAGAGTGAGATGTTTTTTAACAAGTCACAGGATCACAGAGTCACTTAGGTTGGAAAAGATCTCTGAGATCATTGAGTCCAACCTATGACTGAACACCAACAGGTCAATGAGACACGAGCACACATCCAGTCTTTCCTTTAACACCTCTAGGAATGGTGACTCCACCACCTCCCTGGGCAGCCTCTTCCAATGTTTAACAACCCTTTTGATGAAGAAATTCCTCCTAAAGTCCTTCAGTATAGCTCCTTTCATTGCTATTGTGGTGTTTGCAAATGTACATTGCATAATGGTCTTTCCTTCTGTTCTGTTCCTGTTAGATAAATGATTTGATTTTGAGTTTTGACCCTTATTTGAAGGGTTATTTTCATAGGGTTCCTTTTCAATGTTTTATTCTTAGTGGATTTGCAGGTATCTGAGGTGGACTTTAGTTCTTGTTCCTGATGCATCAACTAAGATGTTACAGAACCCTTGTTTACAAAGGGAAGTTACAGGTTAATGCACTGCTAAAAGAATGATCTTGTGTCTAAAGTGCCTCAGAAGGTTAGAATTTTTAACAATTAGAGTCAGTTCCCTGTAAGAGGGAGGCAAAACTCTGAGGCTATAATCCAAAAAGGAAGTCTATGCAATTTAAATAAGAATCTGGGGATAAGACACAGAAAGTTGTGAAGATCAGCAATGCTGAGTGAATTATTTAGCAAGTCAGGGGAAATAAAAAGATTATAGAGACAAGAAGCAGAACTAGAGTTTGAAATGTGTCTCCATCAGCAAGTCATTTGGTGCATTAGAGGCAGATCAATAGCTTGAAGCAGTCGGTGTTGAGGCCTCTGTGTCTGTGGAGGTTTCATGTGGAACTAGATTTAGTCTGTGCCTGTGGGCTGAAAGTGCTCCCTATATGTGACTGGAAGCTTTCCAAAGGCCCCTGATTGTTTCTGATCTGTATGTGCCCAATGCTTTGGGTGTGAACCTGCAGCAGGGCCTCTGCTTTGTCTTTTCCAAAAGAAATCTGGTTCTTGAGCCCCACAGCTGCTCCCCAAAGAGAGCTATCACACAGAAACAGCAACGGGTGGAGGAGTTACTTCAAAACTGCAGCGTTGCTCAAAACCAAAATGTGAATGTAGGGCACAGCAATGTCATCTGGCTGTGAAGCCTGTTGTAAAAATATATCATCTTATCCTCTGCTGGAGAAGCAGAGGGCCTTCTCTCTTAAAGTGGAATTTATCAAAATGAACTATATTGGGTTAAATCCATTTTCTTTGAAGTTGATAGTAAAGCTTCAACTGATGTAAATGGGAGTAGAATTAGGCCAACACTGATCACTTAAGGGAAATCAAAATCTAGGCTAGAGAAAAGGCAAAGATCAGCTCTGCACAGATACAGAAATAGTTCCTGTGTGCTGTTCCACTGGTGGCTCCTGTGTGCTTTAGTATGAGATGGAGGGCTCATTTCTAGGGCAAATGTCACTGAAATCATTGTACTAAGTGTAACCAGGAACCAAGTCAGTGGTTACTGGCTGGGGGGTGCTGGTGTTGTGCAGATCCAACTGCAGCACAGCTCTTCTCTCTGTGAACATTTTGCTTTCAGACATGGCCAGACCTGTATGACAGACATGTATGACAGGCCTTGAGGAGCCCTTTGCTACCACTAAAAATTTACTCTCTGTGTTACTACTCTTTGGACTTTCCTGACAACTTGTGAGGACCACTGATTGTGACTTAAATACCTTGGGATTTGTAGTGCTGAGATACTAAACAGCTTAAGTGCAAATGGACTGAAAGTCTTCAGTAAATGGATATACCAGCAATGTCACTCCACTTTCTCCTGTGCCATCTGTGTTCAGGTCTCTGCAGGAGGATGCCACCTACAAGCTGCCTGTTTTTCCCTGTACTGTAAACAGCAATGCCAGTACGAAGAAATGTGTGGTTTGTTAGTCAGGCCAATGGTGCTGAGACTTGAAGTCGTTCTCAGTCACTGATTTGCTCCTTATTTGCTTTTATTTTGTTATGTTTGGACAGCCTTTCTACTCTGTTCTGGAACAGCAGAGAGGCATCTCTTTCTCACTGGAGTAAATGTTAACAGGCTGTTTACAAGGCTTTCTGTATCTGTGTACTGGGATGTCACTCTGGTGTATGAAATGTCTTACACAATAGCAATATAGCTGTGCTTATAATGTGACTCTGAGGAACAAACTCTGTCACAAGGAATGACAAATCCACCAGTGCTTCTTATGCAATTAAAATGGCAACTTATCTTCGCGTGATTCATGTTTTTTCCTCTTGAACTGGTGAGCTGTTCCAAAAAGGAAAACGCTCCCATCTCCTGGTCCTCTGGCTTTGTGCATCCCTGCTTCGGGTGCCTTTACACTGATATAACCCTGGGGATGTTTTAATCATAAGAGAAAAAGCACTTTGCGATTCCCGCCGGACTTCCTGTCTGCTCTGAACCGCAGCCTCAATTATATTAATCTGACTGTTGCCTATTTAAGCATCGTTGCTACATCTTGAATGACAGTGGGGTAAACAGATTCAGCAAATAAGCTGTTGTTCCTGTGCGCCTGCGAGTGGCAGATCAGGTCAACCAGAGAGGCAGCGAAACAGGAGCACACACGCAGCTTCTCCTGTGTCACTGCCTTCTGCCCGTGATGTCAGTGCCGAGCCTGAGCACACAGAGTGCCACGAGGACGCTTTTCAGGCTGTTAAAATGAGCTGTACGTGCTTTTGGCAGTGCTGGGGTGACACTGGGGAACCGCAGCTTTGAGGGATGGTTAAATAAATTCGTGACGGACGGACATTTTTCCTATTTGTACGTTTTCCTGAAGGTCACTCGAGTTGCTGCTACAGAGATGGGAAAGGGTCTGTTCTCCTCACTGTGTTTCCACAGGGGTAGACTCCCAAGTGCTAAAAGTAATTTTTTGACAACGGAATACAAATACTTTGGGCTAGAACTTATTAAGTTTTGTTCTTGCAAGAAGTGACAAAAAGCAAGATAAACATCAGGTTAACAAGGAGCACCTCTGAGGAAACGTTTTCTGTTCATTTCCAAAGGAGGCAGACAATAGGCACAGGAAAATATGTGAATAAAATTGGCTTTATTTAAAATGCTCACCTAGAAAAACTCTGCACTGATTTACATGGAGAGCATGGGGTTGAAACAGGCTGGAGCAAGAGGTGGTTTCTTGTTAGTCCACAACCTGGCTGAGCTGCTCACTGAAATCAGGAGAGGGTGGATGTGCATTTTGTGATAGCACGTGGGTTAGGTGCATGCAAATCAGAGACATGGGTTATGTTTTGATCAGTTCTGCTTAGTCTTCTGAGATAAGTTTGTATTTTTATTTTTTTTAGGAGTCGTATTTGAATATGCAAAGATTGTGGTTGGTGACTTGACAATTTTCTTTCTTTATTCTGGAGATTGTGGTGGGGGTGCTCTCTCTGTAAGATTCCCAATTCGAAAAAGACCACGTTCAGAGATTGCTTAAAGTTATCAGAAATATAGTAATTTTAGGTCTCTGATGTCTGAATTAATTCAGATGGGTCCACAAAACATAACTAAGAAAACTCAGTCTGTTGCCAGGAGGTGTAAACCTGCTTCTCTAGAAAATATGTAGGAGTTGATTAGTGTGAAAACCTTGGAAACAGCTGGATTACATTTGTTGTTTACTTGCAGATTTCAGGTATTAGACCAATGCAGGGGGTTTGAGTCAAAGAGATTAATCATGGAAATCCCGGTACTTAAGACTTGTTTGTCTTAAATTGGTACACATTGTACACACCATGCCACAGATATGGTTAATAATATAATAATAGTACTGGTTAACAATATTATGGTTAATAATTTTAGCTATTTTAGACACCTGCAGCACTAGTGTGGATCTTTGGAGAATTTGGTAATTCTTTGTTACCACTTCTACCTGTAGAGGGAGAGATTTAATTTTATTGGTTCATTTGTGGAAGTGTCCACATCCATAATGACATAATGCATTTCTTTTGGAATCCTTTACTTGTGAAATATTCGTGGACCTGTTGTCAGATTAAACCATGTGGCTTTCTAGCAGATCTGTGATCATTGGTGATGAGTGACTTTCAAAAGTTTTGTTGTGACATGAAGAATTCAATTTTATCAAAAACATTTTGGTTTAGAACTGGGAATCAAAGTATTGCAGAAACCAACTGATCTTTCTGTAGCAGTGTTTTCTCCTGAAAGAAGTTAGAGCCCAGCAAATCCATAAAGCAATGTACTGTGGTACTAGATGTAGCTTAAGAAATGGGAGTAATCAATCTATCTTGGTGTTTTGGGGGGTATTTCTCCCAAATGTCTCAAGATACCTCTTCAAATATTCCCTTTTAGGCATTTATTGATACTCTTGGGAAATGAACTCAAGTCTTGATTTCATTTTCAAATAATCACTTTATAGTCAAAAGCCAAAACATTCTGCGTTGGATCCCTTTCTGAGAGGTAAAATCAACAGAATATCTTTTTTTTTATTTTAATTTTTTTATTTTATTTTTTTTATTGAAGTGAAAAAATACGCTAAAAATATACTGAATTTCTTAAGCTCTCAGTATCCCCAGAGTAGTTCTTACAAGAATAGTTATTGCTTTTACTCTTTTAATTTTCAGATCTGCTTGGAATCTAAAGTTCAAGGTGTCATTTTTTGGGGAATGCATAATAACCAGCACTTAAACTAATTCAAAAAGAACGAATTCAAAAAGAATGTTTTAATCTTAAATTGTGAACGGTGCATGTTGTCTGAGTTATTTTGGTGGGTCATTACACGCACACACACACACAGAGTCACTCTCCCTCAATCTCCAAACCCAGGTTTGGTCTCTTCAAAAGCAGTTGTGAACTTTGCTAAAGATTTTAGAATTTGGAGTGTATCCCAGATCATTAATGCCTGTAGTCTTCTGACACAGAAAAATCTAGGGGAATATGGGATATTTGGGTTCAACCCCCCACTCATTTATTTAATTTGAGAATTGAGCAGAAGTCTCAGCTGTCTCAAGAATATTCCAATAATAAATCCATAAAATTATTTTCAGAGTTTCTTTTGCTGACCATTAATTCTGTGGTGATTTGGGTGTGGTTTTTTTTTTTCTTTTTTTCTGCCAAAGTAGAACGGTTTCAACTTTTGAGACTAAAAGCAGGTTGTGGTCTGCGTGGTGAGGTGTAAGACCTCAGCTGGCACATCCAAGTGCACTGCTGGCCACTCATTAGCATTGCTGGCTGAAAGGAGCAGCAGGCACTTTGCAAAGCCCCCCCTTTGGTCACATCATAGATTTCTGCTAAGCTAAAATTGCTGGGTAATTGCAGACAAATGGTGCAGTTTGACTGAGCCACGTAAAACTAAGATACTTTTCTACCAGCGAGGTAATATAGGAAAAGGCAGCTCTGTGGAGCTGTGGGAAGAGGCTTTTGCTGCTCCATTTGTGCTGTGCTGCCACTTTTATGTCCATATAGGAATTTACTCCCCAAAAAGAAAGGAAAAAAAGTAGTTTTTTACTTTACCTCTCCAAATAGACTCCTTGTTTATCTCTCAGAATATACACAGGTCAACAAATGATATATTGAAGTTTATTAAGAATATGGTTATCCAGTACTCAGCATAATGTACAACTGAAATATACGCATAAAGAAATGCAAATTGACCCAGTGCCACCACCATTCAAAAGAGACAAATTATTTACCAAATATTTTCACAGAGAATGTGTGTAAAGAAAAAGAAAACCCCCAGCTCTCTACCCCAACAAGTAAACAGAAAACCCAAAACCACTGAACAAAAAAAAAAAAAAGAAAAAAAAAGAAAAATCCAGATCTTAATACAACATCCATAAAGTTGGCACCTGGTATGTAGTTTATGAGTAAATGGTGGTCATATTCCAAAATGGAAGGTTTCCCTGAGAATGCTTGCTGTCAGCCTCTTGCAAAAATACCTTTTCAACTCAATTGTCTCTGCTTATCACCGTGGTTGAGATGAGGAGGGAGCTGTTTCCAAAACAGACAAGTAATTTGCTGGAAATAGATTTTAGATCAACACATTTGATTACAAGGAGAAATCAAGCTGAGCTAGTGCACTCTGTGCAACACAGGTCTATGTTCTCTGCAAGAGACACGGTTAAAATCAGCAAACAATCATGCTCTGTAGCAGCTGAGACATCCAGATGGTCTCAGTTTATCCCTCATTAAAACACACTTCAGTGTTCCAATCTTTAGATAAAGATAGGCTTGAATAGCTGTGGCAAGGCCCATATCCTAAAAGAAAGGTCACAGGCATTTAGACAGTTACAGAAAATACATCTCAGAGCAGTCCAGTGCCTTGGTTGTGTACCAGTGTCATAGAATCATGAACCACAGAATGGTTTGGGTTGGAAGGGACGTTAAAGATCATCCAGTCCCACCCCCAGCCATGAGCAGGGACACCTTCCACCAGCCCAGGTTGCTCCAAGCCCTGTTCAACCTGGCCTTGGACACTTCCAGGGATGGGGCAGCCACAGCTTCTCTGGGCAACCTGTGCCAGGGCCTCACCACCCTCACAGGGAAGAATTTCTTCCTAATTTCTAACCTAAATCTACTCTCCTTCAGCTTAAGCCATTTCCCCTTGTCCTGTCACTCCAGTCCCTTGTCCAAAGTTCCCCTCCAGCTCCCTCAGAGCCCCTTTAGGCGCTGGAAGAACTCTGAGGTCTCCCCAGAGTCTTCTCTTCTCTGGGGTGAACACCTCCAACCCTCAGCTTTGTCTTCAAAGGAGAGGTGTTCCAGGCTTTTAATCATCTCCCTGAAACCAGGCATCTTGCAAACTGGGGAGTGAGACAGCTCAGGAGAGGCGTTGAAAAGCCCGAGGGCAGGTCCTTCCAGCACTCCAACATTCTCTTGCTTGTCTGACATTGGTCTAAGTGGAATCACACTGAAATTACTGACTTTTGGCTTTTCTGCAGCTGTTGGTGGTCTCTGATTCCAGTGATAGCCTTGGAATTGATATCACTGCTGTAAATTCCTGCAGCACTGCAGCACGATGCTAAAAGTGAGGGTGCTTTGTATTGATGGTGTTCACACAGACCCCAGAAAGGGCTTGTGAACAACTTTGTACCTTCTCCTTCTGCCCTTACTTGAAGGAGGCAGCAGAAGAAAAGCAGCTGGAACCATCTGATCCATGTGTCAGATGGGCACAGAGTGCCATGATACTCATCTCTAGCTTTCCATCTTTCTTTGTTTGCTGGGGAATTAATGAGGACCCCAATTGTGCTGAAATCTGAGTATCTGCTGAAGGGCTTTGCTGGACAGGAGTCTGTGTATCCTGCAGCTAATTATGTCATTCATTAATCTATTATCCAGTGATGATGGGCAAAAGAGAGTCACTGAGAATGATTCAGAGCTTTCATGGCAATTCTTTAAGTATTTATTTCCTGTACTTTGATAATTCCTGATTACTTTGCTGCAGCCAGGCTAAATCCTTATAGGGAGTTATACTTGAAGTATTCTTAGAGAAAATTCCTGTTTCTTACTTGTTCTCCTGGGTTTTTTTCCCATATATGCACATAGCTAATGCAGTTTAAGAGATGCAGAGTAGAAAGATTAATCTCTCTTCCCCCTTGCAGCTCCTAAAGAAAGTTACAGCTTTATAGCTTCAAAAGAGAACATTTTATTTTTAAGTTGCTATTAATAGCACAGAAAATTAAAAGCTCATCATGGTTAGGATGAGATCCCGATTCAGTTTGACAGGGAAGAAGATATTTAATAAAAGTACCAGGCATGGTGATGGCTTTCAAATAAATCTGTGTGTTAATAGCTAAATTATGAAGCGATAATCTGATGGTCTATTTAAAAATGTGTTTGTAGGAGGATTTTTGGGATGACCCCATAGATAATACATGGTTGTTGCTATGGCCTGTTCTGCTGCTTATATTTTTTGGCTAATTGTATGATTTTAAGGTTGGGCAGTAACATTCTACATAGCTGTGATCGCTTTTTATCCATCAATTGATGTCTGCTGCTGTTTTATCAGCTTATTTTTCTGAGCCACCAGCTAGGATAATGTGCTTGAGGGAAAATTATACCCTACATCAGTGGTTTTGTTACAGCATGTTGTACATTATTGGTAATTTGAATGCACCCAGATAAAAATAGAAAGGTTAAGTAGTTTTCCAAATGTTGCTTCTGTGAAGCAGAAAGAGAGTGGTGTCTGTACCATATACATTCTTGAGGGAAGAGTGGGTTTTTTATTTTCCCTTTCAAAACCACTCACTCAAATTGATGCTTTCCTTAAAGCTGAACCTAAAGAACAGTTTCTTTGGAAATCTCTCTTCCCCAAACTCCTTTTTTTATTCTTCCTGAGGAATTTTTAGGTTTAATGAGCCGGTTTTTAGCACTAATGTGCCAATTCTGTCCACGTATGAGCGTCCTGAAAGGGACCAGGGGCCAGGTGGCACGGGCTGATGCCAGGGAGAAGGAGCTGAAATCCAACAGTGCCCAGTGCCCTCTGCAACATCCCCTCAGCCTGTCAGCTCCTGTGCACGGCCTTCACTCTGCTCCTTTATTCTTCTTACAGGGCTGGTAAATGTTTCTGACCATCCTCAGGTGTTTTTGGCAGGTGGGAGCAAGGCCATGTTGGGGGCTGAGATATTTATGATTTCTTGTCTGTGATTTCTGCAGAGCTGGAGTTTGTTGTGTTTCTATTCCCAAACCATTTCTTGATTCTTTGTGTATGAGAACAATCAGTGCAGGGAAATCTAACAAAAAAATTGGTATTTTTATAGGGTTGACTGGTAGACATATACTTTTTAATCCTTTGTGAATGTCCTATTTAAAATCACTGCAGAACATCACTCTGTGTCTTTCAGCTAATGCCCACTGAGATTTAAAACCTCCTTTTTGGCTGCTCTCTTTCTTAAGAGTGACCTTGGCTGACAGTTCCTATTGTACAGCAGAGTCCTGGGGGGATTTTTTTTTCCTCTCTCTCATGCTTTCACATGGATTTACGTGGTGCAGAGTCACCTCCCAGCAGCTCTGCTTCTCTTTCCTTGCAGTGAAGGTGTTTGTGGTTATAAATCACTGTAGAGAACATATGTTTATATTTGATTTTCTTATAGATTAAGAATTCGATGGTAGGTGTTTGATCCTATCCCACGAGTGATTCTCTTTCTTCTCCCCTGATTGAAGAGAACAAGAATCATGTGTGGTTTTCATGGCAGGTGATAATAATCAGGAAGGAGGGGGGGCTCTTGGCTTTGCTTTCAGCTGGGGAGCAGACAAGGTGCCTGCTTCCTCTCTTCCAAACCTGGAAAGAACCTCTAACCAAATCATCATTTCAATTGCATTTTATTGCTGTAACTTTATATTACCTGCAAGGTCTGGGTGAGCTCGTGGCCGAGGATGTTTGCATTTGAAGCTGGAATTCAAAGCTCCCCAGGTTTGCATCTCTCTTTAGTAGCAAAGATGGACAGTTTCACCTTTGAAAGTGAAATTTTGTAAAGCTTGGCATCTCGGTGTGACTGTAAAAATTACTTATGTGGATTTTTTGAGGGAAACAAAAAAAAAAAAGCTTTTGAAAAGTAACAGCTTTTGTCTTCTACCACAAAACTTGTTTTCCATAAGATGTAGCGAAGCTAAAGAGTTATTTTTCTTTACCTCTGGGATTTGCATAATGATGCACTGAAAGTTCTGTGGCATAAAAGAAATTTAGACAGATGGCAAGTTTTATAGGAACTTTAACATGTGATCTGGTGGCTTTCAACTGCTGGTAGTTTAATTTTTAGCGATTTATAACCTATTAAATTTTGATTTTTAAATTTGTTATATTTTCAACATGCTCCTTTTGAATTCTGAGAAATATATAATACAGGTAGGCAATGTACAGGCATGCAGCAGGATAGGCTTGGTTTTATACATTTAGTTAACTAAAATGGCCTCTTGTGACACACTAAGCAGGTGGCAGCAAAAATCTGTCTTAGATGGTCCTTGTGGCACCAAACACAGCTGTTATTATAATTTAGTCTCTCTACTTTCGTTTTAGAGAAGTGCATCCCACCCCAAAAACCAAATAGTCTGATCTTTGGTAAAGATTTTGCCTTTTTTTTTTTTAAATAAAAATAAAAATATACAAAACCTCATCTTATTCTTAACAAAATGAAAATGTATATATATGTTCAGAAAAGCAGATTAAAGCATGCAGTTTCCTTTTACAGCCATTATGGGAACCGTGCATATGAAAAATGTGCCTCAATTCCGCTTGTATATGTTTCTATATTTTTATTCAGTCATTAAACAACAATATATTGGTTGGGTTTTTTTAACAACCAGATGATTTGCTTTCATAGCTTGTGTTCTTTCTGTTTTATTATTCTGCTTACAGTTATTTTGCATGAAAGCTGGATTTTCTGAATCTGATTAACAACCAATGGTGCTGCACTAAAAGCTGCAGTATTAGTTTCATGGCTTTATATCTTTATTTAATAGTACAATAAGATGCTTCTGACAGTGAAACCAAGGTGGCAGAAGATAGGACTGCAAATGTAGACTGGAATGGAAGTTGGTTTAGTTTGTTTGGGGTAGGATTTTTGTGTTTGGTCTTTTTTTCTTTTCTTTTTCCTTTTTCTTTTTCCTGGACCAACTGTTTCTCGTGGAGTTTTGTATCATATTCCAGCATTTCATTTGCTGAACAGTCCTATTTTCCTGAAAAATACTAATAATTTCTGGAAAAATGGATTTCTCTGCTTTCAGTCTTGAAGCCACTCTTAGATAAAAGACATTATTGTATGTTTAATACTGAAATTAGAGCATTTTTTGGCTAAATACAGCAATCTGATTGCATTTTAGTGTGGCTGTGCTTTGGCCTTCTGTCTCTTGGCTAAAGGTCTGTTCATCTGCTCTGATTTTCTTTACTTCTGTTATAGAATGGCACGACCAACAGCAGTCAGCCAGTCCTTTTCAGTGCTAATTGTTGGTTGATTTATGTGATAGATGCTGACAGAAGAACAGAGGAAACAGCAGAACAAGGCCAGGGTTTTTGTAGGTTTTTATTCCCCCTGAAAGGGTTCCCATGGGTTGCTGTGTAGAATTTTGAACTTCTGTCTTAGGGATGTGAGTGTCAACACTGATCATACTACAGAACTGTGGACTTAGATGGAAATACAGGAAAGGTCTTTTCTATGAAAAATATTTGGATTTAATCTTGCCCATAGATTGTTTATGTTGTAAGGTATTTCCAGCAGGTTCCAGGAGAAACTGGATTACTCCCTAAGCAATCAGCTACACCAGGAATATTGCTGTTTAAGCAGGTGTTTTTAGTAAAATAATCAGCTGCTGGGACTTTTACCTGCTGGATGTAATTTAGGTTTGGAGTAGCTGTTAGGAAGAAATTCTTCATAATAAAGGTGGTGAGGCCCTGGCACAGGTTGCCCAGAGAAGCTGTGGCTGCTCCATTCCTGGAAGTGTCCAAGGCCAGGTTGGACAGGGCTTGGAACAACTTGGACTAGTGGAAGGTGTCCCTGCCCATGGCAGGGGGTGGGATGAGATGATCTTTAGGTCTCCTCCAACTCAGGCCATTCTCTCTTCTCTTTCAGAGGCCCTAACTTTTCATCAGGCTCAGAACCATTGACCTGTTTGCCCTGTTCAGTGGCTTAGGCTCAGTTTTTATTCTGGTTTCATCCTTACAGTTTGAGCTGTTGTAAAGAAATGCCTGTTGACCCAGTGAGGTTTGGTTTGGGGGCTTTAGCCTCGAAGTTCAGAACAGGACACAACAAAATGCATTTTGCTGAAGCTGACCAGTTATGGATTTTCTTGAATTTTTATTCTCTCTCTTGTCTCATAGATCTGTACTTACGGAAAACATGACACCTGTCAGCTTTTTAACAAAAGTGAAACATCAAAATTATAGTTCACATCAATGGGAGCTTTTCCACTGGAGTACAGATCTCCACTGAAGTACAGATTTGCTCTTCATGCTCCTAATAAGGCAGGAAAAGGCTTCCATTTATCTCCAGCTTAAAAAGTAATGAAGTGCTGGCCTCTTTAAGTCTTCGCAACTATTGGTATGACAATGTTCTATCCAGTGCTGGAAATATTTCTGTTACCACTTAAGAACTCCCAAACCTGCAGTGGATTGATGCAACCCCCGAGGTAGAGTCAGGAGGGAAGGTGTGCTGTGGCACAGGAATCACAAAATAAAGTTGTAGTTTATTGATGAAAAGTCTAATAGGTTGTCCAGGCATAGGTAAGATTATCTTAATTAGTCTCAGTTTTTAGGATTAAAAGTGTGTGTAAAATATTGTTCAAAAATCTGAGAAAGGAAGGTCCAATGAGCTCGAGGTATACATGTGCTAATGGTACTATTAAATATTTGGGTAGTCTTAAGGTATGAAAATTAGAGAGGCCATGTAATATTTTTATAGTGAAATGATCAGTAGTGGACTAAAAAAAGTAACAATTAGGAACCAAATTGAGTGTCCATTCTCAACAGAGACTGAAAAAAAGTCCCAAAATTTTAGGTATCAGCTGCATTTAATTAGATTCTGTCAAGCCTAAGATTCTATTTGTTGGAAGGAGCTGGACAACCTATTTGTTTCAAGATGTTAAGGAGAATTTGCTGATTGAAACGAGATATAGTCAGGTCCTAGGCACAGAGACTGTGAAAGCACAGGCTTCTCAAACTCCCTTGAAATTGTGTGCTTCAAGCTGATGATATCTGCTGATGGTAAAGGTCATGTGGTAATTCAAATTCTAGATTTAAGAGACCTGGTGGTATTTAAAATGCACAAACAAAGGGCAAATGAAAAACCTTCATCTTTTTTAGTGCTTGTGCTTCAATAATTTGCTTTTTAAGGAAGAAAAAATAAAGAAAACATCTGAGTTGGAATTTTGTGAATTTTGTGGCTCTTTTTTGTATAGGGTTTTTCATCCTTGTCCCCAGCTTGATACTGTAATAGACTATAACATAGTAATACATAATATTTTATTGTAATATATATAATAATGTAACTGTAGTTATATACACACATATATATAATAATATAACTATAATTTTTTTGGGGAAAAAATGGCATCTCAGTTGAATGGAAGAAATTTCGACAATTTTGTCCTGGAGATGATGGTGATGAGCTTGTACCTGATCACTACATTTGTGTGGTATCACTGCAGTGCATCTTTCCTGTGTTTTCTGCTAAAAAAGAGGTTTCCCTCCACATCCCCCAGCTCTGTATATGAATAGTAATCTGTGCTGGATCCTGGGTTTGTACTGGGATCTGTTCCTTAGCTGATCCTCTATTTGCTTTTAGAGCATTCAATACAGACTTTTTTTCCCCCACATCTACTTTATTTAATGATATCTGAGTGTCTGAAGTCTGAATATCCTTAGCTTTTTTCTCAGCCGTGTTTTTGATAAATTGGTAACAGTTGGTGTTCCTTGGAATAACTGTGCTGTGTTAGTCTCTGTATAAAATCAGTGCAGTTATACATGAAAACATGAATTTTCTAAAGCTTATGGGGTGCAGAACGGGTCTTTGTTCAGTGCCAAAAATACAACCCCAAGAGTAGGACTATGTGGTGTGTAGGAAGGCAGTGAATAAAAGAAACCCCAAACCTACTTTGCAGTGTGGAATTGGAGCCTTGGGAGAATAAATAGCTCATGAAAAATAACCTTTCATTTTATCACTGAAAGCAAACCAAAAAAAATTCATGTCAAGACACGAGAGAGAGCTCTTAAAACTGGTGACTGGTACAGACTTTACTTGAAAAATCTCTTTGCAGAACAGGTCGTGTCTCTGTGAGCATCTGGAATGTTGTGTGGGGCTCTGGGAGCAGGTTCCTGCAGTCAGCAGGTGTTGAGGTGCTCTGTGGCTGAGCCTGGAGCATTCCAGAACTGGGAAAAGTGCTCAGGAACCGCTGGTCCTGAGGGTGGTTTGGTTCCTCATCACAGTGTGTCTGCTGACAGCATTCCCAGAGTGAGGACCTGGCACCAGGAGTGGAAGGTTTTTATCTGCAGGACCTGATCCAGTGCCCCAGAAGTCACTGATAGAGTCATTTCATTGATTTAATGTGACTGAATTGATTCCTTTAATAGTATTTTTGTTCCTGTCAGTAGTTCATTTGGCTTTGCTGTAGCCATTTACATGAGGAACAGTGGAAAGCAGATTTGGTATCAAATTATAGACTGCATTACTGTTCACTGCAGCAGGCACTGGGGGTGGTTTTGTTTCACGACTCTTATTTTAAGTTGCCCTCAGTTTACCAGTACAGCAAGGAAAAAAATGTCATCAAATTTGTGCAAGAGTTAGATTCTGTTTGATAGAAATCCCAAGTAAATAGGTTTATTGTATAACTGAAATTAAGGATATTTTGTGCCCCTTTAATGAATGTTTATTTTGTGACATTACCCTTTTTGCCTTCAAATATTTAATGGTATCTTACATTAGGCATGGAATCCTTTTTTATTTATCCTACCTGATAGCAAAACTGGTACAAGAAGTCCAAGCTGACTAGAGGCATGGATTCATACTGAAAGGACTGAAATAATTATTAAGGGATTATAATAGGTAGTTACCTGTGGTTTTTTTTTTTTAACGTGTTCATTCTGTAATCTTTTTAAAATAATACCTTTATTTAATTGTCTTAATGTCATCCTATTATCAGGGGAAATATATTTCTGTCTAAGAACTACAACTGAATGAAGCATCAAATGTCTCATTTGTGTGTGCTCCATCATGAATGAATTATCAGAAAATCAGAGACTGGTTTGGGTTGGAAGGGACCTTAAAGCCTATCTCACTCCAGCCCCCTGCCAGGGGCAGGGACAGGGACACCTTCCACTAGCCCAGGCTGCTCCAAGCCCTCTCCAACCTGGCCTTGGACACTTCCAGGGATGGGGCAGCCACAGCTTCTTTATGGATGCACTTCAGGCAACTTGAAATTTATGAAGAAATGTGAGGATGAAGTCAGGAATACAAAGTTCAGTTTCTCTTTCTTTATCCACCCTGCACTTCTGGGTGTTAAACAAAAATTTCATGCTTGTAAAGGTGCCAAACTGCTTTTATTCAGATGGTAGTTTTCTTTAGTTCTTTCTGCATTTTGTCCATTCCTGGTAATTAAGATTCAAAGCCAATTTTTGTTTTAAGAGAGTGTGAGTTTGAGCATTGTTGGGTACATTTGATTAACTTTGTTAGCCACTGGATAGAGAATCCAATCTCACTCTGATCCATAAAGATTATATTCACACTCTGTCTTTTGACATGGAAAGAACAAGAAATTGTAAAAGGTGCTACAGCTGGACCATACTTGATTTATTTCACACATCTGGAGACTTCTATAGAGCAGGTTATGGTTTTCTTCCTCAGCTGTTTTCACCTTGCAGAGGTCTGCTGGCAGTTTTCATCCTCTGCAATATGTTGTCAACCTGCTGCTACCAGCACCTCACGTCAGAGTTCGAGGCACTGCAGGCTGAAAAAATCCCTCTCAGATGGTTTTGTTCAGACTCAAGGGAAAATTCCATTAAATCTACTTCCAGTGCTGTTCTATCAAGGAATGGTGTCTCTAATGCAATGAATGCAGATCAGTCTGGTTATGTACCTTGTACTCACTGAAATGTGATGCTTCAGTGCTTTTTCCCCCCCTTACTTGGAGGTTCTCTATAGGTCCCAAGGACCAGCTGGCATTTTATCTACAGC
The DNA here is from genome assembly GCF_003945725.1 of Corapipo altera. Classification (NCBI taxonomy): domain Eukaryota; kingdom Metazoa; phylum Chordata; class Aves; order Passeriformes; family Pipridae; genus Corapipo; species Corapipo altera. Next base: position 374,582 of record NW_020884967.1, read on the forward strand.
CAAGTAAAAACCCAAGTGGGACAGTAATGCTCCATACAGAAGGCTGGGAACTGCTAATTCCCTCAGTTTAATTCAAGGAGAACCTGTTCAGTGTGATACCTTCCCAGTTGCACAATGAGTGAATAGTACCTGGGATTTGCTGATCTCTGCCCTCACTGTGGGTGATTTCCTTTTCATCCTCCAGTGCAGGCAATTCCTCCATCAGCAGATTTTGAGAGCAGAGTTACCATGATCTCAGATGACAGTTAAAAGAAAACAGTCACATTATGAATATATCCTACTTTTTTTCTGGTTGACTGTGAATCCATTATTTGTCCAGACTTTTAAGGACTGTGAAAGGCAAGTCTTGTGATTCTGATCTGGTGAAATCTGGTTCATTACACAGCTATTAACTTTTCTACCAGTAGAAGTCCAAATGAAATCAGATGTCAGAATACATAGTGACGATATCTACATTCTAACACACTGTGAAAATATTTACAAGCTTCCAAGATGAGACTTTTCCTGATTAGGGAAATCAAAGAATAGTTTTCCCAGCAGGCCTGCAGTTAGCTCATCCAAATTGCTTCTGTTTTAATTGGCATGCATTTCCTCTAAGCAGCTAGAAGATGAAAAATATTTGACTTGGGCTCTACAGGAATGGAAGCCTGTTCCTCCAGACACAGTCACTCTGGAAAAAAACCCAAAAAAACAACCAAACAGGAAACAGTTTGAGTTTGTAGTGCATTTGTACAACAAAAATCCATGACATCATTGACAAAATCCCAGACCAAGGTGAAGACTTATATTCTGACTTTTTAATGAGAAAAATAAGGGCAGTATTTTTCTCAGTTGTTCTAGTATGTGAAGTCTTTTGCTACCCCAGGAGGATCTAGGTGGGCTGCTATTTTGTCCCTTGGCCACAGTATATTGTTGTTTTCAAACTACACTTTGGGATATATTTTTACTCAGTTTTCTTGATTCAGAAGCATTGGTAAGAATAAGTAAAAAGAGACAAGTGACGGCTTTTGTCTGGGAGAACAGTCCAACTTTGTGGGTGAAATTAGTTTCTCAGTTACTGGAGTTTTTACTTCTCTTTTGCTGAACTTGTCTAAGGGGGACCATTTTCCCTGTAAGTTGTTCTCCTAGGGAATGATGAGCTCAAATGTACCCAATGGAGGAGGGAATGATGGTGTGAAAAGCTGTGCTCTCAGAATTTGAGGGTGGTGGCTCCTTGTGCTCCAGGAGGCATTTGGTTATAAGCTAAACCCACTGAAACCCATCACAGACAGTGGTCATTGCATTGAAAGAGATTCAATGGATCTTGGGTAAAAAGAGGTTGAGAAATTTTGGCCTGGAGGCCCCGAAGGGACTCAGGGCACATCTGAAAAGGAAGGGAGAAGTCCTTGAGCTCCCTGGAGGTTTTCCACTGCCAGGGCAATGCACCTTCGGCTGCTGAAACCTGTGGTTTGCTGGGTCACGTTCCCTTTGACTGCCAGAGGTGTTATTCCCCAGGTAGTTTAGTCCATAGCAGGGGGATTCAAATCCCCTGTGACCTGCTGGCAGACTGATGCTACTGCAGTGAAAGCAGCACCCAGAGCACGAAATTCAGCTCTATTTATTTATTAGGCCATTAGGATATAAGATCCTGTTGATTGTTCAATTTGATTGAAAACTGTATCGGTAACACCTACTTTTTTAACATCAGGATTGCCTGGTAGTTCACCTGTACTACATCTACATCTCGAAAATATCGATGTTGTGAGTGTGTTTTGTAATGTAATCCCTTCCCTAACCTCATCCTCCCCCAAAAAACACCAAGCAAAAAAACCCCACCCAAACCCTCGTGCAAGTACTTGCAGATTTCTCGTGGAGGAGACCTGTGGAAGTTTCCCCCACTTCTGATAACCGGATGTATTTTGGGAGAGGCAAAGCCCCTCCGATGGGAATGTTGCCATATGCCAGCCACAGCTTTTTGGGTTCTCATTCCTTTTGTCAGGGGAATATTCCCAGCGTGGGAGGGGTGAGGTGGTCGTGTGTCAGCCCTGCTAGCCCTGGCAGGGTGCCTGGGCTTCTCCTAAGGGAGATTCAGGGATCAGATGGAAGCTGCATATCTTGTTCCACGGGATTAGGGAGATGCACTATCAGTGAATAATGTCAGTCACGCTCTGTGCTTGTTGTGTTTTACCATCTGCCTTTCAAAAAAAACGTGAGGTGCTGTTTCCTCGGTGGCAAAGCCTTGGGTGAATCATGAACAGCACAAACCCTGAGGGATTTGTTTTTAAAGCACAGAAGGAAGTGTAAACTTCATATTTGTTGTTTATGGATTAATATTTAATTGAAGGTGAAATTAAAAATTAAGCAGGCAAATGACTCATGCTAAAAAGCAACAGCACTGTCTTGCTGTGGCTGACAAATGACGAAGAATTTCTAAGAATAGGAGCAAATATATTAATTTGTAGTGATGGCACAGTGAGCCTAAAGAGGTGCTTTGATTGAGAGGGGTGGACATATCCCACAGAAAAATCATGTAGAAAAAGTCTTTGCTGTGTTTAGTACCCTTTGCATCATGAATTAAATCAGTAGACGGGTCTCCTCAGAAAATACTAATAATTATCCTTTGTCTGCAGTGTTATGGAACAGTATAGGAATAATTTTATTTTATTAGGGGAATGTTTAAAAAGCTCACAAGACTAGCTAGGACTAGGACTAGGTGAATAGTGTGGTTTTTTTGCTGTTTGTCTTTTTTTTTTTTCTTTTTTTTTTTCTTAGCATCATGGCTGTTTGAGATGCCCAGTTTTCAAAATCTTGAAGTGAATTTACCTTGGAATAGTTTTTTTTTTTTTTTTTTGCTGCTGGAAGTAAAAGGCAGCCTGTTATTTCAGCTGTTTGTTATTATCATCGATGCCTCCCAATCGAATCTCAATCTGCATTTTGCTGTGACTGTCAGCAGCAGCTTATCACAGCTGACACCAGGAAGAGTCTGAAATGCTGCTGGGAGGAAGGAGCTCATCACCAGCTGAGGTCGTGGCTGTTCGATGCCCCTTGGGATGGAATCTGTTTGACTGGGCATCTGTGACATCCATGTCCTGCAACTTTTTCGAAATAATGCTGCAGGCTGATGTTATTTCTGTTCAGAATACTGATCCACCCCATTTACAAACAGATAAATAGTGTGAGTCAGGTCTTTTCTGTGTGCCATACATAGGGAATTACCTAGGGATGAATTGAGGCTGTGAGCATTGCCCAGCATGGAGAGCTTAGCGTGTTGACTGGGCACAACATCTCCTCTTTGGCTATTGCTTGGCAAATAAAGGTCTTTTTTAATTACTACTTCTACTTTCTCTTTGTTCTTCACTCTAAGCCACATTTTGGGCAGAAATCCTAGTGAACGTGAAAAGCAACATGTGAAATGTAAGGTGGCAGAAGTTCTTAAGACTAGAATATGTACCAATAAATAGGATGTGTAGAAGAAAGGTATAGCAGTTGGCTGCTGTTTTGTGTTCTGTATTATAGTGAAGCTGGTACTTCTCTTTTTTTTTTTTTTTTTCTTTCCACAAAAATCAAAGAAATGTTGAGTTTTAAAGCTGCAGGTGAGAGGGCTGGTAGGGGTTCAGTTTGGCTAATTGAGCAAGGTATGTTAGGCAACTCTACAGCAGGCAGTGCCACCGTGGGCAGAGGACTTGGTGCATCCAGGGGGCCTGATTTTTGTCATGTGCAGAGCAAGGCAACAGAGTTAGATAGTGGAAATACTGAGCCTACGTGCTATGTCAACTGTATGTGGGTGGGAGATTAAAATTGTTGTACAAATATAAAACTGGGACTTCAAACACGTCGGGATCCTCTTTATGTGCTTTATCTGGGTACTCATTTCCACTGTGTATTACTGTGCCTAGAAAGTTCAACATGTGCCCTTTGCCTGTGACAGGTTGGTCAGTCATTAGGCTGCTGGTGTGCCCTTTGAAAGATCTTTTTTATTATGAAAACTGTTCTGAGACCTATAGATTAGACAGTGCACTCTCACTAACCCGCTTGAGGCAAAAAAAGAAACCTTTAATCTCTTTTAAAACTCTGCGTGCCAAATATAATAGCTGGTTTCAGCAGTATTTTAAACCAACTTCATTAGAATATGGGAAGGGGAAACAGGTTTTAAAGGCTGGTTTTAGCAAGTAATCAGCTGTCTCCCAGATGGTCCAAATGGGACTTGTTCAACACTGCACATGGGGGAAAAAAAGTTAAAATAAAAAGAGGGGGGGAAAAAATAAGAAGAAAAAAAAAAAAAAAGGAAGAACCCAGCCCCATTCCGTGTGTGTCTGTGTGTGCTGGGGGCAGGACCCAGTGGGTGCCTGGCTGAGAAGGAGCTGTGGCTGCTCAAACCCAGCCATCCCAGTGTTTTCTCTTTGCTGGGCTGTGCTCCCTTGCACAGAAGGCAAGGCTGCAAGATGTAATGTATTGAAATGTATTCTGCAATTGTAATGATGGCTCTAGTTTTTTCCACCAGTTTCACTCTCCTTGAGCTGAAAACCAGTTTTGCTTTAACCCATTACGAAAACTAATTGTTTTTAACCCATTTGTGTCACCTCTCAGCCTTTATCAGAGGCTTTGTTGTGGTCAGAGGACAGGCTGATGTAGCTGTATGAAGCAGAGCACGTACTGGAGGTGTATCCTGCATGCCGGACTAATCGCTTACTTATTAATATTCACGAGTCATCTCATTTAGCGGGTGCTCTTGGGACTTGATTAAAGTGAGAGACACTGCTATTGGTGCTTTAGCTGTGGAGAGCTTTATCTAAGGCAGAGCTGGCGTTATCCTTGCTGTCGGTGCTGCAGCACCTCACAGGACATCTCACACAGCCTCTCTGAAGTGACGAGTCCACCTGCCATGACAGAATAAATTTGAAAAATCACCTTTTGTAAAGCGCTGTCGCACACTCCTGTAATGAGTCCTTTCTGCTTGTTCCCAAAGGTCCCGAGGAAGAAATGACCATGTAGATTCCACAGCTTGGGTGCAACATAATGGGAAATGGTGAATGGAGTGGAGCTGGTCTGCAGCCTTGAAAGCAGCCATTCTGCAGACCACTAGTCAGTCAGGGACACCTTGCACGCCAGAGGCATCCTCCAAATCCTCCACGTCGCTCGCCGGACACACGCTGGATTCTTTTTAATTTCTTAAATCGGAATTCAAGATTCCTCTCCTTCAATTTTTAAAACACTTTTAAGATTGTAATCGACTACAACGAGTGGAGCAATACAACCAGCCACAATGGGTGACATGACAAATAGCGATTTTTATTCCAAGAACCAAAGAAATGAGGCCAACCATGCGGGAGAGTTTGGGTGCACACTGCAAGAACTGCGCTCCCTCATGGAACTCCGAGGGACAGAAGCAGTAGTAAAAATTAAAGAGACATATGGGGAAACAGAGGGGCTCTGCAGACATCTGAAGACATCACCAACAGAAGGTAAGGACTTTTCACTTCACTTGAATCGGGCAACTTTGCATGAGTGCTCCCCAGACAGTGAAAGGAAGAGGTTTTGATTCAAACCTGAACAGAATTCTCATGGTGCTGCCATTATTCCCCAAAAATAGTAAAACAGGAGTCTTCGAAGAAAGAAGGTAGAACAGCCTAGCTATAGCTGAAGCTGGCAGGAGAGTAAAAGAAGTGCTGTGTGTTCTAAGAGCTATTTGCATTAATTCTTCCTCAGTAGGCACACACAACATCAACACGTGTTTTATGGCATTGCAGACTTTCACATATATGCTCTTGGAGGTAAGAAGGTGCAAAGTAGTTGCTTCAAGAGAGTTTCTGGGTATTTGGTATTTGGGCATCTTGAGAGTATGAAATGACCTTTTGAGATGCACCTTATGTTACTTTGTAGGTCATTATAAATTATATATATATATTTAGAGAGGCAGCAAATCTTCACTATTACCACAGATAGTTTTGCTTAAATTATCAGTCTGATTGTGTCAATGTTTTTATTAGTTGGACTTCTATTGTATGTATAATGAAACTCCTTACTTTCTCATGTTTAATAATACCAATCATAACTTTTCATTATCTGTTCTTGTAAGTGTTTTTGAAGTTGTCTACCTGATCACCATTTATTAGTCTGGTTTTTTTAATGCTCATGCCAAATATGTCCCCATAAAGTGTTGACAGTGGTGGGATGTTTCCCCTCCTCAAGCAACTTTCCTGGTCATGAATCTTTCTGTTTTAGTGCAAGTAAAATTCTACTTCAGTCTAAGAATTCCATTTTCATCACTGTATCTCCAAGGAATAGTAACACTTTTGGAAATTAAACAGTCTTTCAGTCTATAATATTTCTCTAGTCTTGTAAAGTAGCCAAGATGTTCATTTTAGGCTCTTTTCTTTTTCAAGAAGATAGAAGTCTTGGCTTTGTTCCATTCTCTTCTTTCTAAAATTAATCATTTGGTTACCTCTCCTGTTTAAATGCCTCAAGAAGTCTTGAATTATTGGCACAATCATAAACACGTCAATTGTAGTGTGATACTATAAATTACACCAGTTGAAGGGTCCCAAAGGAGCAACTATCAGTGTCTCATCTGCAAGAAAATTCTTCACACTTGATCATACACAGCCTCACCATTGTTTAACCTACAAAACTGTGAACTGCACCTTTTCAGCAAAAGATTGTCAAGCTGATTCTGTATGAAAACGAGCATCCAGCTCCAGTAGCACTTCAGCAGTCCCGTGCAATCTTGTATTCCAGAGGAACTAGTGGCAAATGGAACACTGTGTAACAGATCTCTCCCTTTTTCTAGTCTTGCCCAAATATCTGATCCGCCAGACAGACCCTCTTTTCTTACAAGGAGATTGCTCCCAGGAGGAGCACTGAGGTAGGAAAAGGAGACCCTGCCACTTGTCTGGGATTTGCAGGTGTCCCTCAGTCTTTCAGAGCTGTTGTGTACAAGGGAACCAACTCCTCAGAGAACGTGCAGCATTTCTGACATATTCCTGACACATCTGGGGAGTGCCAGACAGAAGTGCAGGATCTCTGTATTTACAGGACAGAATAAACACTGGTTTATAAATATCTCACAGGATCTGAGCATTTTCAGTATCCCTCAGTGTTTGCAGAACATCAGAGCCGAAGTCTCAACCTGGGTGAGCCAAGTTCACTGTGGTGACTCGACTAAAGTTTTGCCAACTCATTCTATTGGTTACCTGGTCAATGTGAACTTCAAAGGAGACTTTAATTGCATTATCTGTTCAAGTTATGACATCAGGGAAACTTGATTCCTCATACTGGAACAGAGCATATGGATCCAAGCAGTGTGGCACGCTGACTCCAGCAGTAATCTATATCTGATACTGCAGATAAGGTAACTTTCCTCTAAGCATTACGTGCACTTCATCACTTGTGCATTAGGGAAAAACGTTTCCAGCTTCAAGTGGCAATCAGCATAGCCTTAGAGTCGTGAAGACTCTACTCTGGCTTTTAATTTTAAATTAGATCACATAATAGGGATTCCCACGCTAAGTTTACATCTTACTTTTACTTGTTTGGCTTGGAAAAATTGTTATAGGAGAGAATCTGCCTGAAATATGTCTTGTCAAACTTGGAAATTTTCACTTGAGAGAAACTATCCATAGCAGAAAGACTTTGAAGGCTTATGACAAATATAAACATATGTTTAGTTCTAAGTCCCTGCCCATTATTTTTCTTGTTTCCGAGCTCTGTGAAGAAAGTTAAAATACAGTGAAGAGAATATTCTTGAAGATGTAACTATTCTTAGAGGAAAGAAACATAACCATTTCTTATATGGAAATGGACATTTAATATAAAGCAGAAATGATTTGCAAATAAATTATTGACATACATGGTTTTATCTTTTGGTATTTGCAGCAAACCTCCACAATTTGCTGCTATGCCTGAACATCACTTTTCCAACCAACATCTTTTTTGGTGGAGCACAGTTAACTGAACTTCCTTTGTTTTTCAGACTTTGGTGTGTTGCACCTCTTACAGAGTTTTATGGGGAGTAATGGAATAAGCATTACTGCAGGACACTTCTTTCAAGGAACCAAGTGAACTTTTGCTGAGCAAGAGTCCTGAGTGAATAGGAATGAAACAGCAAAAAGGACCCTAGAACTTAGTTCTTCCCAGGCTTGTAAATTCTTTCAGAATTTATCTTCTAAAGTCCTTGTAATTTTGTGGGATATGGCTGAAGCAGTTCTGGAACAGGGGAAAAATGTTTCCTGGCAGCAGGCACGTTATAATTTGGTAAAATGTGGCCTAATCTGAATTTACTGGTTTACTCAGTATTTAGAAAATAAGTAGTAATAAGCCCATGGTTTACTCAACAATTCATTTCTCATGTTAATATTTGATGTAGCACCTATGGATTGGTAAAATCAATCACTTACACTCGAAGTGCCTTTAGAAACTCCTGTTTTAAAGGCTCTGACCTTCTCAAGGTAAGACATACGTGTAACTCAAATGTTATTTACACTGTTGTGAAGCTACACTTACCAGTGCTTTCTGAAGTCCTCTGTTAATTTAGTGTGGAGCTGTAGAAGTCTGCTCAATATTGAGTAGAATAATATTTGCATGCTGAATGAATTAATAATATTATTATGGATTACAAGTCTTCAGACTCTTCTTTAAATTTTCTTTGATTGCTTCTCCAGCTATAGATGCAGTGTGTATCCCAGTTCTCAGTTATGCCTAAGGGATTTCCTGCATTAAAGTGATTATATTATAATGAAAAGCTCCCATTTAAGTGCTCATAGAAAGAACCTCCTCACAATCTATGGAGGTAATTTATATGAAAACATACAAATATGTGTCGACTTGAATTTTCTTTAAAAATATTTATATTCAGATTAGTTTCACTTTCATTATTCCAGGAGTACAACAAATAAACAGAATCTATCTCTGTCTCTGCAAAACAATGTTGAATTCCCCCTTGGGCAGAGCTGTGATGGCAGTTGTATAATTTTCCATGCAATCGGAGTCTTCGAGGCCCACTGGAGCATCAGTGATACCTTACAAAGGACAGCTGGTAAAGTGTGAGGAGTTAGTTGGATGAATCCCAAATGAGGCTGAAATCCACTCTTTCCAATGCTTAACTGTATTTACCCACAATTTTATGTAGTACAGACCAATTTACAGTAAGTTTTTCATCTATATTCCCTTCGTGTTATAAAGATGTTTATTTCTTATAGTACTATTATAGTGAATTAACTTCCATGATTTCTTGCTTAAAATACTTGAATGCATTAATTTCCAGTGTGGAACCTACTTTTAATAGGGAAAATAGAAAATAAAAAGGGTTTTAGCTATAGGTCTCTTAGGATACTGTAAAAAGGCTTTCTGAAAAGACAATTAGTAGTTAAGTGATAATATTTCTAGTGCAGAAGTTGACTTTTCAATCCTTAGTTAAAATAGATGCCAGAGAAATTGCTTTCTCTTTTCAAAAGCGTGTTTGTTCTGTGGGAGATATGGACTGAGTATCTACGAAGCCAACTCTGTATTTATTTTTTAATTATTGCAATCTAAAAAGCCTTTCACAATTATAACTATGAGGTAAAAGATGAAGAAAGACTGAATACAAAAAAATTAACCAGTTACTTTTTGATACTCATTAGTTTTGGTTCTTTACACTTGCTTCTATAAAAATGCACCTTCAATAAATTACTCTGTTTGGAAGCTACTCTTGCTGGTCCATACTGAATTGCACTTAGGTGCAGCAACAGATATGTAAGGAACTTAGAAAGAAATTGGGAAAGGAATGAAAGGTACTTGAGTCAGACAAATATAAGTTTAAAATAGAAATATAAAATAATGGATTGCCAGAGACTGAAATTTATAAAACCACACTGAGCTTTACTTTATGAAAGTAAAGAAACTGGCAATATCATAGTTTTTGTTGTTAAAAGAATACACTTAATCATGCATAAACCACCAAATACTATCTGTAAGTTCAAGATTTTCTTAAGTTATTTTAAATTTAAGGTTAGGGTGAATATTGTTTGACTGATTATGTAATTTTTTTAGAAACTAAAATTGCCAGCTCTCTGAAAGTAGCTTTTAAGATTTTCTTTGTGATGTTAAGCTGCAGCACTCTGGAAATCTTCAAAGCAGCATCTTGAAAGCACTGTAAAAGCAGACCCGCTCATCCTCTCTCCGGATCACCACACTGCCTAATTCCTTATTTGTGGTGTCAAAACATCTCTTGTAGTTCAGGCCAATTCACCAACACACCCAGGCCAGAAGCCAAGCTCCAAGTACACGTCTAGCCCTTATTTGTACATGTTCTCTCCACACGGAAGGTTTGGTTTGAACAATGAAAACAGCCTTCCCCACGAAAAAAAAAGCCTTCAGCATTGTCAGAGCCAAGGTCTCAGAGGGTTTTTTCCTGCCTTGCATGGGAAAAAACCCGCAGACCAACTTTAAACTCATATTTCACCTAGTTGTTCACGCAGCACCAAGTGTGGTTGAGCTGGTGGGAACTTGTAATGACTTGGCATTTTTCTGTAGGCCATCAGTGAACACTGGTTGCCCCCTGAGTGCCCCAACGTGCTCTCAGGGATCTGTGCCCGGCAAAGTGACCAACGCTTTCCATGAGAGGCTGGCTGGCTAAGAAGGAATTAGGTCCTGGTTGCTCCTTCATTTTGAAATTACTGCCACGGACCCCAGCTGGGTTTGTAGTGCCTGGAGAAGAGAAGGCTCCAGGGAGACCCCGTTGTAACCTTTGGGTATTTGAAGAGGGCCTATAAGAAAGTCTGGGACAAAACTTTTTAGTAGAGTGATAGGACAAGGGGTCATGGATTTAAACTGAAGGAGGGTTGATTTAGATTAAATATAAGGAGGAAGTTTCTTACAATGAGGGTGGTGAAACACTCGATCAGGTTGCCCAGAGAGGTGGTGGATTCCCCATCCCTGGAAACATTCCAGGCCAGGTAGGATGGGGCTCTGAGCAATCCAGTTAGAGATGTCCCTGCTCACTGCAGGGATGTTGGACTAGAAAACCTTTAAAGGTGCATTCCCACCCAAATCATTCCATGACTGTATGATTCTATACCTTTATCTCTGAGGGCATGCCTGGGGAAGCTGGAGGGGTGCCTGACTCCTGGGGATGAGTGGGAAACACAGGAAGGGGGCAGGCACAGAGCATGCACGGGGGCCTTCCTTTCTCCACCCTCCCCACTGACACCCGGGCTCCTTCTGCCTCTGCTCTCTCCACAGGGAAAAACACTGGAGCACTTCTTGCTTGCTCTTTGCAGCTCTGTTCCATGGGGAAACACTGGGTCTGACCCAAATCCCACTGAACACCATTGTCACAGTAGGTCTTTCAAGACTGGGAACAGATGGAAAAGATCTGGGCGAGATGGTTGTGTGTTAATAGCTCATGTGAGGCAAGGAGGTTTGCTTTGGCTTACAGAGCTACCTCAAAGTCCCATCCCACAGGCCTGGTAGAGCTGTAATCCTTGGCCTAGCAAGGCTGATGTTGGCTCCTCTGTCCCAACTCATCCATCAGCACAGTACCATGCAGATGCTCACCAGGGGTTTCTGCACTGCACTCATGGGACCCATACGAGCTGTGGGATTAGAAGGAATGGCTCTGTACATTTGACACTCCTGCTGTAGGCAGTATGTTATATATCCATAAAATCATATCTACATGTTTAACTATCTGAAAGGAGTGCATAGGGCTTTCTTGGCAACTGCACTTATTTTCCTTATCTAATATTTCCATTGTTTGTACAATAGAACAGCAAACATTCTTCCAAAGGTTACCCAAACATAAGCATCTCAAATGAATGGCTTAGATTTTTCTGAGTGATAAGTACAATTTCATTGCTCATTTTGTTTCTGGGTTTTGGCATGTTGTGCCACTTGCTGATTTACTTTGGCTTTGTTCTTTTTCTCGTGGAAAAATGGAGGGATATTGCATGATGTATTTTCCCTATAAAGCTTTAAAAAAAAAAATAGTTTAGATACCTGCTCCTTTGAGAATCCTAAATGGCTTGCAAAAGGGTTCTCTCTGTGTAATGGGCATTGCTTAAAAGTAAGACCAGGAAAGGCAGAAAGTGAGCGAATATCTTCTGCCTGTTGTGTTCAGGCAGCATCAGAGATTTTCTGAGGCCAGTGCTGATTTATTTATGTGATTATCCAGGACATCATCTTCCCCTCCATGATTATCTTACCTCAGCAGGTGCAACACTTAGAGAGGAGGCTATTTTTATGCAAACTCAATTCCCTTTTCCCTTTAAGACAGTACATTAAATGCATGGAGGCAGTGTGTGCTGCCCACAGACATACTTTCTGCAGTTGTACCTCGGGTTTGGATGAACAGAATAACAAATGACTGTGAGACTTTGCACCTATTTTGCACGGGACTAGTGTTTGTTCATTGTAGTTAACTCAGTCACAACTACAATGTGTTGTAAGTCAAAGGAAACTCTGGCCCAGCAACTTTCCGTAATTCTTTTCCTCTTTGCAAAGAGATTGTCACAGGTTAACATTCTCCATAATGTCCTGTGCCAGAGGTTTCTCCTTGATCTAAATGCAATGATGCAATACAGTAATTCAAACCTTTTTTTCAAAATTAATAAGTGATGGAAAGCGTTACCACGATATGGGGCAGCTGATGAATCAGTAACCTCATTCTTAAAAACAGTGGTTTGGGTTTGTTGGCGTAACCAACTCTTTCATTGTGTGAACAATATGAGGCCAGACCTTCAGCAGGATGGCAATGGTGTATATGATGGTGGGGGAAGCGATCTTTCGATTCCATAAACGCCGCTCGTGACGTCAGCTCTCCAGACTGCAAAGTGGGATTACGTGGGTGGTGCTCCCTCAGAAAAAGGCAATCAGGCCTTCGCTTGGAGGATCAAAGAGGGGCTGTTCTGTCATGTGAGCTTTCACACACGTGCATCACAGTGGGTTCTGTACTGGGAAAGGCAAAGCTGGAGGTTTTATCGGTGACAGCAAGGAAGGACCTGAAAGAAGGAGTGAAGCTGCTGAGCTGGGCTGCAGCCTTTCCTTCCCAAGGTGCTGGGGAGAACCTGTGTGAGGGCAACAGACTGCAGAGGAAAAGAATCCTTGGTGAATACCTCACTTCCATTGTATTGCAGGGTTTAGAAATCCATAAATATATGGAGCCTGTCAACCTTGAGTGAGAGCTGATTTATCTTCATTTTGTTCTTGTTTGGAGAAAGCTGCAGGAAGAAAGCAAAGTCCATTATACCAAATGAATAATCCAGTCGATGTAGCCAGTGTGCCCTTGATGAAATTAAGCTTTGTCTTTGCAGTGTATCAGAGAGAGTGAAGGGTTTTTTCTCCTTAGTTTGTCGGTGCCCAATGAAAACAAACAGTTGCCATGCAGTGGTTTTGTCTTGCTGTGACTGGCCCTGCCAGGAGACACCAGAGCACAGCTCTTCATTTGTTGTCTCAGGTGATGCTTAGAGGAGTGCAAAAAAGTGCTCCCTTTACAATGCCACCTTAGGATTTAAAGATAAAACAGTTACCTGCATCTCTGTTGGGCATTCCCAAATGTTTTGCCAAGTGTCACTGCTAGCAGTGGTACTGCTTCCAGCTGAGCTGTGGAAACTGGAAAATTTTGCTGCTGAAATCTCTGTAAGGATCATCTGTGGATTGGAAAGATGATTCACAATAATGAAATTTTGAATTTATTTTTTTTTTTCATTCAGCAGTGCATTTCTGTGTTTTCATGAAAGGAGGTTATGTCATCTTTTGAAGGAGAAAAAGCATTTTGGAGAAAATGGGGCAGTGGCTTCAAAATGCAAGTTCTGTAGTCCTGCAAGTAGAATTAACATGACTGAATGTTCACTTTTCTTTTCATGATAACTTTAATCAACAGACTTGGGATAAGAACAGTGTTAGGTGCAATAATGAATTCCTATCTCCTGTCCCTTTTGCAATTGCTACTTAATCCTTCAAATCTAGACTGTTCAAACTTACTGTTTCCTTTTGTTTTCCAAGAAGTAAAGGGTTGGTGGTGTTTGACATGCCTATTTATAAAGACGAGTGGCAAATAAAGCCAAATATGTATTTTTGGCAGTAAACTCAATGTGCTTCCGAGACAAACACATCTGCATTCCCTCAATACTGATTTTCTTTAATGTGATGCATTTGTATATTCTTGATTTGCATTCTAAGTATCTCTAGAAATTATTTCTACTCTGTCTCCAGTAACTTTTTTCCACATCTATCTAGATGTTCTAAAAACTATGCTTGCAGATCCTGAAAGATGTAAGGAAAAAGCAAACCTTCCCACACATCCTGAAAAATTGATGATTGCCTCTGATATAAAGAATCTATTTTCACAGATAATAGAAGAAATATTCTGGCACAGCTTGCAGCATGGTATAGTAACTTGAACTTTATCTTTTAAAGAAGAAAAAAATCCTTTCTGAATACTCATTATAAGTCCCATTCCTTGTCCTTGCCTTGGAGAAATGCATTTCTATGTCCCATCCTTATTGCCAGTCCCAAACCTGGCAATGCAGCCACGGACTATATTGAATGCAGAGGATTTTGGTAATGTCATAGAAATAGCTGGGTGTATGTAGCTGCTATTTCTGTCACAATAACATTTACTAGCCCTTGTTTCCTCTTTGCTTTCAAATGAAATTCTGCAGGGACTCTTTTCCTGTGTGGATTGGGAGCTGAGACAGTTCTGTTAAGACTCGAAAACCGGAGTTTCCACAGGCTGTGCTACTCCTTTGATTATTCATTTTGCATTTGGTGTCAATCTCTCTTCCCCACCACTTCCCACAGCCGCCTCTTTCAGTATGGGCACAGCTTAGGTACAGTCCTCTAAGGTACAAAAAAGCTGAAGAAATGAGTATTGGGAAGGAATATCAACTAAATTCATGGAGTAGTTCAAAAGCTGTCATGTTTCTTTTCTTCTCATTAGCATTGGAAATGAGGGAAAATAGGGAATAGCCCACTTCTTTACAGAAGGGCTGCAAAAGGAGAGCTTGCCCTTGAATAAGGTACAGAATAAGAGAGGAGAATTATCCTAAAGCATTCAGTAAGTGTCCTAATAACTGCAGTAGAATTTCCCTTTGACTCCCTAAATGAGGCCCAGCTCCTTGGATTCTCTAGGCTAAATGCTGTTTGCTCAGGCTCATGTCAGCATTAATGCAGGAAGACAAATGTATGGGAATGCTCTGGAATTGCAGAGCCACTCTGGAGTTATAATCTTAGCACGAGCAGTAGTCCAAGCACGCCAGTTAATTCTTTGCTTAAACAAGACACCAAACCCGCTTGTACTTTTTTCACCATTTTTGTAGCAGTTTCAAGCATTGACCTCAGTTTGGAAGCTGGGGTGGCAAATCAGGGCACTCTTTGTTGTTTGGACGAGGTTGATCCCCCCTTTCCTTGGCACAGGGCCTCAGTTTTAAAGGAAGGATGAGTCTTTTCTGAGCCACTGGTGTTGGGTTTTTTTCTAGTTTGCTTTTGTTTACTTTTTAATCACACCCTGAATAGTTTTTGCCCTCATTAAAAAAGCCCTAAAGTAATAGGCATTGTTGCATTATGTCATCATTCTACTTTGCCAGTAGGGTCATGACTGCTGCCTGGTTTTACATGGATAGCAGAGGTCATGTAGCTTAACCTCTGCAGCCAAAATATATGCCTGTTCTTGAACTGTAGTGTCACAGGTGACTTTTAACCCATGGAAACCTTGGCGAAAATCCCTCCCGTTGGTGATAATCGATCCAGAGGTCAGGACAGTGGTGAAGAGATCAGAGCACGTGATTTTCACTATACAAATTGTTCAGTTTTTGCTTACAGAAAACCCTCAAAACCCTTTAAAGCCACCCTTGTTTTCTACAGAAGTATAGTGTAAATTTGGAAAACTGTCCAAGCACTGAGGCACAGCTGGCTCTGTGCACCTCTCACGTGGTGCTGGGGAGCCTCTGGACCTCGGGCTGCTCCTTTGTTCTATTGTTTTCTCAAGTCAGTGAGTTTGGGTGGCTTGAGCAGTGCAGGGACAGTCTGACAGAGCTCACCTTGCCTCTCAGCTCAGTAACTAGTTAAGTATTCAGAACAATTCCTTTCCAGACCTCAGACATAATCTGCTGAAGGAACCACGCGAGTAAATTGTTGGTGATTACCAGTGTTAAAGGTGCATGAAACAGAAGCAATGTGGTCCTACATGAGGCTGTTAGATGAGAGCTTTAGCTGGCCCTAGGAAGTTAAATATGCTTATTTTTTGTGCTGGCCTTGTCTGTTGCTTCAAAGCTACAGGTGCTGGAGGACTCTACAAATAAATTTTAAAAAGCTACAAGATAGCTAAGGAAAATGGTATAAATACATCATTGGTTTTGTTCCCAAGGAAGTCTCAGTGATTGTGTTACACCTTCTGCTGCTTTACTTGCTTATAAACATGAAAGCTAATCTGCTCCAACCCACAAAGTAAAACCATAACCTGAAACCTCAGAAGTGAACTGTCATCCAACCCCCCTGTGCTCACTGGGTCACACAAGGATGTGCACAGTATGTTGCATTACCAGAGAAATGAAAACAGTTTTAGCTGAGTAAGTGCCAAAGGTCAGTTCTGTTTTCTTCTATGAGTTGTTCCTGGTTGGTTCTGTTTAATGCTTTAGCATAGCTGAATTAATTTGCTTAAATAGGAAATATCAGATGGAAGAAGCCATTAGGCTCAAATTGTCTTGTTCACTGTTTTGAAGTGACCTCTTAGTAGAGGACAAAAAAAGCACCCACTTCTTTAACATGTGTGTGCACCTCTGCTCTAAAATACTGTATGGAAGCTGAGAATGAGCCTGTGTTCATGTTTGTGCTGAATGTTCAATCAATATCTTTGAAGAAACAGAGATTTTTTATTTTATTTTATTTTTTTTTACCTTCAGTCCTGAAGAGTGTACATGGTGAGAGATCTGGAGAGTTCGAAAACATGTAAAAATAACTGTTGTAAAGATAACTGTTTCAGCATTAGCAACAGATGGAAGACTCTTAAGGTAAAATCAGTAAGGTTGGGGTTTCCCCCCCCCCCCGAACCTACATGTTATTTTTAATTCCTGATGTTAATGCTCTTTAACAGGGCTATATCACTGTGGCCTGTTTTGCCATGAGGTGCTGGCAGTGCTTTTTGCAAGGGCTGACATGGATGTTGCCGCAGCCGGCAGCTGAAAACCACGGAGAAAAATGCAGTGGGACTTGCTGTGCTGTGGCAGTCAAAGCCATCTCCTGGATGGGAAAACTCTGGTGTCTGTCCTGTTCTGCTCTCTCCTATAAATCTTCCCATGCTCAGCAGCTGCTCCAAGGGACACTTCACCTTGCCCTGTGGACCTGAGACATCCCTGCGGGGCGATGCCAACCCTGCTCCTGGGAGTCCCTCGTCACCACTGATGTGGGAGGGTGACTCCTGGCATCCTTCCCTGGAGAATCAACCCAGTGCTTCTGCAAACCTGTCATCTTTTCCACCTAGTCATGTTCATGCAAACTGTATTTTAAATGAGATATTTGAAATGAATGCCCTGATTCTGGGACCCAGTTCACAATCCCCTGGATTTCTTGTTAAATCAGGTCGCTATTTCATCATGATTTAGGGAGATCTGCCTCCTTCTCTTACCTTTATTTTGAGCCATTTAATTTACGTTGTTACTTAAAAGTCTTGAATTTCACTTAGGTGACTCCTTCAGTCTTCGTTATATCTCCCTTAAAAGATTCAGTTGCATGAGGTTGCCAGGATATCTTTAAGAAGAAATTTTTTCCAACTTCATTTGAATTTGGGAGGTGGAATGAGGGGAACAGACTTAGGTTTGTTTTAGTTTCGAGACGTTTTGCAAAAGTTCATTCTATTGTTAAAAATTGATAACGTTTTAACTGCCTGGGACTGTCCATGAAAGTTGTGGCAGCCTTGTTGGATCAACAAGTGACTGGTTGTGACTCACTGGAACAAACAAAATCTCAAGATATTTAATGTCTAGAAGGTATTTATTCATATTGCAAATTATCCACTTTTTTTTCTTGTGCTATTGAGCAATTGCATGTATTGGTGTGAGTGGTCCACGATGACAGAAATGTTGCCCTGATAAATTTGAGTAGTCTGGTTGCCCTGCTATGAATATCTGTATTTTCCACATTCAAAATTCAGTTCCCTCCTGTGTACTCTTCCATGCCTGAATTTATGCTTATAGACAATCTGAAACAATAAATGCCAAAGTTCTAGTCTGTCATGATTTCACACCAAGCCATTCTTTGTTCAGTTTTCTTTGCTTTCTTCCATTGTTTTTTGACTATGTAATTTCTTTCCAGATATGTATTTCCTTTATTGCTTATTTGCTTTTTGGTCACCTCTGATTTTTATTTATTTACTTATTTTTTTTTAATTCTTCTGCTTCCTGGTGGTCTTTCTCAAAGATCTCTAATTTTGAATTGGTTGTGAAATCATCCTTGTGGCCTCAGGCAGTTCCTCTTTTATTAGCAGAGGTTCCTCTTCAACGCAAAGATTTTTTTGAGGAGACCCTGTACTGTCTAGTATTGATCAGGTTATGTGGTGGGCATTTGTCCTGTTTGAACTTGGACCTTTTGGTAGAACTACATCTTCTTTATCTGCTCTTTCCTACTTTTCTTTTCTGAACTTGGGCCTTTTGGCACAATTATAACTCCCTTATCTGGTTAGGTTGTTCTGTAATGGTGGGTATCAGTTTAACATCACTTGTACAACGGATGGGTTGTGACTGCATTAAGTATTCGTTCTAGGCAGCAGATTTAATGTTACTGTTAAAGACAAAATAGTTCAGGATAACTTTGAATAAATATCTTGAGATATTAAATACAGCTGATAGTTGTGAGCTGGGTGTATGGAATGAGTAACTAGATGGTCTTCTGTAAATGCATGTACCAGTTCCGAGTTGAAAGTGTTTTAAGACTAGCAGTTGTCTTCAAATGGGGTATGTGACTTTAATAAAATAAAAAAAGAAAAAGAGAAAACCCACAGCCAAACCCAGATTACACAGTGATTTTCAGATGGTTTAAAATTATATCAGTTTTTATTTCCGAGTCTTTGAAAAAAAATTAAAGCTGTTCTTTGCTGGGAAGGCTGTCAAGAAAGGTATTTATATAAGAAATTAATTTTGAAAACTTCTGCCAGTTTTCACTCTGTGACATAATTCAATGTAAAAGTTACAGGCTTTTCTTTCGATATTTTCAATGACAAGCAGGTTTGTCTACTTGCGTTTGTGTTTTCAGACATGCAAGAATTGGGTTTTTTATGTTCTGGCCCATCACTTAATCCTTATTTTGTTCAAGCCAATGATGAAATTTCTATTTATTCCTTAAGTAAGATAATTTTTTTGCTTTGGGCATATCACAGAAATTTTAAATACTTTTAAGCAAAGATATTTTTAATTTAACATTTAGGGTTATTATACAGCCTTTTTAACTGGTGAAGTTTTATAATTTTGTTAAAGTTATTGGATTTTGGTGTTTTGACTCCCTAATCTACTGTAAGAATCCAGCTAGTCTAAGAAATCAAGATGCAATTATTAAAAAAAAAAAAAGTTGTCAAAAGACTTTAATAACATGATCATTGTTTTTGATAGGAAAAGATGGAAGGTGATAAGGTATAATATGAGCAGGTACCCTTCTTTTAAAATATATTTGTTTAAAGTCAACTGTTTTCTGCTTAAGGCTTCACTATACTTCTGAAAAATTGCTCAGGGTAATTTTGGTTTTGAGAACTGTGAGGATCTCTGGAATAGCAATTTATAGAACCTTAATTAATTGTACTGAGTTCAGTGTGTAAAGCAAAGTAAACCAGAGAGCATTTCTATTGGTGAACAGAGACATTCTCTTAAGAGCTCTTTACAAATCCAAGTTTATAGTGACAGCTTTGTTTCTGCCTGAACAAAAATGCTCCTACTTTCCCATTCAGTGTCCAACATCACAAAAGACTTAATTGTACATCAGCCTCAAAAACTGATCAGCATAAAATGAACGGAAAAAAAATAATAATTTAAAAATAGCCAAATGTGTTTAAAAATGCCACAGCCTGCAGTACACTGGAGGTGTTATGAAGGCTGGGAAAGCAGAAAAGGAAGTGTTAGGAAGTGAAAGTGCAGCACCACGTTCTAGGATATGGGTAAGCCAAGGATTCAAACACGTTTCCAATCAGTGTGAGCTGCGAGAGCGTTTACAGCACGTGTTGGCAGGAGTAAAGACCAGATAATAGTCTGGCACTGAAGTGTTCAGCTCAGTACAGAGTAGCCTCACTGGAAAGCCAAACACTGGTTTATTCAGTAATCCAACAACTCATTAAAGGCAGTTGGCAAGCACAGCTAATTAACGAGCATGTCCGTGTCTTCTCAGAGGTGAGCACCTGACGTTGCATTTAATATTGAGTCAGTATGGGTAAGTAAGGTGAGCTGGCAGGCAAAATTAATTAATGCATTCATCCGGTTTACCAAAGGCCACAGCCTTTATTCTATAGCTTGTGCTGTGCTTGGAGATGTTTAGCAGGAAACGTGATGGCAACGTTCCCCCTGCACGAGTTTTGGTTTCTGTTTGGCTGTTATTTGCAGGGGGTAAAAGCAGCCCAGTTCATGAAAAAAGAGTCCATTTCCATAATCTTCTCTGCTGTGGGTGTAATTAATATGGGAAAAACTCTTTTGTTGATTGTGGGTGGGTTTTTCTGGGTTTGTTTTTTTTTGTTTTTTTTTCTTTTTTTTTTCCTTTTTCATCTCTTTTGGCCTAACTTTTAAGACAAAATTGCCTTTCCAGGCACAGCCTGTTAAATGTGCAGATCTAACTGGGGGTTTGTAACTGTGACCAATGTTATGATAGCAGGGCCCTAAACAATCTGTGGAGTTCAACCCAGACATCAATGCTGCTCTTAATAGCCAACAGAATTGCCCAATATTTATCCAAATTAATTCTTTTGTACAACAGGGCTGGGTCTAAGGTGCTCACTAGGGGGACGAGAGAGTGAGTTTGCTTTTCCAGAAGCATCTGTCAAATAAGAGAACCAAGTAGACCTAGGCCTTTATGTGCAACTGTGTTTATCATCAGCAGACAGGACACTGCTTGGTAGTTATTACCTAAGAGTTCATTCACTTGGATCTGCTTTCCTGCTGGGAATCTGTTCCAATTCACTGCTTGAGGCTGCTGTTCATACTCATCCTTCTGGGCAGCCTGTTGGAATTTCACTCTAATCCCTTTGAGGGGAGGGAAAATACAGAAGTTTCAGTCTACAGAAACACCCAACGATTTGACCTTTCCCTAAATCTCAGTCAGCAACTGATAAATGCCACCTTGCCAGCACCTGAAGAGCTGACAACTTTGCTGTAGTTATTCTAATGAAAGAACCCTAAACAACCAATTTACCTAAATAAAGCATTGAGAGTGCCAGGCTAGCAGGCTTAGAGGAAAATTTTTAGATGTGGATTAATTGTATTAAAAAGTATGTCTGACAGGAGTAAAATGGATCTTCCTCAGTGTTCTGTTGACTCAGTTTTGTGTGTTCTGCTCAGTGTGATTTAGTATGCTGTCAAACATCTTTGAAAATGGTTTCTTGCTTCCAGCTTGACTTCTGATGTCCACAAATAAATACAAATTGTTTTCTTCAGTTCAGGTGTTTATGTTTAGATGGAGTGAAAATTTAATCTTTCACTCAGAATATCTTCTCTAAACACTGATAATGCTAATAATATTGTATCTATGATGTTTTTTTAGTATCTAGCTCTGAAAATTAACATTCTAAAGTGAGTATGATTACAGTTTCTCCTCTCATTCCATCCATCTTCTGGCAAAAAACCCCCCTAGAATCTTTAAAGGCAGCAGTAATACTCCTGAAAAAGGAAATTATTGAAATGCTTAAGAATATTAAGAACTTCTGAGAACTAAAATTGAAACGAGATTTTATTAGAAGATATGTTAAAAAAAAAAAGATTAATCAATCGACAAACCATGTTACCATTTCTGACTAACTAAAAACCTGGAAGATTCTCCTTGTAGAAGGAGAAGGAAGACAGGAGCCATAAAGGACAGATTAGATTCCCAAACTATTTTTTTTCAATGCAAAATATGAACCACGGTTCTTCTAGAGAACGTGGGATATTTAGAAGACTGGATTGACAAAATTACTCTCATTTGGGGAATACCATGTTTGAAGGAATTGTCTACAAAAATATAGGTATGCAGAGCAAGGCAGAGGTGACTTTCATTTTAAATCTTATCGTGGTCAATACCTGTAATGGATCTGTTTTTGAACACTGTAGAGATGGGGCTGCAAAAAAAAGAGACAGCAATGTGCATTTCAAACACTGGAAATATTGGCCTGATTTTATAAGCTAACACTTACTCCTAATTCAAATGCTTGTTCTTCATAAGCTTGAGCTGCTTTACACAGAAAGGAGCGTATTTTACTGTGGCTGTTGTGTTTTTTTCACCCTGACACAAAACAGGTTCCTGGGACAAGGTTCTGAATGAGCTTTTTTGTCATAGAAATATTGGAGATGTTCCTGCAATTCAAAAAAGGCTGAAGGGAATTAGAACAAGAGTTTAGAGGTTTTATAACAGACAGCAAAAACAAAACCTGGAACTGCTGTAAACTGTGAGAATTAAACTAACACCTGGGAAACCCCAAACAGGCACTGTGAGATGGCTTGCAGGCAAAGATAATATTCAGTTCTGTGAGTTTTCCACTGCAATGGGGTCTGGGTTTTAGTATATGTAAACCTGCATCAGCCACCAGATCAAAACAGAGATTTCCATGGTAAGAAAGAGCTCTGAGAGTGATCTGTGAATGAGATCACACCTGAGTAGACTTTTAAACTTCGGAACCTTGGGTTTTCGTTTCTAAATTTCAAGCTCTGGCTAGTGTAGAGCAGGGAGGCATTAATTCTGGAATACCCTGTTTAGAGGAGGATCAAGTAAAGGTAGTGTTTGAACTACCTTTGACTGGGGGTTGCCTGCATTGCTGAATAACTTAATGATGGCTGGCTGGGAATGCTTTGTTTCCATGTGCACTTTATTGAGCTGTAAATGGAAGGAAGACTCATTTATGAAATCCATTGCAGCCCACATCAATCTGCTTTAAATTTCATAGTAGCAGGTATCTTTGAAGTAATCCAAGTTCTTAAACTGGTGCAAGCACAACTTGGGTTGTGTTTGGCTTGGCTGAGCAGGAACAAGCACAGATCTAGGAATGGATATTTCTTCTTTTCATGAACAGAAAAGGGGGACTGTCTGCCATTTACAAATCAGATTTTCATCACATGGGATCAGTGTACATGGGGTAGTTGTATTGCTGAGATCTGGAAAAATCCACTACAAATGCAGGACTTCAGAAATAGGGTTTTTTTAAGTCCTACCAGCTGTTTAATGCTAGTCTCATGCTTTGTATCTGAAAAGACTTCAAAGGAAAAATGGACAATTTACATATCTACATGACCGTATGGCATTGGTTCTCAAGATGTTGTCATTTTTACTTTGTGGTTTTGTAGAGAATAAGAGAAGTGATGGAAAACTTTAAAGTTTTCCAACCTTCAGAGATGTTAATTGTTACAATGGACAGACTCAGCAATGTGGTGATTAGGAGTTATTCTCAAGAGACTTTCCTGGAAGAAGAATCTTGTATTTTGACTCTTTTGTTCAGATCTTATTCAAAATTATGTTTTTTTACCTGTTGCTTCAAAACTAAAAGTGGTTTTGCTTCCTTCTTGATTCCAAATAACTGATGAGTTGCTGTGCTTTCTGAATTTTGTTTTCATGAAGAGGTGTACTGAGTTTCAGAGCTGTATATTTGTACTGCTATTCTAGGCATCCGCTGCCTCTCTTCAGCCAAAATTACACACAATATGGTGCCTTCCACTTCTGACTGTTGTCTTGCATGGACAAAAACTGTGGCAAGCTGTGGTTTTCACTGCAAACGTTCAGTTAGCTGAAACTTGGAATGGTGAATTATAGATAAGTGCACCTGAGAGGGTTGAGGTGTTTGTTCCCAGAATTTTATGACGAAAAAAGATGCCTGAAGAAAATTGTACCTTTAATAATTGAGAAGTCTGGGCTCAGCACGGGGTGTCCTTGACATGCATATCATCAATATTATTGCTTGATGTTGGGGTATGTCTGGGACACTTTCAACTTGAATACACTCTGAGGAAGCTGCAGGACTCTTCTGGAAGGTAACAAATGTTTTTGTGGAGTCTTTTCAGAGTATCCACCTATTGCAGCTTGTCTGTTCTTGAAATTGGAGAGACATTGTGCACAAGTGTGTGTTACCACAGGGATTGCTTTTGGATCAGGTGTTTCAGTGTTGGAACAGCAAAGCATTTTTAATTCCACTCAGATTTGTCCATATTCATTCTGTTCGAGCATTTTGCTATTTTTGTTAGTCAAGTAGTGACTAGTTATATTCCTCCAATAATATTTCATTTGGGGGGGATCAGTGTTTGAAGTAATTTATATGCAATAGTATATTTGAAGGTCCTGGCTTAAACTCAGATCATGGGTTGTGTTGAAGGGAAGGTAGAAATGTCACATTTTCCATTAAACTGGGTAAGTAATTTATCTGTTAAGATATGAAACATAAATCTTGCTTTCTTTCACACAAACATTTCAGTTGTTTATTAATAAGGAAAGTATC
The DNA here is from genome assembly GCF_003945725.1 of Corapipo altera. NCBI lineage: Eukaryota > Metazoa > Chordata > Aves > Passeriformes > Pipridae > Corapipo > Corapipo altera. The sequence continues at coordinate 399,174 of NW_020884967.1, forward strand.
ATAGATTTGCATTTTACTACAAAATATGGAATTATTTTAAAGAAACCCTTACAGCAATATTGGAAAAAAAGTAGGGAATAGAACCCTTATGGATCATTCTTAAGCCTTGCTTGTTAATATTATTATTAGCCAGGGTACCAGCAGGAAAGATGAAATCTTTTCTATTCCATATTCAGCCTCAACTTAAGGCAGGTTATTACTGCTAAATTCACATGGCAGTTCCTGTTCTTGAAATGTTAATTCTGCACACGTGTAAGACTAAATTCTGAAGGATCCTGCTTTTGTTTTGTGATGTACTCCCCAAATCCTAGTTGTTTAGAGGCAAGAGACAAAGCAATATGCCAACAATGTGGTCCAAAGGTGAATATAGTTACAGATTCCAGTGCAACACATGGGTATTTATCTTTTCCACACTTCATAATAAAAAAGATTATTTGTTCAATAATTTCCAGGAACAACTTACTATTATTCTAGTAATTCTTACCTTCAAACTCTGGGCAAAATTCCTGCAGAAAGCCTTTTATGTGGAAAAATGATTGCCCTTTGTGTATTAGAATCCATGTTACATTTGATGATAACAATGTTATCTTTATTAAATGTCCTTGTTGTACCTTTTGATTTATAGCCCTCTATAAATCCTCATTTTAAAGTAACCTACGTTCTGCCTCTGATCTGGTACTTCAAGTGCTCTGGTGCTGCTACTAAAATGTGGGCTAAAATAATAGAGAGTTCCATGTCACGGGACATGGAAATTTTGGGAGATCAGTACTGAACAGGCAGCACAACATTTCCTGAGGGAGTTCTTCTCATGGATTTTTCATATTCTAGGACACTAGAATAATTTTTATTGCTTTCAGCACTTTGCTCAGGTGTTTACATTGAAGGACACTCTTCAGAACAAGGAGAGGGTGTCTAAGGCCGAACTCTGTCTGGGTTAGATGCTGCACTTTAGAGTGAAGGGTGTACAGGGCACGGGGAGGCATCTGTGCTTCATCCAGCACAAGCCCGTGACCCCTTTGCAGGTGAGGTGGTTTTAAGCTGGTTCCATGCCAAGGCTCCAAACCTCACCACGAGATCTTCCCCCCCCCCCCCCCCCCAAAACCAAGGGAGAAGAGAAAAAAACCCAAGAGAACCAAAACGAGAGAGAGAGCTAAAGCAATATATATATAAATATATTTACACTTATATTACATTTATATACAATTGAAAATATATGTACAATTTCAAAAGGAAAAGGGAAGGGAGAAGGGAAAAAAAAGGACAAAACCAAAATAAAATATACACGATTAATAGCCCAAGATTGATGCACTCTGTGGCATGGGACAAAGGGAAGGAAGGCCCTGACTGAGTGTCTTCAGGAAGGAAGCAGGAAATTCTCTATTGCTACTAAAAGTCCTCATCCCAAATGTCATTTTTTCATGCATAACAGGAGAGTTTAAAGAACTGAATTGAATGCTGAAGAACGAAACAAATGCAGAGATCCCCAAAGGAAATAGAAGCGCAGGTGAGCGTGGAAAAGTCTTGTCCACGGCTGGGAACAGCTGTGGGAGAGGCTCCAGCACCTGCTGAGGATCTGCCAGGGAAGAGCCCCCTCATAACACTTTCATGGATACTCATGAAGGCAAAACGGTGGTTGGACTGAGTCTTTAAGAAGATCTGTTTATTGAGGGGAATTAAATATTGCAAAATGGTGAAGGAGATAGATCTTTCTCCTACAGACTTCTCCTGATCATTAGATAGGAAAGAACAGCTATCTATGAATCTGGACAGAATTTAAAACTCGACTGCTTCAGCTGCTCACAGCGTTCCAGGCATTTTCTGTAGCAGCTCTAGGGCAGTAGAAGAGAGCAATTTTATTTCACTGTCTCTAAACCTTACCAGGAGATGAAGAAAAATTAGAAATTGCTTAAAGCAGATCTGAGAATCTTACAAATCTAATGAAGGGCCGGGGGGGTGGGGAGAGTGATGTTTATATTTATCTCCTTTTAGCAACAACTGTTATTGTGCAGTAACAGCACAATATTCTGTGTAAATACTGTGTTGATACATTTTATTGAACATATGCAAAGCTCTTCTGGATGTTTCTGCATATGGCTCTGCTAAGGAGGATTCCTGAGCTCCTCCCTCTCCCTCCTTCCCCCTGCTGCTCTCCATTAGGATTTTTTGGACACAAACAATTCTGCAGGTGCCACCTTTTAGTTCCATCCTGAACATCCATATGGCTGTAATTCAAATATCCCTGATCCATATATAGTCTGTTACAAAACCAAAACGTGGGCCCAGAGAGTGATAAATAAGATCTGACTTGCAAAATCAGAACTGTTGACTGCATCATGAGTCCTGGGTTCATTTTACCTTCCCCCCCAGAGGAACCAAGCAGCTGCCTCGAGAAGCAAACTGAATGTCATCTTGACTCTTTACCAATTTTATTCTAACCTGAAACAAGAGGACAACAGAGGAAAAACGTGTGCCTCGGGACAAAACTTGCCTGTTGTCATGAGTTAACAGTTAACTGGTGAAAGAACATTGGAATACTTAGAAATCCTTCTATATTTAGAGTTTATTCGATGCAGCGGCAAGGTCAGTGCCTTGTTCTGAGTGCAGAAAGCAGGAGTTTGAGGGTGTTCCACCACAGTTCACAGGTGAACACAGTCAGGAGGCTCCACAGCAGAAGTACCTGACTGCCAGGGAAGGAAGATTGGCCTTGCAAATCCAGCTGCTTTTCTGAGTAGGAAGGAGGTGCTTGTGTGCAGAAGTCAGTAGTTATTTCCAAGGTCTCTAGGGAAACACTTGCATCTTATTATAACTATTCTAACTTCAGAAACTGAACTGCTTTAAAACAAACAAACAAGCACAGGAAACCCCAACCATGAAAACCAAACCAAACAGGTGCTGCTAGGAGACAGTTGGACGGCCAGGAAATATTGGTGCTGATCACTGTCATGCTTTGCTCCTGCTTCTAATTATTTTTAGCTTAGAATGTGGTTATTCCAGAGCACAAAGGAAGACATTGTGTAAGGGCAATTGTTGAAAACACACTGAAGTTTTGTAGGTGTGTGTATACATTATGGATAGATTTGTCTGAAAAGCAGTTCAGCACATCATGGATCCATATGGAAATTGCTCTTAAGAGTATGGGTTGCTGTCTACAACTTTGCTTCAAGCATGGTGCTTTTATTCTGCTTTTTAGAGTAGCAGCTTCACAATTGAAAGTGCAATTAAAAATTCATGATGGTGAAATGTGGTCATTCATATTTGCATTTGGATATTCTTTAGCACTTATGGTATATAATATATATATAATATATATATATAATCACTGTGAAACAGAATGGTCTTACTCTTAACTCATTCACAATCTTCTGTCAGGGAATAAAATGCTGATTGTCTGCCCTGCAGAGCAGATATGGAACAGGTTTTATGGTATAATCAGTAGGTATTTGAAAGGATTGTTGTGCTTTCAATAGTTCCTATGAATCCTTTTCACAGTTCCAAAGATTTGTATGGAAATTCTGCCCCTTTCGTAATGACAAAAAGAAGTGAACAACACTTCTACCCTGTCTTTTGATGCTTTACTATATTTCCTTAACATTTACATCCTAATTTATATTGCATTTGCTTCTTGATTCACTTGCTCCTTTGCCAATCTCAAATGAAGGCAAAGGATTTTGAAATTAATTTACCTTAATATATATTTCCTAAGAGTTAGGCTGCTAAAAGTGTAGTAGTGAATAAAAGAATTTCTTAAACAAAATTTCATCTTCAGAACAGGCTGATGAATGCAGATATAAGGAGTATGAGTTACGAGCACTTGTTGACCCAGTATTTCCCAAAATATAATGTTGCCAATATGAATATTCTCACATACATGTATATCAGACGTAATTTGTGTATTTGTCATAAATAGCTTTCTAGTTGGTTAGATGAGAGAACTGTTTGGGCAAAAAGGTAAAAAAAGACATAATCTAGTTAATAGTCATCATCCCAACAGCTGCTTTAATGAAATGCTGGCTTTAATAGTCCTGGGGAGCTGTGTCAGTCCTGGGGAATGGCATTGCTTTGTCAAAACAAAGAACCTTGAGGGGAAAAGACAGATCTATTTTATCAGGACTGGTCTTTCAATAGAAAGAAAGAATACTCAGCTGCTGTGGGCAGGGATACACTGAGAATGTCTTTTTCAGGGACCCATGAACAGAGATGCCATTGGGATATTGAAAAGCACCTGATTATATAATCATCAAGGTTAATGAAAAGGAATTTTGCACAATCTTTAGCATGCTTTGACTTCTGATTTGGTAAAATATGCTAAAGTTCTGTCAATGGTCTTTGAGTCAGCAGTCCAAATACTGTGTGGTTTTGAAAATGTCAGTGTGGTCTGCTGGGTATTTGTAATGCTGAGTTTATAAAATTTGGTTTAATCTCATACTGTCTAACAGGACAAGCTTTACTAAGAATGTGTCTTCTCCTGAGATTCCGACAATTTTATACTCTAAAGATTACACAGTTATTGGTGAAAATGAATTCAGAAACTCCTTTATGAAGAGTTGACTTAAATAAAATGTAGTTGGGGAGCACAATTCTGGCATGTACACTGGTAAAACACCTGTTTTTTTCAAATACTACCAAGTGTCCTTGTGCTGAGGACAGCAGGGCATTCGTGGCACAGAACCATGACGGTTTTTCAAAACCCTGAGGTTGTTATAAGGAATATTTCCCAACTCTCTGGAATTGTGTAGGGCACAACACAGCACTCTGCAGTGTCTTGGAAGCTGAGCACGTGCAAAGTCACAGACTGTGTGTTGTTCACATCAGACATTCCTTGGGAGACCTTCAGAATGGTTTTGAGCATTTACTTAATTTAAAGCACATACACAAGGTTTGCTTAAATCTTGGCATGTGCCCAAATGGTTTAATTTGCATTGGATCATCCATAGGGAGAGTTAAACTGGGCGTTAAGTAAAAAGAAGGTTGTGCCTTAACTGGCTCTGTTCTGGAAAAGAATTAATTAGTGTCTGAGAAATGGTTCATCTGTGGTTGTTTTGTTAAAGCCTCCTGTGCTCTGTGATATGAGCAGGGACACAAAATCAAGACTCTATTCATCCTCTTTTGTTCCGTGGTGACGTTGCTCAGTGTACAGGGAGTTGCTATTCTGCTGTGACTACAACAAATGAAGATTCCAAAGCCTTCCTGTCAAACTGTTGGGAGTGTGTGCACCTTTAATGCTGGGAATGGGAGTAGTTAAGAAAAAGAGAAGTCTGCATTTGTTGTTTGAGATCTGTAACAGTGACAATGAAGCTGCTCATGCAAGTTTTTCAAAGGTGGTGGAAGGGATTCAGCATTTTGATGGGTCCCAGCAGTCTTTGGTGAGCACTCTGTTTTGATGTGATCCATTAGGGTGGTTCTCTTTGCATCTTCTACAAAGCTATGCATAGAATGTGATGCCCAAAAACATCATTAAGAAAACTGAAATTTTGAATCCTTTAGTAAGTAGTTTATTCTTTGGTAACGTGCAGTTTGTCAGAGATTTGACATTGCATTCAAAGTTACTGATTTAATTCTGTCAGCCTGACTTAATTTCCTGTTCTATATTTGCAACTGGTGTCAAAGGCTGCACCTTAGGAGACACTCTGCTTTCCTGAAATCACATTAGCGATGAGTTATTTAATCAACAGCACTATTTAAAGGTGTTTGCAAGTAGTGTTGTGCCACTACAGTTGTGAGAGAGTCTGTGTGAGGTGTTAGAGCCACGTGCAATGAAATACGGATTAAAAAAACTGTAAATCTAAAAAGGGCAGTGGAATGTTAAAAATACAGGGTGATGGAAACCTAAGAAAGTCACTAGGTGGCTGCTACCTTTTCCTGAGGCAGCTCCATCTACTGATTATCTTAATTGTCACTGCATAAAACACTGTGTCAGTGCCACAAACCTTCTGGGCTGCTGTCTCTGACTTCTCCATCCACCACGTTCTAGGTCTGTCTTTTGCACTGCTGGGCATGACCACTTGCCCTGTGCTTTGACATTTTAGACCCACCCAAGGTCTAAAGATGTTTTCTGAAAACTATGAAAAGCCTTCAAGGTGTTGGCTTTTTAAATCTACTCTTTAGAGCACAGGAAGCTTTTTGCCCTGTGCAGATGGCCATGGCTGTTGTCTGTGCAGAAACAGAGGACACTCAGTCAGCAGAAGAAAAACTGAGAAATTTCTTTTTGTAGGTCAGATCTTCATTTTCCTTCCTAGTGGTCTACATCCATGAGAAAATAGAAATATCTTTGTTTTTCACTAGCCCTGTTCTGTGCATGTAGAGCAGAGGAAGAGACAGGGAATTCTGATAGTGTTTGTAAAACTGTCTGGCTGGTTGATGCTCACTGAGGGGTTATGGTCAGGAATCCTCATTGCTTTTTATCGAGGTTGAGTAGGAGACAGCCTTCTAATCCACATTCTTAGAGGTACATTTACAACTTTCAGAAGCAATCAAAATCCTGGCCTACACTCTTTGAAGAGGATTTGATAACTTATTATGTATTCAACTTCTATGTGGTGCTTCACATATTTGTTGTCTGTCTGTCTCATGACCTTATTTGTGGGATAAAGGTGGCAGTGAACATGGAAATTATGGTAAATACTGTGTATATTTGAATGGAAAGAGCAGATGAATGGCACTAGATAGCAATGTTTATTGTGTCAAGTCTTTGGGATGTCATTTATGTGTAACTACTTCTAATTAGTGCCATTCAAACCAACTCAAACGACTCCAAAGCAGATGCCAGTTGTTGCAAGGGATGAGCCTGGATACTTGTCATTTTGTACAGTCAACTGGCACTTAGAGCATTGACAACACTTTAATACTGGAGATGGAGGAAAGGTTTCAGTACCTGTGTAATTTTTAACAGGGAACATTTCTCTTAATAACCTGTAATTGGAAAGCTGCTGCTTCTTGGACAAGAGTTACCATTCCTTGGGCTTTGGTTACTCCTTTTAACCAACAGTAACTTCCAGTTCCTCCTCTGTGTCACCTCTAGAAAATGGGCACCATGGTTCATCCTTGTTGGGAGCAGCATTAGAGGATGGGAAACATCAGATAAACATCCAAGAAGGAAAGACTCCTGTGCTTGAAATCTGGGAATTTGCTCTTTCTTGGAGGAAATGTGCTGAAAAATAACATAAATTAGTGACCATCTATCTCAGCCTAAAGTCTGGGGATAAATCAGTTCAACAGAATCATTCAGTGATAATTTTGCTTTTGATTTGAAGGCAATTTATAAACATAATCAAAGAGCAATATAGCTTTGTGTAAATTGACATCCAAATAGCAAGGCTTCACTTTTTAATGATACTCCCCCCACCCTCAAAATTGCCTTTTATTTAATTAAGGCTCTCCAGGAGGCTGACACACTTCTCTGGCTGAAACAGCAGCTGTAGTGCAGTGATGAACCTCAGAAAAATCCAAACATCTCTGTGACTGCTGCGAGTCTTGGCAGAACAATGGAAAAGATCCTCTTAGTATTGCTAAGAAAACAACCTTCTGGCTCTTATAGCAATTTTCTCAGTGATCACCATAATACACTGCAAGGGGGGGTTGGATTTTAAAACCACTAATTTTGAATGTTTCCCTAATGCAATTTAACTTACTCTTTTTCAGAGAGGTATTCAGAGTCACACTCAGGTTACATTTGCCACGGTAGTGATGAGAAAGTCTAAATAAGATTGAGTCAGTCCCACTGTTAAGGGGACACCAGGTGATGTGGGGCCAGGGGAGGTGCAGGTACCAGGCTGTGATCCCAAGGGCACTGGGATTAACCTGCCTTGTCTAAGCTCCACTTTCTCTTGCATATTATGTAGGATGCAGGGGTGGTAATTGCTCTGTAACCTGGTGACCTGGGGTCAGGCTGAGTTCTGATTTATTTTTCTGTCTTACAGTGAAGGAAGGACTCCTGAAAACCAAGTTGACATGATAGCATAGATAACACAGAGTAGAGATACATTAAGAATGACTTCATCAGGAGAAGGGGGGTGACTGACATATTAGCACTTCAGAAAACATGAAGGGTATTTTGAGGCCTTTGCTTTGTGTCCAGGGGGTTCCCTTGGTTCCACGGAGCTGTGCCAGTTCTCACAAATGCTGTTTCTGAATAGCTGCTGATTCAAGGCCTGCTTTGCTTTGCCCTCAGGCACTTCTTTAATTTCTTTAGGCCATGCTGAAAATAGATTTCTGTTCGAGGTGCTTGTGTGAACCAGAGGTTGGTGGAAAGTAGAAGGCAGTAAATTAAACAGGAACAAAGTTTTACCTTTAGATTGTTGAGGAGTTCCATGACATATTCCTGAATTGTCAACAGAAGGCTTTGGAAAGCTCCAAAGAAAAGATTCAGTGGCACAGTGGTCTGGAAGGTTAATTCTAATGAGCACTAAGTATGATTGTGTAGAGTCCCCCACAATGCTGAGAATGCTGTCCTGGCATGTGGGATGGGATGTTGCCCTGACAACACAGGGAAGGACTCTGTGATTACCTCAGGAGAACATTTAGAGCTGAAGGAGTTTGGGAACTGTCTCCTAAGCTGGTGGGACTTGCTATGCTCACCTAGAGACAGCAATATTGTTCTTAGTATGCCTGTTGCTTAGTAAGTGGTAGCAATTCTAGGAGTTCTGCTCCTCTGTACAAAATAATTTAAATATTAATATATGCTATTCTGTAGCCCCTGTGTAGAACACAGTTGTTATAGAATTTAGGTGAATGATTATTTTTTAAATAGGAAAAGCTGCAAAATCCATGCAGTGGATGAAAATGTCTCTGAGATAACTCATTCAAAAATAGCTCTCTTAGGTTAAACGCAGACAACAAAGACATTTTGTGGTGATCATGTTAGATTTGGACATGAGTATTGTGCCTCCTGCTTGTACTTGAATTTTGTATGCTGTTGGGAAGTTTCAGGAATAATTATTTCCATAACTGAGCAGTACTCATTTCATCCTCTGTGCTGAGTCAGGGCTAACATGTGACAAACCAACTATAGGGTGGTTAAACAAAATTCTGTGGATTTTGAAGCACATGAGTGTGCAAGAATCGTGCAACATGCTTTTCCCAAGAGGCACTAAGTCCTCACACTTCAGACAACAGACTTATTTCTACTTGATGAGGAAAAACTCACTCTTGGCTTAACTCCACTGAAATTAATTTCTCTGATAATAAATTTGGCCCAATATGTCAATACAAACTTAACTCACTTGTGTTCACAGAGATTTAACTCAACAGCATCTTATGTATGCCCAGAGTAATTAGTTTACTGCCTCTTGAGGTTTGTTTAATTAATTTAGAATGCTTTCCATTTAGAAGATACTTACTGCAGAAACAGGTCCGTTGGAGATAAGAGAAACTGTAACTACTCCCTCAATCTTGTGCTCGACTTGTTGGAAAGAAAATACTGGGAGTAGGGAAAGCCATTTTGTTAAAGCTGCTCTCTCTAAGCTTTTTTTTTTTTTTTTTTGAATTACAGTAACCTGGAATGGTTTTCTGTGTTAAAATAATATTCAAATACATGTGTTTTTACCTTTTAATAGTCCTGTGCTTCCTCTGATCAGCTAAGAACCATTGCAATGCTTTCTGAAATTTGTTACAGCTTCAGAGAAGATAACTTATTTATAGGAAAGTCTTTCAGATCTGCAGTCAGACGCTGAATTTTTAAAGGGAGGGTATGTGTCAGAAGCTAAATAATTAAGATCCATGCCTTCTCAGCATTTTATTTCAAATATTAAATATTACATAAGAGATTTTTTTCCCGGTGGAAATCAAACCTTCAAAGTGGTGCAGCCTCAGACAGAAAATCACTGTATTGTACAGTTAAATCGATACACCTCGAATCCTACAAATAGTTAAAAAAAAAGGCCTTAAAATATTTCAGCATTCTGCATGTTGGTTCCAGTTATCCCTGCTTAGGGACGTGATGATAAGTTGTGATTTTGCCATCAGCTCACCCTTGCTGAACCCCCAAATGGGGATCGTTTGAAAACTCCAGGAAAATTTTAAGCAAACATTGATGTTTGGACCAACACAGGTACAACCCCGGCTGGGGCTTTCCATCCTCAGCTCACATAAGACGCGGGGGATGTGTATCCCTGCACTGCCAACATGGGAAACGGGTAACTCCGGATGCAATGCAGCCATTCGACTCCTTCTGTTGTAAACCACTGTCCTCCGCTGGAAGGAATTAAAACTGCACGAATTCTCCTCAAGACCTCTGCTGCAAACTGCAAATGCTTGACTCAGCTCGCTGGCAGAGCAGTCTGCTCCATCCTCACGTCTTGCATAAATTCCTTGACGTGGCCATCGTGTTTAAAAACCAGCTGAAGCTTTGAATACTTAGGAGTATTTCCCTAAAATTTCGCTGTAATTTAAATAGATGCATTAACCCTATATGCCATGGTGCCCCAGGAAAGGGCTGTGCCAAAGTTTTCATCTCTAGCAAACCCCATGCAATTAAAGGCACCAGCACAAATTTCCACCAGCTCAGATTCCAGACCTGTCTCTGTTTTCCAGACCTGCAGCTCAGTGGTAACGTTATCTGGCACCAGCAAACTGCTGTTATCTCCTGTCTCCTGTCATCAAACACAGAGGTTTTTACCTGCTTGCCACTTTGGTGAAAGACTTGGAAATCTCTGATTTCCATGAGGAATCATGAGATAAGGCTTAGGAGGTTGGTTGTAAAGGCTGGAGCTGGTCCCATCCTCCTCCAGCAGTGACCTGCTTTAACTTCCCCAGGCTGTGTGTACAGCCTGCTGTGCTATCTCTGTGGGGTGGAAAACCAGGGCATCAGGTTCAGCTGATGAATTACTTTCACTTACAGCTGTTCTTATCCTTTTGTATCCTTTCCAAAGGAATGTGGGAGCATTTGAATGGAGTCAGTATCTGGCTCCCAGCTGGAGCTGCTTTCCTACTTCTACCTCCCAGCTCAAGTGGTGATGCTAAACAGTGGTGATGAAACTCATCAGTGGGTCCTCTTAGGCTTCCCCACCTTTTGGAATTCTTCAAATTTCCTAGCAGCTAGACCTCTAATCTGGAAATTCAGTATGACCTTCAGGATACAGGCATTTTGTATGCATATACAAAGAGACAAGGTATTTTAAGTTGAGCAAATGCTGCCCTTCAGAGCCATATGTGATCTACATACTCCTGATGGTTTGGGGGTTTCTCCCCAGTTCATGTTTGTAGGAATATAAACAGATGTGTGCAGCAAGGTCACGTTTGCATCATCTGAAAACTTCCTTCTGGTATTGGGAGGGGTTTGGTTTTGAAAGTCTGTCTGTGTGCATATGTGTGTGCTGTGTGATTCACTTCACATGCCACTCTGAAGAGCAATGAAGTGTTGTTGGCAAGCTATTTCTCATTATGTGCAAGTTATTTGTCACTAATTATAGTCAGTGCAGATGAAATGATTGAGAGTATATCAAGATTAATGCTGAGCAAATCCTGGAGAGCTCAATGCAATGATCTGGAGAGTGGAAACACTGCTGTCCTTGGCTCTGGTCATTCCTGTCACCACACTCTTCTTCAGCCATCCATCACTCCTTTCTCTTGGGGATCAATTTTAGATGCAGAGGAGCTGCCTGGTGGATGAGACAGATCTCTAGTAGGAGGAATCTGTTTTTCAGTGAGTTTTCAGCGTACTTAGGATTATGAAACATCAAAGGGAACTGCATGAGCCAAGACAATGTGTTAATAACAACCTCTGCCTGTGCTGCAGGGGCTGGAGCAGCTTTGGAGAGCATTTCTGCTGCTCCTGGGAGCAGGTGTAGCCCACCTGCTTGTATGTTCAAGGATCATTTTGCACCCTTCCATCAGCTGTTTGGGGTTGAACAAAGAGGATGACTATGGAAGAATGTCCTTAATAATTACAAAAGCTTTTAAAGTGCAAGTACTGGAGGGTGCTCTGGAAATGAGGAGGCAGCTCAGGCACCTCAGGGGATGCTGGTTCAACACCAGCAGATCCCTTGTTTGGCTCTGCAAGGGTTTCCCTCAGCTTTAGTGGGTGCTGTGCAGGGAATCTGCTTCTGCTCAAAGGCAGCCCCCTCTTCCCCTGTGTGCCCTGGGCACCCTCAGAGCAGTTGCTGACTTTGCACCTGCACTGGAACCTCTTCCCACCCACTTCATCCCCCAGTCAGTGTGTTCATCCTTAGATTTGTAAATCAAAGTATATAAATGAGTTGTTTATATCTTGTATTTTTAATGGAGATGTTGAACTCAAATTGGATAAAATAACATCTCTGTGGGGGCTTTAAACTTGAGCCCATTTATAGGGTATTCTTTTCCCTTATAAGTAAGGTGATTTTATTCCTTCATTTCTGTGTCCTTTATTTTTCTTTGTGACCTTCCCCACACCTGTCTGCTCCAAGGAACACAAATGCAGGAGTATTTGATTTTTGCTGCATCTTGTTTTTCCAGGAGATTTTGTGACGGTAACACGTGGTGTAAAATATCTCTAAAAATCTGACCCCCAGATTCTAGACTTATCTAACATTTATCAGTGTTCAGGCACTGCAGAATTTGGCCCTTCTTGCTTCAAGATTTGATACCCACAGTTAGTGCTGTGAAGCCAAAGAAAAGCCAGTAATCAGTGTGAGTTCTGAAAAAAATATTTCAAATCCTTTTTATTGACTGGAATAGTAAGTTAGCCAAGGAAAAGTATTAAGTGGTTCTCATTGTCATTTTTGATTTGTTGTGTTCTTAAGCCAACTTTTCCATGGATTTAATTGAAAGGAGTAAGTCAGAATTGTTCTGTCTACTCAAAGATTGCAGAGTTTGTGTGTTGGTTGTCCCTATGTGCAGAGTTACAGCTGCAGATCCTCCTTTATAGGATCTACAAGATTTTACTGTTACATTCAGATTGTAAAATCTTAGGCAACTAGATTTTTTTTCCCTGGTGCTACAAGTTTTACAACCCCATATGAGAGAAGTTATGAAGTCTTACAAAAATCCACCCAGACACTGGGACCAAGACTGAATGATAATAAAAATTAGAAGTGAACTTTGCACCACAGATTTTTTAACTTTCAAGTGTTTCTTAGGGGTTTTGTTGTGAGTCATTTTCTTAATTTGATTTTTGAGCCAATTTTTGTAAGCAGCATCATTAGAGAGAATAGATTAATAATTTACTAGTCAGTTGCAGCTTTTTGCCTTATATATATATATATTTATACAATACTGTAATTACCTTTGTTGGAAAAGGAATGAATGTTCATTATTTAGAAATTAGCTTGGTCATGCAGGACAGTTTGGTAACTTTTAAGTGCATCTTGTTTTCTAAAGTTGCCTTTATTGGGATCTATAAGGTTATAAATGAAATAGCACTGAAAAATCCTGACTACAGGCCAGGTCATACTTGAAGCTCTGGTTAAACTGATTTGCATGAAATTGGGTGTTAAACCACCAGCATGTAACAATTAACTAAAAAGAAAGGTAAATATAGAATCCCAGAATGGTTTGGACTGGTAGAGTCCTTAAAAATCATCTTGTTTCCACCCCCTGCCATGGGCAGGGACACCTTCCACTAGCCCAGGTTGCTCAGAGTTTCATCCAGCCTGACCTTGGACACTTCCAGGGATGGGGCAGCCACAGCTCCTCTGGGCAACCTGTGCCAGGGCCTCCCCACCCTCCCAGGGAAGAATTCCTTCCCAATATCCAATGTAAATCTCCTCTCTGTCAGTTTGAAGCCACTTCCCCCTGTCCTGTCACTCCAGGCCCTTGTAAAAAATCCCTCTCCATCTTTCTTGTGGACTCCTTTCAGGCAAGACACAGAACATTTGAAAATAACTAATGAGTAAAAAAAAATACCATCGGGGGAACACATTAGTAAGAGGAGCCTGTTTGCTTTCCTAGGGTTTAGATCAGACTGTGACTTTTTTTGTGTGTGTGAAAGTATTAAATTGAAGTATAATCATCCCCATGGTATCTTCTGACTTTCTTCTTCTTCTTCTTTTTTTTTTTTTTTAAGTTGCAGACTGCCAAGGATGCTCAGGATTCATACATTTTATTAGTTTGCTGATAATAAAAAAAAGTTTAAGTCCAGCTTAGTTGTAATTTTTCAAGAAGAAGAAGTATTGCCACTTGCTTTTGCAATGTTTTACTTCCTGACTGAGAGTTCTTATCTGCTGCAAAAGTGAGTGTGAACTGTGGGCAAGAAGCATCTGCTAAACAGCAGAATCATTAGAAATCTTCATTAGAAATGAAATAAGATTTAAAATGAGATAGAAATTAATACAAAACACCTAGAACACTTAAAATACTTCCACAGTTACTTAAATCCCTCTTTACATGTATGTTATTTTCTCAGCTTCAGATCCGAAAGTCAGTGGCTATTTATTTTCTGATGGTATTTAAAGCTAATTCTCTTGTGCTTAGCATTCCTAGAGGTCTGATGTTTTTCCAGGTTCAGAGATTTATGGCATGAAGAGATCCAAAATAGAAGACCTTTCATGTGATTTTTCCAACTACTTGTATTTTCAGAAATAACTGGAAGGTAGAATATATTTACTTTTCTGAGAATTTCAACAGTAGTTGCATCCTCAACAAGAGAAGTACCAAACCGAATTCAACATGTCCCTTAAAATAGTAGCTTTACTCACCCTTAATTTTGTGTTGCATGTTAGAAATGAGAGGTTTAAAAGTTGCAGTGCTGTGTTCTCCTCATACTCATATATTAGTTCTGAATAAACTGCATTAAATTTCTGTGTTAAATCAGTTTGCTCACAAAGAGCTATAGAAACTTTGGGCTTGGGAAAAACTGATTTATACCACTGTGAGCCATGTGGGGCAGTTCCATTCTCTGGAGACGGATTTCCACCAGAGTCTGCTCCTTTGTTGTAAAGAGATCATATCTTTTTTTGTGTGAGTATAATTTAAAACAGGGGAAAAAAAAAGATTAAATACACTGAGATGGTTTTCCTACGTGCACATACTGTGAGTCTACACCAGAGCTTTTTGTTTCATGTTTGCCATCAGTGTTCACATCCATGGCTTGCCTCTTCCCTTGCATCATCCCTGGGGTGGCCCTGACATGGCTCCTACGTTTGTGTATATTCTTCCCATCCCTGTTTACATAAAGACATAATGATGTGAAAGAAACGTGTGAACTGAGCAAGACTAAACACTTGTGATCTGTGGTCTGACATTCGCTGTACAAACTTTGTGTAATCCACAGAGAGAGGTTTCTTCTCTTTTCCATAGGAATAAAACTTCCTGAGATTAATGCAAATCCAAACACTGGAAATACCTGGGCATGTAAGGGTCAAGAAGGATTCTGCTCTTAATGGCTTGAGCATTATGTTATGCAAACATTAGATCTGTAAAAGCCCAAAGTGTGTGGCTGCATTTGCTGTGAGGATAAACAATCCTTGCTACGAGGATAAACAGAACCTTTTGACCATCCCTGGCTTTTGTACAGACCATTAACATGTAAACCTCTGGTTGCCACCGAAGTTCTGCACGTTAATAATTTTAATTTCAGGAGTTTTCACAGTACTGATGCTACGTTAGGTGAGTGCTTGCACACCTACACTCCTTGAAGACTTTCCTGTTGATGCCAAATGCATTGTTTAGCAGTTTGGATGCTTTAAGCTGTGACTTGTCACCCTCTCTAGTTTCCAGCTATTTGTTGCCACCGGTTTTCAGTGTCAGGACAGCTGTTTGTGTAAATGTGCTAGGAAATACATGTGGAAAAACCCCTGGCTGGCTTAGGAGCTGGACATAGGGTGGGCAGGGGACAAGAGGTCTTTCGCAATTGGTTTTGGTACCACCATTGCCTGTGAACTTCAGGGGAAATGAATGAGCTCAGACACCCATAATGACTTGTGTATAACATGGCATATGCCAAATTGAGAGGTAAATTGCTTGATTTTTCAATATGTTTGTGTTTGACTGGTCTTCCATCATAACTCTAATCCCCACTGTGCCAGACAGTGGCCTAATGTCTAATCAGAATTTGTAGGCACTGAGTGGACATAGGAGAGGGAGAGAATAGGAGAAGCTATGATGATACCACAGAGATCACAGATTATTAACATTCACTGGGAAACTAGCAACCTAATCACCACATATGGTTTTCAGGTAAATAAATATGTTGCAGAAAGCATCCTGTGTTATCATTCCTGGAATTAAAGCTTTTGGACAGCTTGCTTCATCTATCCAAAGGCAATTTCCAGACAGAATTTTACTATTCAAAAAAGTCCTCATGGTCTGTTGCAGCACCAAAATACTTGGGGCTCTATTTTCTGCCACTAGGAAAATTATACCCCAAAGTTTCCAGAAATGCATACAATATTACAGGAGTTTCTTTCTAAAGAGCAAGTATCCAATGATGTGGGATGCGAAGAGCAAAGTATCCTGCAAACAGCTTAATTACCAGTCTGTTTGCAATTTGTTATTTTGTCCTAATACTGTATGATTCAAATCCTTCCTGCTGTGCCCTTTCCCCCCATTTCAGTGGTTGCTTGTAAGGCCAAAGCTTGGCTGTACCATTTTTTCCCCCCAGGTAAACGAACCTGAATTGAGAAAGTGCTTTGGAAGCCAGGAAAATTGAATTGTAGATGCCTCTTTTCTTGTTTTTAAAGAGCAGGAACACTGATCGGATTGCCTGGTGTCCCTTCCTCCTGCCCCAGGAATCTCCCTCTTGTCCCTGTCACACAGAGGTGTCCCTCCAGGATGCAATCCCTGTTCCTCTGCTGGGTTTGGTGGCAGCACAGCGAGTGCCGTAGCAGTGAGTCATGGCTGCAGAAAGCCAGCTCAAGGACAAGCCAAGGGTGTTTGAAGGCAGCAGCTTCATAAAGCTGGGATTCAGGACTAGTTCAACTGTTTTCAGCCTCAAGGAATACGGCTTTAGGGAGCTGAGGCTTCGGGAGGGAAGATGCTTGTTTAAAATCACCGAAAGCCAAATCTTTAGACGCGGTTTTGCGTTGGAATTTTGGGTTTAAGTTCAGTGACGCTGCAGAAAACAGTGTTACATAAAACACAGCAGCTGCAGTCTGCATTTGGGGGCAGGGGGAGAGCATGTAACCAAACCAAAAGTGGAGTGCCAGAGCAGAGGAAACCATTTTAAAGGTATATTACAAGAAAGAAAATTTCTAAGTGGGGGGCTGACTTGGAGCTTGATAACTGCCCCAGCCTGGTACTGTTGTTTTGTTTTTTTTAACATGTAAGAAGATTTTAAATAGGATTTACAACTTGGCAATTGCATCTGGTTTCTGTGACTTGTTGGCCCTGGGAAGGGTAGAGTGCAACTCTTTTGGAGTGAAGGGCAGCTCTGCCCATCCGTGTAGGGAAAGGGGCACTTCTGTGGCAGGCAGTGGGTAGCATCCCTGGACTCTGAAACCTCTGCTTCCCCCTGCAGCAGAACTGCTGCTGCCCTCAGAACAGAATCAAGCTCTAAATTAGGTGTTTATAAAGCAGAGTAGTCCTAGAGACACCTGCATCCTCACTGCAGTTGGAAATAGGTGCTGACAGCAGGTATCCAGCTCAATCTCCTTGATATTTAACCACTAAACTGGGACTAAGCCCTGGGTGTGAGCACTGGTTGCCTGTGTGGGCATGGACAGAGCCCTGTTGGGGGCTTAGGCAGCTGCTGCTGAAGCCCCAGGTCCTGTGGCATTGCCATTCTTTCTTACATGATTCAGATGGGAAGGTTTGGTGTTGGTGAGGTTTGTGTGTGGTGAAGTCAGAGGTAGTAAGTGCTAATACCACAACAGGTAGAGCAAAGTCCTTTATAGTGGGAGACCCAGTGAATCCACCAACTTCCAAAGGATTATTTTTTGAGAAAGTTGCTCTGTGTTGCTCTGGTTAGATGCTGACTGCATTGGTTGCTGTATTTGGTTATTTATAGAACATTGTTTTTAATTAATTTTGTATTGATAAGATAAAAGCAGATTAGGCGGACTGGATTGATCAGTTTGCATCAGTCAACATCACCTGTCGTCTTCAACCAGTGACAGAGGAAGCTTTTGACATTTTACAGATCAAATATTTTGGTGCAGGTGAGCACAAGAGGTCATGAAAGCACTGTGGAACATTCCCATATCCATGTTTTTATCAGGGCAGACGGTGGTCTTTGTGTGTATCATCCCGACTGCGTGTGAATAAGAGTGTGGTGTATATTTATCCATGAGTGAAGAGGCTGTGCTTTCATAGCTTTAGACTATAAAAATGAACAAACTGGATGTTTGTTAAAGATCCTTTTCAAGATGCAGCACCTTTCATCTCAGGTCACTATGATCGAGTACAGCATGACTCAGGATTACCTTTTCATGGCACATCAGTCCAGCTCACAAGTGGGGGGAAAGGTGAGGGGATCAGGCATAATTGCTACTCTTGTTGAATGAATTGCTCAGATATCACAATCTGAATGAAATTGTAATACCTTCTCACTTTTACCAGGCAGGTCTAATGGGTCAGAGTTTGGTAGGTCAGTGTAAAAGGAGCTTGAGTTTCCCATCCTGGGCTGTATCAGTCCTCTGAGGGTTGGCAGGCGGTGAACTTCATATGCACTAAGCTTAATTGCAAAGAAAGGCTGTGACACAAACAAAGCTCAGGAAGTTAAAAGATTAATGCTGTCAGAGTCTTTTTATGATCTGCAAGCCGGTTTCCACAATAACAGAAACTGTTCATTTTTCTAATAAGGAGCACGTGAATGGAAGGACATACTGGCACTTGCTATTAATAGTCTCGTGTAATTACTTCTGAAGTTTTTTGTTGTCTGCTATTTTTCATAATCATTAAAAAAATAGAGTACTTTTGTTAAGGTTTTCAAAGTCTTGCAACGTGAGTAATCCAGTGTTTTCTCGAAAAGGCTTTTCTTCAATGAAGAAGAAATAAGCCTGCAAAGTACATGGTACTCCATGGTCACCTTTGAAGACATCACTTCTGATGGTATATGGATATTGCTGCATGCTGATCTCCCAAAATTTTGCTTTCTTTATGCCCATGCTTCTGGCTTAAAAGGGCAAACAACCAACCCCCTGCTCCCACAAAGAGATGTGTAAGGTTAAATCTCAGTTGTGGCCTCAGAGGACATAAAGTTCCCTAAAGGGATTAAGGAGAGAGTGAGGACTATGCTGAGCAGTGGGAACTCAGAGGGAAGAGCTATCTGATGTTTATCAGTGACATTGGTTTCTCTGAGATAAAATGAAAGGGAAAATGAGGAATGTGAAAAAGGAAGAGGGGAAAGATCTTTTAAGAGGGTCTTCAGGAAGAGCAGTGGACACAGGAGGCAAGCAGGGAGACAGAGAAAATAAAAATACATTTAACAAAAGGAATATCAGAATTAGGCAACAAACACACAAAAAAAGTCTGCCTTTTAGCATCCCGAATATTTCAGCATGACCATCCAGCTCATCTCTGCTTATAATTTACATAACCTGTAGAAAACAGATGCATACTCAAGATGTCTACCTGAAAGGAATGACTTCATCCTTAGCCCTGTTAGTTCAAGGTCTTTGCACTTTGTTTCCATCACGATGATTTCATAGTGTAGTGATGTTATCAGTGCTATTCAAACTGATAACATTCTCTAAACACTGCTAAAGCATACGTGGAAAGTGTGTCTGATTGTCTCCTGTTTAGTGTTAATGTGTGTCATGCTTGAGGGATGCATTAATGAACATTTTTGAAGCCTGCAATGACAATCCTCTAGGCCCAGTCCCTTCATTAATGAATCATGATGGAACAGAGCAGGCATTGGGTCATTTTATCCTTTCAGAGTCCTGAAGAGAATGCTGCAATGCAGCTATAAGCAAAAGGGTTGCACACATGACAAAGTGCTTTTGAATCCTAGTCTGTGTTTCTGGAACATTTTGGGTTTTAGGAAGACTGCCAGATTCTCAAAACATTTTTCTTAGGAAAGGAATTTATTTTTTTTTTTTTTTTTACTATTTCAGAAAGACTTATTCCAACGTCTTCTATTCTATCAACTTGGAAACATGAGCTTCAGTAAAAACAGAAAGTCACTGATCATGCTGTGTTCAGCAACCATTGAAAAGGACTTGGGGAGACTTCTGTTTCATAATATTTGTACAGTAGCTGGCTTGTAGTAATTTGCATAAGATTTTGGACAACAACCTTACCATGAATTTGGACTGATTTTCCCCAAAACATTTTGTGTGAGGGAGGAACCCTGGAAGAAAAATAACCTGACAAGGCAAGGAACTGTGCAAAGAAAAGCCTATTCTCCTTCTGAAAGAGAAGCATTTGAAAAATCAAAATAGAATTTCCAATTAAAGTTACTAATGAGACAAACGAACACCTCTAGTTTAAAGCAGGAAAATGTTTTAAGTGCTCCTTTTCTTGGGGTGAGCATAATGGGGATAAATTCATTTTCAGTCTGTTCTGGTGTAATGTAAGTAATTAATTCCCTAAGTAGTTGTTATCTAAATCTATGCCTCTGTGTTACATGATAAAAGTATCTGAGTGCTTAGAATTCTGCTCACTTTTCATATAAAAAGAATGTTACGTTTCGTTCCTTTTTTAATCTCTTCTTGATTCTTGGTTTTTTTGTTTCTCTTTACTTGCAAGAATTTGTTTCTAATTTGGCAATGCAAATTATTGTGTTCTCTTGTTGATGATATGTGGCTTCAACTCCCAGTTTCCTCCTGCCATAGCTATGGGATGAGGAGGTGCCTGTCTCCAGCAGCAGCTTGGAGATGCTGAGGGGAAAGTGGTCTCAGCAAACTCAGACTAAGGGATTTATCTATTCTCAGTTGTGGATTTATTCTAGAACATCTCTTCCTGATTAACCAGTCTGGATTAACTCTTTGTGGGGATCTTCTTACTTTGGATTAAGAGACCTTTTCCCAGGAGGAAACACAGTGAGGAATTAATGGGCTAAAAGTCAAACCAAATGGCAAGAAAAATAGAAACAGAGGTAACTGCTGTGCAAGGAAAAGGTTGAAAGCCATCAAGGGATTAAATGACTTCTCATCTGAGACCTTCTCTTAACTAAAAAGCTAAACTTCCACCTGCATAATGAAGGTTAATTAATAATTGTAGGGGTTATTTTGGGGGGCATTAAGAAAATGTAATTTTTGTTTACTCCCTGAAACTGCC
Source organism: Corapipo altera (assembly GCF_003945725.1). Taxonomy (NCBI): domain Eukaryota; kingdom Metazoa; phylum Chordata; class Aves; order Passeriformes; family Pipridae; genus Corapipo; species Corapipo altera. The sequence continues at coordinate 420,246 of NW_020884967.1, forward strand.
TAAGGATGGTTGTTAAAAGGAATTTGGTGTTTTTATTACGAGGCAAAATAATATTTTGACTTTTGCTGATGTGTCTAACACAAATTCCTAAGCATTTGTAATGTGAGCACACTTCTGCCAGGGCTTTGCTTCTGCCAGGACTTTGATCAGAACTTCGTCCTTGCCTTCTCCTGAAACTGCACTTGCCAAAGAACACACAAAGTTTTCAACTTCTCAAACTATAGAACACAAAATTAAAAAGACTGGAAAAGTCGTTCTTAACATAAAGAACACTTAGATAAAATGACCAAATCTGTGAAGATATTTGAATATGGATCCTTTCCCACTTTTGTCAACTTTGAATAGAACGTCCTTGTAGTTGAGCAATTTTCAGTGGTTTTTTGGGTTGCTGGAACTCCATCTTAGCAAACCTTTGTTAAGTCTTACACGTTCAGGAATATTTCTATTAAGATTGGATTTTTGGAGTGGGACTGATTTGGTGAACATAAAAAATACATGGAGTCCTTGGCTGCCTCTGGCTCACAGGCTTGTACAGGTGGTGACTAGGAACACCTTGCTGGAGGGTCTTAATTTATAATTTAATATTTGATTTGCACTGTAAAACAATCTGCAGAACTTCAGTAGTGATTCTTGTATTCAGATCAGGTTAGTTATGTGGAGGGCTAATCAAGGTGATTGACAATACATGCTTCATAGAAGAGAGAGTCTATTCTTTTGGGCTTTTTAGTGGGCTAAATTAGGAGATGTCTGTGGGTGTTGTGTTCCTAATGGAGTTCTGCTGCATGTGGGTATAAGAATAAAGTAATGTTTTATCCCACAGTACCTCTTGGGATTGCTTTGGTCACAGTTTATATTTTCTCATTAAAAAAAACCCCAAAAACGGGAGTGAGGAAAACATTATCACTTTTTTGTGGTGTTTTTATTATCTTTATATAAAATTGAGAACTCTTTGGAATAATAACATTACTTCTGTTCCAATGGTGCCATCATCCCAACTTAAACCCTGCTACTGATGGTGAGTCCCCTGCTCTGCTCTCTGACAATGGGGCAGCTTTTGTGGACTGAATGAACTAATTACCAAGAGGCTGAGAAGACTTGAGACGTAATTTTGCTGTCTTTTCTCCATTTGATCTAGAAAATGGGGAAATAGGGAGCTTGTTTGCTTTGCTAAATTCTCAGTGCCCAGTGACTCCAAATGTTGTTTATGTGTCCAGTATGAGACAGTCACTGTAATAGTGTTCATGTTGCTTTCTTTGGTTGGAATTTTATGGCTTCTTTCACTTTTATTTTTCCTTTGAGTTTGTGTTGTACTTAAGTCTACAGGAAAGGCAGATGATGGATGTACATGTAGAGATGTAAAAATGCTTAGGAATTTGTGTTAGACACATCAGCAAAAGTCAAAATATTATTTTGCCTCGTAATAAAAACACCAAATTCCTTTTAACAACCGTCCTTGGGCAGTTTCAGGGAGTAAACAAAAATTACATTTTCTTAATGCCCCCCAAAATAACCCCTACAATTATTAATTAACCTTCATTATGCAGGTGGAAGTTTAGCTTTTTAGTTAAGAGAAGGTCTCAGATGAGAAGTCATTTAATCCCTTGATGGCTTTCAACCTTTTCCTTGCACAGCAGTTACCTCTGTTTCTATTTTTCTTGCCATTTGGTTTGACTTTCAGCCCACTAATTCCTCACTGTGTTTCCTCCTGGGAAAAGGCCTCTTAATCCAAAGTAAGAAGATCCCCACAAAGAGTTAATCCAGACTGGTTAATCAGGAAGAGATGTTCTAGAATAAATCCACAACTGAGAATAGATAAATCCCTTAGTCTGAGTTTGCTGAGACCACTTTCCCCTCAGCATCTCCAAGCTGCTGCTGGAGACAGGCGCCTCCTCATCTCAGGAGGAAATTGGGAGCTGAAGCCACATATCACCAACAAGAGAGAAGGGCAAGTGGGTAATAATGAGTACAGGAGTGTTACATAGGTAACAGTGTGTGTTCTATGTTAGGTGTTCCACAGGTCTAATCATTTTAATGCTCCTGAGCAGTGGAGTGAAATCCATCAGATTCTCCAAAAGCATCTTCTTGTCTTTCTGTCTCCTCACAAGTTGGGTATTGTGGTTGTGAGTGACATCACTGCCACTTGCAGGAGTGACAGTAGCATCTCCTGCTGCTCACAGATGGCATAATGATCACAGCACTGTGTTTTCTTTGGTGTTCTCACTTTTTAAAACTACCTTGAGTGCTCTCCTGAACACACAGCAGTGTGAGGTGCACCAGAGCCAGTGCTCTGCCTCTGCATAGCTTGGAGTGAACACAGCACTGTGCAGGTGACAGGCTGACATTACTCCACAGGAAAAATGGGTGACACTGACAGAGAGCAATGAAATCAAGAACTGCCAAGTAGCAGCACTTAGAAGTAACACCTCAGTAAAATGCTGCTCATTGCTATCTGGTTTATTCGTTGCTTTTTTTAAGTGAGGGTGTGAAAGAATCACTCTATGGAAGCAGACTGGGCAGAGTGGGGTTTGGTATTTGATTTTGACTTGGTTATAGATACCCCAAAAATATGTTTATTTCTTCAGAATATAAGATTTCTTCTTCTGTTATATATTTTCGTGTTAAAGGTTAAAGCATCTATATGAGGAATCAGCTACTTAACCTACACATTCTGGGAATTGTATAGAAAAACCTCTTTTCCATGCTGTTGTTATTGTGAGAGCATATGTTGTTATGCTGTGTTACTCTTAACCTTTCCAATAGGCTTCATCAAATAAATGTGAACTCCAGACCCCTGGAACTGCTGATACTAAAGAAACTGTGGTGATTGCAGCAGCAAATAATAGTAAACATTCTTCATATAAGAAGAGATGCTTTCTCTCCCTGAAAGACTTTCAGAATACTGCATAAGAACCTCATACTGGACTTAAAACTCTCTCTAATGTGTCTTGCATAGTATTTTCCTCACTCAAGGCCATGATTTCCCAGTTTCATGGGCTTTATTCCTTGGGCAATTGCTTTCTCAGATTGCTGTGACTGTCACCCCGAGTGGACAGGCTCTGTGGAACTGAACACAAAATCATGAGGAGTCTTTAGGGAGCCCAGGCCACATCACCCTGAAAGCACATTATGGTGTGAGAAGGCAGCTGGGGCTGCCCCTGGGACCTCTTGAGCTGTGTTGAATTAGTCAGGGGGCTGCAGCTTCTGGGATGTTTCACCGACACCGACGTCCTTCGAGCATAACGTTGAACTTGCATAACTTTGAGTGACGTGAAGTAACTCCAAAAACTGTGATAAGAAGTGGGAAAAATCAAAGGTGAAGAGGTTTTTTCACCTGTAGAGAGCTGACAGTCCAGCAGCAGTTTTTGTAACTGTGGGCTTTTTTTGTTCAGGGTTGCTCAGCAGGAGTGCCCAGGCTCGATGCCACTGGTCACACTCACATTGGTGGTATCTCTAGGTGGACATGTGGACTTGGTGCCATGCACAGTCAGTCCCTGTGGTATTCCCTGCTCTACCATGTGCCCTCTGGCTTGCTGGTGCTCACCTGTTTGGCTGCACTTCTCCAGGGCTTAGAGGAGCCCCAGTACACAGGCAGCTCCAGCAGATGCCTTCATGCAGGCACAGAGCTCCCCATGGACCATGGCTGATGGAAATGTTTCCAGTGGGACACTTGCATCTCCCCAGCCTGTGCTGTATCCAGACAGTAGCTGCCTCTCCAGCAGCCAGAGAGGTTTGCTTGTCAGCAACAAGCTGTGCTTTGGGAACAGGGATTCACGAATTGATTTCAGGGTCTTTTTTCCCCTCCCCATTCCCTGTGGTTGCCATTGGCAATATGTATGAAGTGGTGAATTTTTTGTAGGGCCCAGGGAGGATAGTGGTAAGTGGTTATGAAGGTATGTTAATTAAGGAGGGCTCTCCACTTTGACTTTATTGTGTGCTCATTTATTCCTTGATTTTTTTCTTGTCTAAGACCTTGGATCTCCTCTGTTAAAATCACACAGTTGCTCTTTGCCAGTACCTGATTGACATGTTAGTGCTTTCCAAGCCTGATCCCACAGAACAGCCAGCAAGTGTGGCTTAAGATGTAGCCAGGGATGCTTGATTTGATTTAAACATTAAGGAGAAGAAAAAGCTTTCACATTACCTGGAATAATCATGTTATTATAACTCAGCATTGTAACAGCATGTTTTTGATGCTATTTCCCTCATCCTCCTGGTGAATGTCATTGAAATGGTCCCATCTTACATATCTGTGTTTCTATAGGAAATCAGGGCTGTGTGGGTAACACATAAACCTGTGCAGGGGGCATTTGTACAGTCCACTCTAAATCCTAATGTAACCTTCTGTGGGAGGGAAATCCTGTTTGTTTTATTAACCAAAAATTTTGAAAAAACTGTCTCAAGGCTTTGACTGCCTGAAAAAGGGGATTGGGGGAAAGATACAGTTGCATTCCCCCATTCTCTCTCTTTCTCTTCTAAGAAGCCCCAGTGCCATTAAAAAACTGGGAACATGTGATACTGAATAAACCTGGAGTATCCAGTGTCTGTGGGGTATCCCACTGGCTTGGGGGAGGTTGGCTTGGCTGCAGTAAAGCCCTTCCATAGTCTTTAGATTACCTGTCTCAGTGCCAGATGAAGGTCTGCACTGTTGTTTATTTGTCTAATATAACTAGGAATTTTTAATGACTTTTTATTGTGTGGTTGGTGATGGGTGGGAGCTGGATGGTGGAAATACATCCTGGACTATGAGTATTTATTAGCATTGCTGCCTAGAATCTGTAATGACTTTATTGTACATGACACTGCATCATGATAGAACAAAAGAAAAACATCTCCAGGAGCCTGGGGTACCCAAGGTGAGTCATATGAAAATGGTTTGATCATTATCAAATGGAATAAGAACTGAAGAAATGATTTCTGGTGGGATAATTCTCTTCCCTCTCAACAACCATATACTCCCACTGACAGCAGTACTTTTGTAAAAAAGAAATCCTGATTCCTCTTTCTTCATCCTGGACCTTCAGCTCTCATTGAATGTTTTATCAGCCTTTACAGAAAGCTTTTTGTTCTCTGTTTAGTCAAGAAAAATATGAGTTATCTGTTACAATGCATGTCTTGCCTGTGATTTTTGCTGTCTCGTCTCTTGCCCCAGTACTGGCTGATGTTTATGCACTGCACAGAAGTCCAGTCATTAGATTATTATGAAATCATAGCATGTCTTTCAGATGAGTGGCTTTTTTCTGGGGCTATGTTACAGTCACTATCGAGAACCATTTCTGGTTCTGCTGTTATTAGTCATCTTATGTAAACTATTTGTTCCTGGTGAATAGCTTCATTTCAGAGCAATTCTACTTCAAAAATAAATCAGAAGGTGATAGAAGAGATGAACCCAAAATGGCTAGATGGGGAAGTGAATGAAACATGTCATGGAGTGTTCAGTGTTTCTGGGCAGGAATAAACCCTGCCTGCTATCTCACAGCTGAGTGTCAGTCAGGAGTGCCAGCAGATGGGAATTTACTGCCCAGAACTGCCACCAACCTGTCTGGGGCAAGAACCTCAACCTTTCCCTGCCTTGTGGAATTGAGATGAAGTTTTCTAGCATTTCTACAGCTACAAAGAGTTTGAGAGATGGAAACTCATAGTGGAAGTGCCCGTCGTTATGTACCCGCTGCTAAGATTTATGTCAGACATCCAGTCAGTGAGAACAATTGTTAGGTTCTTCAGTTATTTCATTTTTAAAGAACTCATGGAATTTAAGAGCTATTTCTGTACTTTGTGTGAGTTATAGGAGGGTTTTTGTAATCAGTTGGTTTCTTTCCAGCTGCTGAGGAGCAATCCCTGTCCCGTGGGGTGGCAGAGCTCCAGAGGGCAGGACATGCTGGCTGGGCCAGTTGTTGCTGTAAGATGTGAGAGGGAGGATGATTAATGAGGAAATGGAGGGGGGAGGTCATTAATTCCCTGTTTCTATGCTCCTCTCTTCTGTATGTTGGCTCTTCAGATCTGGCTGCAAAGCATTTGACTCCAGGAGGTTCTAAGTGGACTCAGGAACAGTTGCAGCAGCTGCTGAAAACTTACAGGACATGTGCTCCATGACTTGTAATGCCAAAAGCTTTTAGTTTTTGGACAAATTTCTTAACATTTAGGTAAAAAAATGTATGCAAGTGATATTAATGAAAACAGGTAATGAGATTCATTACACTCACAGACAGCTTTGTTGTCCCAGGATTAGAAGGAAATTATTATTTGTTGAGGTTCATTCACTGGTGAAATTCCAATTCACCTTGCTGGAATCAGTAAATACTCTAATTAAACCCTCTCTTATTGATGGACAGCATTCTCTCAACTGACTTTATTTTAATATGACCTGAGCAGAATTTCAATGTACCGCAGTAAAAATCCTTTTCAGGCAACGTACATGGTAAAACTGGGGGGTCACAAAAGCATCCATTCCAGGTGTGAATATTTTCACTTTGTGTTTCACATCCCCGGTGTTTGTTTCACTTGGAAAATAGTCCTCTTGTGTCAGTTTAATGCAACATGTGTTTTTGTGGCATACTTGGTACCAAAGCAGGTGTTTCTTTACTCAGATAAACGAGGGTCATGAAGAATTCATGATTAATGAAGGCCTATGTTGGATCACATCATAGTGTGCCTGCTGACATCATTACACTTAAAGGACAAAATAGACCTTCCTCAGCATTTGATCAAAACCATAACAGTGATCCCAGTTTACTGTGTGTGTCTCCTTGCCTTCCCCACTTTCTTAGGTAGGGGCAGTTTCCTAAGGCAGACCTCAGAAAGTAAACCTGTGAGTTCGTAGCTATTGATTTGAATTGAAAATTTGACATTTTCAGCTCCTTCAGCTCTGTATTATCACTACATGAGTAATACTTCTTACACTGAAGTGGAAGAAAAAAGCCCTGCTGTCGTTTCTAGCTTGGAGAGAGAAAAGCAGAACAGTGCTCAGAAATCTGCTCCCAAATCCAGAGAGTAAAATCCCACTAAAAATGTTGAATGGGACTGTGGGTTTGAATTTCTCATGTTACAACAGCAGTAACTGGGCTAATATTTCAAATTCATGTTATGAAAATGTGAGAATCTGTGCATTAGATACCTGAGCCAGTGGGCCTGGGCAGGTTGTCCTGAATCTTTGTGTGTCAGCAGGGGTGGCAGGGGCTGTTTTAGAGTTAAATGGGAAATAAATGGAATTGGGGAAACAAGGCACAGAAAATGGAATAATTGTTGAGGTCATATTTTGCAGTGGTTTACTTTTCAGTTTCTGTGAAGACCTGGCTAATGTGGTGGTGGGAGTGCTCATCATAGGAGAAGAGAGTTTAGGGTTGGGGTCACTGGGGTTTTGGAGATAAAATATAGGTCTGAGTTCTCATAGGAAGAATTCATGGATGTCATCTGGAATTGTTGTTTCATATTTGGTTAGTTCACCAACCAAAATAGTTGGATTTCCTCTGGCTTCCTTTCCACAGCCTTTCCTTCCTGTGCTGAACAAACTTTGCATTTGAAGTTATTATACTGTGATTTTTAAATTACACTGTTGGCATGTTTTGCTCTTTGAAATTTTTACCTACTTTTCTGGCTGAATCAGAAAATGTATAGAAGAAAGTTAAAAAGCAATGAAGGGTTTATTTGCACAATTAGTGCAAATGTAAATTCTCCAGTCTTCAGCTCATAATTTAAGCCAATTTGAAACATTCTCTTGCAAGTTTTATGTTCTTGGTTTTTTTTTTTCTTTCATTGTCGCTTTAGTAGTGCTGTGCTTTTGCTATTTTTGCAGCATCAAAATCATTCTCTGTTTGTCATGCTCCATTTGGTTGCAGTGGAGATGACTGTCAGAGAAATACAATTTTCCAGGCATTAATTGAAACGATGGCTTTCTATTCAGCATGCAGGAACTGACAGATGTAGATAAGGAACAGAGAAAATTCATTAAGTGGCATTTCTCCAGTTTTTTGTTCTTCTTCTGCCTCCAAAAAAAGCAACAACGCCAGATTAAATCATAAATGCATTCAATATACTGCACATCGTAGAAAAGGTTTTCTACGGAATCATTTTCATTCGACCACAAATTTGAAATAAATTTTGGGGAAAAGTTTTGGAAACTCAAACCTTAAGAAATTACTCCAGTGTTGGAAGCATCAGTAATAAATTTTCACAGTGTTTTCTGAATGTGTGTATAATATTTGTATATAAATTTGACCCTAATCTGCACGTCTATTGTAAAATGCTTTGATCAAGTAATATTGCACAACTTTGACCTACAAAAGCACTTAAAAAATAAAATATTCATGCTTGTGTGGAGAAATGAACCTAAATCCAGCCAGTTTGTGACTTACTGTCATACAGAATATAAGATGGGTCATACAGAATATAAGACTGGCACAGGCTGATGCTTGTGCCAGTAACGCAGGAAATCTGAAGTCATATTGAAACTGGTATTTCCATGCAGGTTTTTTTAGTCCCCATTGGTTGTTTTTCACTCCCTTAGATGTTTTATATCTCCGTATAGAAACGATATTTTAAATTACTTTCATTTGCAATGCTCTCATTGTCACAGGCCTCCTGGGAGAAGTGAGAAATAAAAATACAATATTCAGGAGCAGTGATGAAGTCAGTGTGTGTAATCTGAAAAAAAACCAACATGAACCAGTCTAGCAGCAGGAAAGCCATCTCCTGGTTGACAGTACTGGTGAGGACAGATGTCCCTGTGCAGCCCTTGCTGTGCTAATTGACGTGTTTGCCATCTGTGGCGCCTGTCGGAGCAGCTCCCGCAGCTCTGCCAGGGCCACGGGCAGCCCTCGCCACCTCTAATCCTCCCCGACAATTCAGGCTTGCTCAGAGCACCTTTAGGACTATTTCACGTTTCTGAATAAAGCAGGATACTTGGAAAAGATAAAGAGTGCTCCCCTTGTATGTTCTGTCAGCAGAAACAATGTGAACTTATGGAAGTTTCTCCAAATCAACATCTTGTGTTGCCTCAGATGCTCAGTCTCGTTTCCAGGAACTGCATCTCCCTGTGGAACTTTGTCCCTGCAGGAGGGGAGGAGGAGGGGCAGGCACTGATCTCTGCTCTGGGGGGACCAGGGACAGGACCCCAGGGAACAGTTGGAGCTGTATCAGGGGAGGCTGAGGTTGGATCTCAGGAAAAGGTTCTTCCCCCAGAGGCTGGTTGGGCACTGACCAGGCTCCCCAGGGCAGTGGGCACAGCTCCAAGGCTGCCAGAGCTCAAGAGAGTTTGGATAACACTCTCAGGGACAGGGTGGGATTTTTGGGGTGTCCTGGGCATGGCCAGGAGTTGGACACAATGATCCTTGTGTGTCCCACCTCAGAACCTTTTGTGATTCTGTCCCTTTCTGACCTTGTCTCTACAGTAATGCTTAGAACTGTTAGGATCTGATTTCATCATGTGGTCTGTAGATTTCTTCATTCTCCCCTTTCCTTTCTCTTTCTCTCAGCTTGGGAGTTTGTTTCTGGTAGTCAGTGGGAGAAAAAAAAAAAAAGCCCCAAAACTTCGCTGAATGGGATTTTGAGTGTTGGCCAAGCCTCTGGAGAAGGAAAAGGGCTGGGTTTGAACAGAACATTGAATTTAGTTTTCTAGGATTTGTAAATGACTTACAAGGAGATAAATTTCTTTATTGAAGATGAATATACTCTGCTTTCTAGATGAGACTCGGTGAGTAATTTCCCCAAGACATAGACTTAGAGAAAAGAGTAAAATCACATGCATAATTTACTCTTGTCTATTTGTGGTGCCTAAGGAACATAATATTTATTATAAAACATGAAAGAGTAAAGTAAAATTTGTCTGAATTCCAACAGGGGTTACATAGACTATAGTCTGGGAAATGGTGATGACCATGGATACTTTAAACTCAGTTTAATCCTCAGCCTTATGGTGTCTAAATGAAGAATTTTTGTATTAGAGGAAAAGCTACAGTTCGAGTTCCAGTGTGTCTTTTTTGCTTTGGAGGCTTCTTGGGATGTAGGTGTATTTAAACAGGCCTTATAAACATGGGATAGGAGACGTGTGCTTTGCATTCCCTCCTGACAACGAGGTATAAGGCACAATTTCAAAGTCACGTATCGCGTCTCAGTAAATGTGATGAGGATTGTTGAAAAATGCTGGAGCAATTTCCTGTACCATTCCAGCCATCCCTTCCATGCTGGTGAGTCCCTAGTCATGTGCTGACCTGCTGGAGCTGGCCCACCACTGAGCACATATGTTCTGGATTGGAAAATGCATTTTTCCGACGTCTCTCCCTTCCATTTTCAAACGTGCTTTAAAGTTCCTTCTGTTTTGGAGTTTTGTTTCGCTGCTTGAAGATGCACGAGACGAAAATTTCTGCCCCCACAGCTGTCAGTGCTGCCCATGGAATATCCCTTTCTGCATGAAGTCAGCTCTGTAAAGGAGTAGGTTGTGTTTGGGGACATGGTGCAAATCGTGCGTGCCCTTTTTACAAGTCATATGAGGAGCGGCTGAGGGAGCTGGGGGGGCTCAACCTGGAGAAAAGGAGGCTCAGGAGGGACCTTCTCACTCTCTACAACTCCCTGATAAGAGGGTGGAGCCAGGTGGGGGTCGAGCTCTGCTCCCAGGGAAATAGAGACAGAACAAGAGGAAACAGCCTCAAGTTGCACCAGGGGAGGTTCAGGTTGGATATTAGGGAAAATTTCTTAACTGAAAGAGCTGTCAAGCACTGGAACAGGCTCCCCAGGGAAGCGGTGGAGTCACCATCCCTGGAAGTGTTAAAAACAATTACAGACATGATGCCTGGGGACCTGGTTGTGTGGTGGACTTGGCAGTGTAGGGTTAACGGTCAGATTCAATGATCTTAGAGGTCTAGTCCAGCCTTAATGATTCTATGATTCTTTGACTTTTAGTGAAACTCCTTCCTTGCATTGAGGGGCTTTGCAGGCCTCTACAAGCTGATCAGACTGCACTTGTTTGTTTTTTGTTGAAGGCTTGTCCCTGTGTCAGATCCCATCAGCAGTGACTGCCCTGCTCTCTCACATGTGCTGCCCTGACTTCTGTAACCCCTGTTGGGTCACCAAAAGGCAGCTATCCCATGGCTCAGAGCCTGCAGTTCCTGAGGGGGGAAAGGGTTTACCCTGCCTTGGAAGCTGACTGGGAGCTCTTAGAGGAGTGGAGAGCTTTGACATGCTGTTGTTTGAATCATGGGAGATAACACAGACACATTTCATGACTGCTGGAAGCTGTCACAGTGTCACTGAGCACTAGGTACTGAAAATTAAATGAAGTGAGGTAATAATAACTACAGCGTGCCTTTATCTGGGGGAGAAGGGTTGTGTTTCTTAGAAGCTGAAGGTAAAATGAAAGTTTGATGAGTTAACCTAGAGGCAGAAGCTCCACAGCAGCTGTAATTATACACCTGGAGTGAAAGGTGAGTCACCATCTGCCTGGACTGTGGCAGGACTGATATGTTCAGAAGAGCATCGCTTTCGTCTTGGGGAAATAGTGCTTGGGCCCAGTGCTGTCACCTGAGAGGGTCTGAGAGGGACAGGGACACTGCTGGGGGCGGGTCCTGGGCCACCCAAACACACAGTGGGGACTCTCAGCATATTAGCAGCCTGACTGGTGTTCCTTGATGTCCTGAAGATGATGTTTCCAGGGCTTCTCATTCCTGATGTACCCCATGGGTGGTGATAGGGTTTGGGATAGCCAAGGACTCACCCTGAACTGCGTGAGCTGAGGAATCCTTCCAGTGTGGGGTCCATGGTTTCCTCTTGCTCTCCTGCAGGCACCTTTGTGTTCCTCTGAGACGAGCCCTGAACTTCAGTGTTTTCTGGGTGAATAAGCATAAACAACTTTACATTTCTATTACATTCAAAACTTACAGTTTTATGAATGTTCCAACTGGGTCGGTCTCTTCTCTCAGGCAACAAGCGATAAGGCAAGAGGAAATGGCCCCAAGTTACACCCTGGGAGGTTTAAATTGAATATTAGAAAAAATTTCTTCATGGAAAGGGTTGTCCAGTATTGGAACAGACTGCCCAGGGAAGTGGTGGAGGCACCATCCCTGGAGGGATTTAAAAGACCTGTGATTGTGGTGCTTTGGGGACCCGGTTAAGTGTTGGCCTTGGCACTGTTTGATTTGATAATCTTAAAGGTCCTTTCCAACCCAAACAATTCTATGATATCAGGTATTATTTGGCAGATATATAGAACACTTATTGTAGTTCTTTATGCTGCTGAGACAGATATATGGACTCAGTTAATAAACCCTCATGCTTGTAAGTCTTTTCTTTCTTTCTTTTTTTTTTCCCCTGGCAAGTCACTAGATGTTCATACTTTAATATAATTAAAACATAGGAAAAAGCCCCCCACCCAAGTGGGTTGTTCATCACAACCACCCATTCCTATCCTGTATCCTTAAATTGAAATGATCTTAAATTGAAGCGTCATTCAAAATATGTGCATTTTTATATCAATTTAAGCAACCATACCGTTCTTTTTTCTCTGTCTGTGCACATAGAACCTGTCACTTTATCTTTCTTCACGTGACAAAAATGTGATGCAGTTCATTCCAGTGATGAGTTGCAGTCCACATGCAGCCAGAGGGGTTGCTTTGAAGCAGCACAAGGCATGTTTTATTGATTTATACTTTGAGTTCATTGATCTGCTTTCAGAAAAAAGTATCATCTTCTACTGGTATTTCCAAAAGCTGCCAACAGCTATTCCAGCTTCATCCCAAATATTATTTATTTGTGCTTTATGATCTGTTTTCAGAAGTCATTGCTTACATGTACATGAGTATCTATGTACCTAGGTCTTATTAAAATAAATCTCCTAATTCAAAGACTTTTTTATGATTAAACCTGGCAGGAATTTTTATTAAATGGAGCCCATAAGAATTCTGTTCAGAACATAAGGACAAATCATCTTGCAAAAGCAACATTAAAGTGGAATATCTACCTGTTTGTTGATATGCCATAGGTGATACAGTTTGTTGCTTTCCTTAAAAAAGTAATTTATAGGAATGCAGATGCAAGTGGGTATTTTCTATTTCCCTGGAATTTTAATTTAATTAATTTTATTTTATTTACAGGATTAGCCGGCACTGCTGCGGACCTAGAAAAAAGAAAGCTTATTTTTGGAAAAAATTTTATACCTCCAAAGAAGCCAAAAACATTCATACAGCTAGTTTGGGAAGCGTTGCAGGATGTGACTCTTATAATCTTGGAAATTGCAGCCATCATATCTTTGGGGCTTTCGTTTTATCAGCCACCTGGAGAAGGGAATGAAGGTAAAAACTTTTTATAGAAGTCATCTCTGTGAGTTTAAGTAAAGCCAGTCCTTAAATCAATGTTGATCTCAAATCAATGCCATCACCGCTCTCCAGAAGGTCACTGACAGGAAATTTCCATGTGGTTTGTTCCTGGTACTGTTACATCTGGTGCTGACATTTTTTTTTTTTGTATCCTGACATTTCTTTATGCAAATCCTGCACCTTGTGACACATGCTAAGAAAAAGCACAATACTCTTATCAAACGGGAGTGTTTTTGTTGCTGTTTCCACCGCTGTTTGTTTAATTGATTTTGGGTGGTCGTTTACCTCATCACAGAGGAGAAATATGTCATTGCTTATATAACTGATGTATCCAATCCACAGGAACATGGGCAAGTCTAGTTTTTACCAGCTGAAGACTCGAACTTAGTGGAATTCACACATTTAAGTATTTTTAGGGATGGAGCTGAGGCTTGCGAGCCTGGCTCAAAAGAGAGTTTTGGAGGCAAACTCATGTTACTGATAAACCATATTCTGCAGAGTCCTTCTGTGATGTCTGTGCAAAGCTTTAACACCCTACCTGGCCCCCTTCTTTCTTCTCCCCTTTTTTCCCCCTTTGGAAAGTACTCTTGAATTCACATGCTTAAAATACTCGTTCCTCTCCATAAATGCAAGATTTCCATTTCTGGCAACTGATCCAGATTTTTTTTTTTTTTGTCCTCCTCCTGCTCTCTCCCAGACTTATAAAGCTGGATAAAACATGCTGTGTGAAATGACGTGAGCAGCTTGGCAAATGTAGGAAGAATGTCTTCCTCTAAATATAGCCCTGAAATGCTTTTTACATTTGCTGCAGTCTCCTTTGGCTGCTTTCCTTGAAGCCCCTTCCTTCTTCCTTTTCCATTCACCAGCAGAATAATCACGTAGCCATGCACAGCTCTTGGATTATGGTCCTTTAATCCTTTATATACAATTGGGAATCTTTTATTGCTTTCTCACTGAATTTTGAATCTTGATTCAGCAGGTGTTCAATTTAGGCATGAAAAGATAAAGGAGTCATTTGGTTTTTTAATCTAAGAAAATGTTATTTATTGCTATTGCCTCATATAACTGGCCATGGTGGAATACTTTGGGGACAATATAAACAATGAATGATGCTTTACAAATTATTATTTAGTTTAGATTTATTTTTTTTTTGTCAGACATGAATGTAGAGTTCCTTCATATTTATTTTATTTGGTGGGAAAGGAATTTAAAAAATAGGATTTTGACAGGTTTTAGCAAGAGGGGAGATGTGTCATCAGACAATTTTTTTTCTTTTTTTTTTTTTTTTAAATGTTATTATTTTGATACTGCACTTAAAATGTTTCTTTTCCCTTGGGGAAGTATGACAGAGCTGAGATTCTGAGATAGTCTGAAAAACTCAGTAGCACAGCCTGGGAAAATATGTTTGTGTTTTCCCACAGCACAGTATTTTATTCACCGGTCGCTATTTTCCCTAGGTTTTTAGGATTGTTTTCCTGGAAGGTTTTGCCCTGATTTGCACAAGGAGAATAAATCAAGTTAGTGAATATCTTGAAATCCAGCTTTTTGAGCGCACTGTAAAGGTCTTCTACATTTTTGGAAGTCTATATTTGAACGGTTGTATAAATAAATCTCTTTCATTTTAAGATCAGTATATCATAAACTGCTGCCAAGGATACCTTTGTTTTATTGGTAGATATCCTTTTTAAGAGTCCTAAATGTTGGAAAATGGACATATTAAGCTTGATTTTTGCCTTGGTACAGTGGGGAGTAGTTACACTTGAAATGGATTTGATGGTTTTGCCCAGCGTTCAGTAACCAACTACAGAATAAAATATATAGAATATCCTGAGCTGGGAGGGACCCACAGGATCATCAATTCCAGCTCCTGGCCCTGCGCAGGGCAATCTCAAAATCCCACCTTGTGCCTGAGAACGCTATAGACTAATGTCGAGTTCAGTTCAACAAAGGTTTTATGAAGAAATAAATGATTCTGTTTTGTCTACACTTAAACCAATTTACTGAACAACATAAACTGTTCCTGGAGTTGCCCAGGAACATGGATTCAGACCAAACACGAGCCTGTCTGGAGATTATAGTTCTCTGAAAGGGCAGCAGCTCAAAGCTTTATGTCTTGTGAAATGTCTGAATCTCACATTCATTACACATTGATCCATTTGTGCATTGCTCTTTTAATGGAGAATATGGAAAAAAATCCAATATGTAATATCCTTGCAGCAGTTTGAGTTATGTCCAATCTCATTTCGATGAGGTGAGAGGGTAATATTGCCTATGGGATGTAATATGGAATCCCTATGCAGTGACTGGAAGAGGTGACAAATGTTCCTTTGGGAAGCCTCAAAAACCTGTATTTTTTCCTTTTCTGACTCTTCCCAGAACGAAAATAATTCTTTGAAATGTACATTTATTAGCAAGGCTTATGTTTTTTCTTGAAAAGAATATATTTACTTCTGGAAGCACAGCCTGATGTCAGGAAGGGGAGCTGACATGTCTTGTTAACTCTCTACTCTTGATCTTGCCCAACTCCTCCACACTCTTCTTCAAATGTTTCTCCAGCAGTTTCTGGATAAAGTCAGTAGTTGTGCTGTCCAGCCCCTCGATGGTGCTCCTGGGGGAGCAGGTGAGAGGCAGTGCTGATCCCTGGTGCCAGATTCCCCCTGGCTCTCTTTATGGAAGCAGTGTGGAGGGCCTGTGGTGCCTGCCCACAGCTGCTGAAGGTGGTCCACAGGCTCACTAGGTGATGGGCAGCTTCCCCGGAAAGAGTTTCTCTCTTTAGATGATTCTTAATTTTTTTTTCTTTCCTCTCCCTAAAAGTTGTCAGTATTTCATTCTGCTGGTTGTTGGTAACATCAAATACAAGGCTTGTGACAGGCAAGTTTGTCCACAGCTCAACAGAAAGTCTCCTTTGGGTAACAAGATGCTATTTTTTGGTGCATGACTTTTATAGCATATAAGGTGCCTCCTCTTCCAAATTCTAATTTTTTTATTTTTTTTTTTAAATTAAATGCATTTTCATTTTGAAAATGAGTCAACAAGACTGTTCTTTCCACACTAATTTGTTCAAACATCACTGATAGTAATCTGAGCTCACCAATTTAGGGTCAACTTGAAAAGTTGTGACCACCTAAAGTGACAGTTTTCTTTGTAGGATTAAGGGATGAAAATAAGAGACACAGTACTGGGAAGACACAGTGGCAGGGAAACACCACTTTGTGTGTTTTTTAATGTAGTGTACATATACACTGCCTTTATATCTAATATATTTATATCTGCCTTTCATATATCCTCAGCTTTTATCTGCCAGTGACCTCACTAGTTAGTATAATAAGTTAAAGTCACATTTATTTTCTAGAATTAATATAACTCTTTCTTTTTGGGCTCCTGAAACCTACTTGTAACGTTTGATGCAGTAACAGAATTAGCATTTAAGTGTTTTCTGCAGTTTGAGTGCAAAATATTTGTCCTGATGCTTGTGAAGGAGGAACACACTATCAAATCTACACATCCAAAAATATTAGAATGCATGAACTGCTTCAGGAACCTTGTGTAAGGGAATAGTCTCATGCATGTACTGAATGCATCTTGCTGTATAAAAGGCAGCTACGAGCTCAGAAGTTCATTTTCCATCTGTATTTCTTAGATTTGTCACTATCTCCCATTTTCAGCTATTAATGTTCAGACATCCCCAAATTTAAGTCCTTCAACTGTAGCATAATTGCATTTCCAAACATCTACAACACAGTCTGGTATTATCTTGAGGAGAGTAAGTAGATTATCGTGCCCCAGTCACACTCAGTTGACACTGGTGGAAACAGTTGTCATTTCTGTGGTTTTGAGGCAGCAGCTGTGATATTGCTCAAACAACCCGAACTGGAGGAGTAATAATCTGTTGTTGGAGTTTCTGTTCTACTACAATTCTTCATTTATGATATGGATGTAAAATCTTGAAAAACCTGCTTCCATTTTCTGGTGCAATCACAAAATCTGATCTGGAGGAATCACTAGATAATTGTGCAGTTTTGCTTCTTCTCCAGAAGCTACTTTAGTTCTTTTATTTTCATATTTCTTAGCAAGAGTGAAAGTGTCAAGAATGTTGTTCTTAGAAGTTGTGCTGGAGTTTATTTTATGATCTGCTTTGCATTCCCTTTCACCCTCTGACAGGCCATTAGAAGCAATTGAGAACTTCTGCATAAGTTATTGTCAGCCCTGTGGCAATTACTGCTCTCATTACTGATCCACACGGAATCAGTTTGCCACTCTTTCAAAAAAGTACAAAACTGCTGCTGTGTTTTAGCAAATGAATATTGAGAGAAAATTCCCAGTGCAGATGTAACCTCTGCTACAGTGAGGATCACACAGGGGTGTGGCTGAGGCAAGGTAAAAATACTTTGTTCCTCAAACAAAACCCTTGTGTGTCCTGGGTGAATGGATTATAGACTACTCCCTGACCATGCCAAATAAGGGCCCTATGGTATATAAAGAGGATTTAATGAACATATGATATCCTGGCTTCTTTTTTTTTGTTGGTTTGGTTTGGTTTGGTTTTGGGGTTTTTTTGTAATGTAGATTAGAGTTAGTCCAGGACTTAATTTGGAACATTTGCCTTTGCATATCAGTTTATAGTGAAATAATTTTTATATACCGTTTGTAAAAAAAATATCAAGTGCCCTGGGGTTTTTTTTGTATGAAAAGAAAGAGTTGCTTCATGAGGTCAAGCGTTGGTCTCAGACCATTACATTGCTTGAGGAAAGGAAACATCCTTTAGGAAGGAGTGCTTAGACTCAGTCAGAATTCCACCAAGGGAATGGGAATTGGAAGAGCTTCTCTTGGTTGCTCTCAAATCTCTTATTTTGGCTGTAGGTCTGCAAGAATCTCCTCCCTGGTGGGTTGTTGGGTTGTGACCATCTCCACACAGTCTGCCCAGCAGGATTGTCCTGGTTTGTCACATTCCCCCATCCATAACCGTGTGAACTGCCTAAAAATTTTCAGAGCCTTCTGCTGACACCTTCAGTAGCAACTTCTGAGCCCTCCTGAGTCCTCCCCCTTGTTTCTGTCTTCAGGCCTTACATCACATGTAGCTCTTATTCCCTGGTCCCCAGAAATGCTGATGTCAACCCCTGGCAGTTGCTTGCTGTTTCCATGAATGTAACAAACCTTTTAACTGTTCTTCCTTGAACTCTGTTTCCTTATGTGGATTACAAAGCGGGAAGAAGGTAGCCTGAGGTAAGATGTTTTAACATCCCACAACAGTGGTGTGAAGCCCTGGGCATGATATCTGTTTTCCAGTGTGCAGCTTTTTTTGTAGCTTGAGGATGGGGAAAAAAAGGAAAAGTTGTTTTGGTTGAGGCAGTTTCTGTTAAAATTCTCAAGGCAAAACCCTGTCTTGAAAACAAAGTTCAATGAGTAGTTACATTGCTTAATGCTGCTCAGCAGAGCTTTGCCCGGGTTACCTCCCCCTTACTCATGCAACAAGTTGATGAATCGGAAAAAATACAGGAACAGGACATAATCCCCTGAAATTTGGTCCTCCCAAACCTCTTGTTTCAAGCTGTTGGTGGTGTTGATATACTGCTACTGCTCAGGGCTGTGGCTGAGGTGCCTGCTGGCCTCTCACGACTTCCATGAGACTTTGTTTCCTGGGCTTCACTGCTCTGTTGTCTTGTGATTCCTACAATGCACCACATTGGTCAGTGGGAACTAAAGTTGGAGATTTAAACCAGAAAGATTATCCAAAAACTGGAGAGAGGGTACAGCTGGTTCACAGCTCCTGTGAGGATGGTGCCTTATCTTGTTTGAGGCACTACTCATGTATGATACAACTGTTCTGTGCATCCCTGTCCTGATGGAGTGGACAGCAGGTCACAGTCAGCCAGGGAAGTGCAAGAGCCAACATGCTCAGAGGTGCTGGAGACACCAGAAGAAGCCTTCCCTACAGAATCCAAGGCAGCCATGGGATGTTTAGGTAAAGAACACTTTAAAAATCAGCCTGAGGGGAAAAACCCTGAAGCCAAACAAATTCCAGATCTCTGGTGTGGGGTCTGAAATGCTGCTCTGTTCCCACCCTCTCCCAGGTTACTGCCCATGGAGTAACTCAAAATATGCCTCTTGACCTCTCATGACATTGAGCAAGTGTGGAGAAATAAGTCACAGTGGGAAAGATTTGACACGGTGCAGGTGTTGTGGAAGAAAGTGGAAAAAGTAAAAATTCTGTTCATATTATAAAGAATATATATATATATATATGTATGAAAGAATATAAACAGTTGACAACAAACCTCTCTTTCTTAGTTAGGACTGAAAATACTGAATTTAATACCAGCTAGTTTGAATTTCTTTCTAGTGTACAGTCTGTACTGATGTACATTAAAAAACAATAACAGTGTTTCCACCCATTTGGATCAGCCCAGTCCTCTTCCCTGCCAGTTCCCTACCCTGGATGCAAATTCTGCTGGAGCAGAACAGCTGCCATAGACTGCTGGGCTTCAGGCTAAGCTTGAGTACAGTGCCATGTTATAAAGATATGATGCCTGTCCCAATTCCCCAGCACTCATTGTGGGTATCCTGGAATCTCTAGGGCTGAAAAAACCTGGTGTAATAACAGGTAATGAAGACATTGCTCCTTCAAAACCTTTCAAAATTCTGTTCTCGTGGACAGCATCTTTTTGGGGTTCCAGGTCTCAGCTTTCCTTAGATCAGTTTGTGGTTTTACTCCTTTTCACATGACATCTAGGCTTCTAAATGGAATTTCACCCTGATGACATATAGCAGACGTTCAAGGATCCACTTGCACCCAGGGGAAAATCAGAAATACCACCTTTCTAATAGAGCTCTAAGGTCATGTTAGCAACTCCATTAATTCTTCTGTATTTGCACATGTAAGCAGCTGAAGTATCTCATCCAGCTTTTGACCTTTAACATAATTTGTTTTTCTTTATTTTTATTTGTTTTTTTCTTATTTTTAAACAAATGTTAGTTCTTGCCCACTATTGCCTATATTTCCAAATCAGCCAAAATCTTATACTGGTTTATTTTTATCTTCAGATTCACGTGCTGGATTTGTCTGCTGCTCTTGCACACATTTCTCTCCATATAGAGAAATTCGACCTCCATTGGAGGGTGCAAGTAGAAACCTCAGCCTGTCCTGCTGGATCAGCAGGTCCCAGTTCTGTTCAGAGTAAGGGACAAAGGAGAGGGGGGATAAAACCCAAAGCCAGCCTTGGCACTATCACAGGAAATAGTGGCCTGTGGGCAGCTCTCAGAGGTTAATTTATCTGATTTCTTGGCGTGCAAGAGTTGTGTGTTCCCTTTCTGTTTGGAAAGAAAGCAAAGCAACATTTCCAGCTTCCTCACAAAGACCAGTACTGGGGTTTGCAGGGAGAGCTGGGCAGTCTCTGTGATTCAGACAAGGTGGGAAAGGAAGGAAAAGACCCTTTCTGTGTTGCCATGCATGTCAGGAAAACTTGACCATATATTTGATAAAATTCTTCTTATTTTTTCTCCAGTTTTTAAACTGTGATTTTCTTCCTTTCGGTTTCTTGCCAACAATTGTGACAGAACTACATTCATGTGAGTATTTTTAGGTAGATGATATTTGGCATTGCTCATTCAGCATCCAATTCTTAAAAATTTTCTTCCCACTCTCACAGTAACACTTTTCTTTTTTAAAGTTGTTGCCCAGATCATAAACTTATTATGTTCTCTTTCCAAGAAGTATAATGTCTTAGCAGACGGATTTTTTTTCTTTTTTTTTTTCTTTTTTTTTCTTTCTGGGGATTCTAGAAATCTTACATTTTTTTTGTGATGAAATGAGCTTATTCTTAAATTATTCTTAAACAAACACACCAAATGCCTGCCGGGGAAACCTGGAAATAGATTCCTATATACGTAAACACACATTGGCACGGGAGCAACACACAGGTGTCGTTTGGGCAGGAAGCAAAGTTGGATGCAAAACACATCCCAGGATTAGCTCTGCAGGAGCTCTGCCATCTCATCTGGTGTGGGGAATGGCACTTGGTTGTCGTGAAATTCTGTGGTGGCAGTTACAGTCACTTCCTGCCAAATGTGAACATGTTGGGTTAATTGTTTTTATCTTTAATAATATTGACCATTTTTGTTATTTTAACCCTAAAAATGAGCACTTGTAAACCTAGGTATGGCTCAAGAGTTCATTTAAACAAGGAATGCCCATGTACCCCCTTTGTTTAAATGACCCTGGGGAATAAACTGTGGTTTCAAAAAAAGGAAAAGCACTGATTACTGAGGAACTTTAACCAAATTTAATTAAGCTGAATTAAAAGTAACCTGAGATGAATAACCACGTGAAAGTCTCGTGCCATCCTCTGGGGAATTCAGTTCATTTACTTCCTAGTGAGACACAGTGAGCACAGTTAAAGAAAAGCTAATTGTTTTAATGCAGCATTTGTCAATTTTTACCTTGTCTTTGCTCACATCCGGGATTTCATCCTACATTTCCCTCAGCATTTTAATTCAGGAGGGTTACCAGCATGCATAATGAAGCACATTCATTTTTCAAATCCTTTGCCAGACTTTTCCATACCAAGAGTCTTGTAGGGCTGATTTAAGATCCTGGGACACAAAAGGTTCCACAGGAAAATATTGCATGTATCTCCCTGTCTCTAAAAATCTACCTCCTTTCATTAATATGCACTTAATCAATTTGATTAATGAGTGCAAGATTCAGAAATGAGTCAGCTGAACAGAGTTAATTCTCTAGGCTTTGTGGTAGTTTTAGATCTTAATCTTTCTTTTTAAAATCATTTTGCATACAATAAGGTAGATTGCCTTAAAATGCATAAACATAGGCAGCATAAAAATCTAGTTTGTAAGGCAATCATTAATGTTATTTTGCAAATCTCCTAGAATCATAGCAAGTGCATAACATTAAACAACTGTAAATCTTTTGCCAGCCCTCCCAGTTATGAAGCCAACATTAGGGTGAAACACTGATTCCACAACTTGGGTGTGTACACCTTAAAAAGTATCTTAAGTAATATTTTTGGTGCATTGAAGATCTGTCATCTCTCTAAATCCTCTCCATTATGCAAAATACATTGGAGAAAATATGAAGCCTTTTTAAAATAAAATGAGCTGAGATTCATTCATTTTAATACTTTGCAGTGATTTGAATCCCACCTTTCACCATGTTTCGGGGCCTGGATCAGTACAAAGCAAACCAACCCAACACTCCCGAACAATTACTAAAAATATTTTCAGGGCTTTGCTGCAGATGCTGAAAACAACAATAATTGGCAAACGTCTCCAAATCTCTCTTATATCTCCAGAGGTCAAGGGAACAGCTTGTCCTGTAATCCTCACTGTCAGTGTCAACTAATCACCCCTGGCACGGCAGGGAAATCTCGCTACCACTTCCGAGCTCCTGATCTGTGCTATTTGCAGGCTGGGAGCACTGCTTTTCATTTTGCAGGCCTGTCAGCCTTTTTTCTAATACAGTATAATATATCAAAGCAGCTACTTTGGGGGGTTTTAGTTCTAACTTCATTTTAGCCCTTAGTCAGAACAGATTCAGAGTTACACCCCCCACGTTTGTCTCAGAGCGCTTTCAAATGATGTTGGTTTGACTATAAAAACCTGAAGTGTGTGTGCAATTCCATAAGTCTGCATAGAGTGTGTTACATAATGTTCTCCAGGCACTGAGCAATAAGAAATCAATGGAAAACCCTGCGGTATATCAGAGGGTATAAGGGCCATGCAGCCTTAAGAGCTGATGTGTCCTAATAGGAATCCTTTATTGTCTTTGCTGCTGAACAAATCACACTGATCCAGCTGTCACTGCACCTGAGGCTTTCACTGTGCTGTCCAGGGAGGAGAATTCTCAAGAGAAGGTGAGCTATTAGAAAATAGCATTTTTTATATAAAATAGATTAATCTCAGAAGTATAGGTTGTTTTCAGAGTTACGAAAACACAGCTTTGGAGGAGCGTCATTGCACACCCTCTAATTCTCTCATCGTTCTTCATAAAAATTAAACCACGAGACTCCCAGAAGGATTTTTTAAACCAGTCTAAACAGTCTATCAGTACAAGGGATGAAGCAGTTGGCAGCCTGGAAAAGAAGAGAAACGGAAGTATTTGCCCTTTTAAAAACAGCTTGTCCTGCCAGAACCCCCCATTTAACCTCCCTCCTCCCCAAGCTCGGTTGAGGTGAAGCAGCATATGGCTTCTAGTGACATTACCCCAATCTGTTTTCTTAAAAAAATTCAGTTCTTTAAGAATTTGCTTGGAAAAGTATCTTCCTTTTTAATTCCTGCCCTAAATCCTACTTCAATGCGTGGTCTAAATATTCAGGAGCAGAAAGGAGAACAGGTCTCGCTGTCACCAATCCTTGTCTAAGGCCGTGTTCACTGGGAGAAGGTTGTGCCCCTTCAGGTTGGCATTACCTGGATAGCCCCTTGAATTTCTGGACCAGTTTTGCTTTTACTTTCCAGATTGAAAAGAAGGGACAAATTTACGTTGGAAGCTCCAACATTGGATGAATTGGTGAGAGTCCTGGATGATGTGTGGTTATGGAGAGCACCCTGTGGGGCTGGGGCTGGTTGGTAGAACCAGATGGAGCCTGGGGCTGGTGTTCAGGTTCAGCTGCCAAACCAGTCAGGGTACAAACTGAACCTGTAGGGCCTTTCCTGGGGCTTTGCACCCCTGTGCTTGAGATAATGCTCCTGGAGAGAGCACAAAAGCTCAGACAATGTCCCAGCAGCCATCTCTGGTGGCTCTCAGCTGGATTGTGCTGGGGTAGTGATAACCCTGGCTATGCTGGTGGATTTATGCAGATTTATGCAGGCTGGATCTGTAGATTTGGGGAGATGACATCCTTTTGCCTGGCTCTGTGGGGTGGTACAGGGTTGCTCTGCAGCCAGGGACCAGGGGAAGGTGATGCAGGGGCTCCCCTGAGCATCATCCCTGCACCCAGTGACAGGACAAGCCTTGCTGGCCGTGTTTGCATCCTGTGCAGAGCAGCAAAGCTGGGTCTGCTTTGAGCTCCCAGCACTCCCTATATGAGGGGTGTGGTGCTGAGGGAAGTGCTGGGTATATAAATCAGAGAGCACTCCAGTCTCTGTTCCTGCTTAATCCCAGCCTGGTGACAGCATCCAAAGGCAAACAAGAAGAGGCAGGAGAAGAGAAAACCAACTTAGGGATCTTGGAGGTGGTTTAGTCTGTCCCCACTCTCAAAAGCAATATCAGCCCTCCTGGACAGCCATTTATCTCACTTATCTTTAAAAGGTTCCAGTGATGGAAATTCTGTGTCTTCCCTGGATGATCTGTCTGAGTGTCCATGCAGTGAGGCAGTAATTCATGGTGTATAACTAAGATGTCTCTTGTAAGAATTTAAACACATCACTACCTTTTTGTGTTTTACATGAATGTGAAGACCAATTTGTGGTATTATATTTCCAGCCATATTTTCTCTGCTCAAAGACAACTTGATTATAAACACCAGCGAGGAGTTATTTGTGGAAACTTACCCAGCTTTTTCAATAGAAATTTGAGCAACATGTCAGCAGTACAGAGGAATACAAATATTGCACTGAATTTGACAAGGGGAGCCAAAATATTATCTTAAAATTATTTACCTGGTGTTTGAAAAAAACAAACAAATTCTCTCAAACTGATGAAAAAAAACAAAATCTCTGAAAACATCTCTATTGTCAAGAGTTAATAGCTTATAAAATAAAATAAGATACAAGAATACAAAATGTTTTGTTATTTGATTGTGAATTAAAAATCAGTTTAAATTTAGCAGCTCTAAAATCTCAATTATTTGTCAAATTTGCAAAATCTGTTAGTGATGTTTTTTAACACAAAGCCTTTTTGGATCAGGTTCTAGGATTGCTTTACAGTTTCAAAGGAGGGTGCTGGTTGCCAACCAGTCTACAGGAGTCCAGACAAACCATGTTACAACCCAAAGTCTGCATGTGCTTGTGGTTCCTGGCTGTTGCTGGGTTTGAATTAGAATGAAAAATTACTAACTGGAAAAAAAATGTTTAAGTACAGATGGCTGAAACAAAGCAGAAATCCCTTTTTGAACAAGAACACTGTGATGACAAGGCGGGTGTACAGCATTTTGCTGCTTTTCTTTCTTCCCAGATATCTGTAATCAGGTACTGAGTCGGGACCTGGGGAGAAGACTCAAAATCTTCAAACTGTAGATGCAGTTGAGGTTTTCTTTTAAAGTTTAATCAGGTGGAGAATAGAACAGGCTCCCACCCTGCTGAGCTACAGCTACAGGAATAAAGCACAGACAAGTGAGTGTGGGGTGTTACAGTCCCCGTCTCTCAGATCTAATGCAGGAGAGTTAATACCACTTTGTAATTATATGCATCTGTGGGCACCTATACATGTATATGTGTTTATATATATGTGTGTGTTTATATATATATATGCATATTTTCTTGTATATATATATATATACACACACACACATATATCTCCTATCAGAAAAGTAACAATTTTAACAACTAATTTCAATTTAATTCTGTTTTGTGTAAGTTCTGCCTGTTTTCTCTAGGATATGCTACTCCTCTTGTTTCAGTTCAGTATGCATAATTAATATGCAGGATATATAGAATGTACATTCTAAACAGAGATTATCCCTGTTGCCTGCAGCTTTAGCTTGCTTTGGTGTATCTGCGTTAACGTTTTTGTTTGGATCCAGAATATACCTCAAAAATCTCTGTCCCCAGTGAATATGCTGTGGTTCACATTATAGGATGATTTTTGGGGAGTGAGCAAACTGGATGTGCATCCAGAGGGGATTTCATCCCATCCTTTGGGATGAAACTAAACAGAAAAACACAGTCCAGAAACTCGTTTCCTTAGCACATAGATTTGCACTGTAAAACTTCTTTTATAGGGCCATGCTGGTGCAGATAGAACTTTTTAATACCTTCTGCAGCAAGACATTATGATACAGTGTTTAATCTTTGACTGCCATGATTTTTCACCTCTTAAAGCTTTATAGCAGAAATGAAGATGAGAAATTTAACGGGAGTAATAAACACTCCAGTTTAGGAGAGGGTTTTGTGGCTGAGGTCTGCAAATCTTCCCTATCTTCTTGAGGCAGGTTTTCTTGTTCTCATGAGTGTCTCTGATGAGTGGGGCAGCAGAAGAGGCTGTGGTGTTCCAGGAATTGGCACTGGAGCACCTCACTGGAGCCTGAGCTCGAAAGGCACAGCTGGGGTGCTCTGGTTTATGCTGTTTCCTACCAGTGCTAGTTGCTTAAGCCACTCAGCTGCAAATTTTCTTAATTAATGGCTTTCCAGCTCTGGTCTGTGGACCTCTGAGAATCCATGAATTACTGTGTAGGGGCCTATTAAATCAGTAACCTTTTCTTAGTAACCTCTCTCTGCAGGGCTTGTAGGTTGGAAGGAGTTGACAATTACTCTCTAAAAGGTCTATGTGTGTCATCACTTCATCCCCTGCTCCACTTGGTTTTTTTTTTTTTAAAAGCTCTGGTGAAACATTTGTCAATATTTCCAGGCAAAGACAACTCTTTTCAATTTTATCTCGCAATTTTTTGGTAGTATTTCTGTTAAATGCTCTAAAATCATCCCGGTTAGAACATCTTGTTTTAAAGTACCAAAAAAAAAAAAAAGGGGAGGGGGGAAATATTTTTGGAAGCAAGTACATTTCATTTATATTAGAGCACAACCAAAGAGTGATGGAACTATACAAGCATCCATTACTCAGGCAGATGCCACCCTAAAAACCTTCTTCAGTGATTTGCTCTTTTTATCCTTCTACTTCAGACAGAAAGAGAAAAGGCTCTGTTGATAAGCACTTGGTAGCTGAAGCATGAATAAGACAGACAGCTCTCCATCTGATTATGTATTTATGAATTATTTGTTGTTCTCTGTCAATGTTAAATGTTTTTCATAGGTCTATTTAAAGCCAAGTGCCTCCCTGAGAGCTGATTTGCTGTTAAGCATTTATTTATTTTCGCGGGTTTCTCTGTTTCTTGGTGCTTTCAGTGATCTGTGATGAGAGTGGGAGCTGAGAAAATGTTCCAATCCTCCTCTCCATCCAGCTGTATTTAGGAAGTACTGGAAGATGTCAAGGATTGCTACATGAGAAATGGGAGCATTCTGCCTGTTTTTAGAATCCAACTGCAGCTTTAGCTTTCTGACGTGTTTGCACAGAGCTCCAAACTTAGCAGGTTTTCTTGATTATATGTATTTTTTTCTTCAACCATTGATGTTTAGGAAGGCTCTTCTAAGACAATTTTATCCCACTAGCTGCAGTGTTCCTTATGCCATTTTTTTCTTATAGCAAGGTTAGAATTCTAAATCAAACTTAATTAAACTTTTCCAAGTGAGTAAATGTCAACATATGGGCAGCCACTTCACTGCTAATATCAAGCTAAAAAATTCTAATTTCTTCCTATGGGTTTTATTCATAATGATTTGTTTGCATTGGCACAGTAGCCTATTCCAAGTGTGGTCTTAAAACATTTGATCATGAAAAAAGGCATTTCTTTTCCTCCTTATTTCCCCCTGAATTAGCCAATGCCATTTATATCAGCATTCCAGTTAAA
Organism: Corapipo altera; assembly: GCF_003945725.1. NCBI lineage: Eukaryota > Metazoa > Chordata > Aves > Passeriformes > Pipridae > Corapipo > Corapipo altera. Next base: position 448,114 of record NW_020884967.1, read on the forward strand.
CAAATCAGAACTCATGCAGTCCTCTGGAATCCTAGTTCACTACATTAATTCAGTTTGTTGCATACATCTTTCAAACTGAGTTTGTCTTTCACATTCAGCTTTGTCATAGTTAGGACATTTAAATAATATGACTTGAAAGGGATACCTTGTTTGTGCTGCGTGTTCTGCATTGCTGTAAATTGGTTTGCCTTGTTGTTAATGCAATATAGACCTGAAACACTTTTCTGGTAGAGTCAAAGCAACTGAGTTACCTCCAGGTAGGATTTCTGAGGGCATCAAGGCTGGATGCTAAACAGGATTTCACAGCAAAGTATTGATATGTAATTTTATTCTGCATTGGAACTGAACTGAGGGCTTTTAGCTTTTTTTTCTTTTTTTTTATTTCCCCATGAAAAGCCCTGAGAAAACATCCTTAACTGAATGACCAAGCAAGATTGTTTAAGAGTAAGACCACGTGCACCTTGTCTGCATTCCTGGAACAGTGACTTACATTTGGAGAATTTTGTAACTCTATTTTTATCTATCCTGGATGAATACAAAGAAACCTTCAACCTTAAGTAGAATTTTCCTTGTGGACATTGGTATTTGTACTGAAATGAAAAGTTATGTCAGAATCAATTGCTAATGACAAATGTATTTTTTTGGTTGATTTAAATTTTTTTCAGTATCTCCGTAGAGGCAGTTAAATATTAATAAGTATCTCTTTCTTTATGGAATAGTTATAGGTCATACTAAAAGATATACAAGCTGTTTGTAGCTTTATCTTTTATAGAGAAGGTCACTGTTAAAATTATCCCAGCACAGCCTTCCAAGTGCAGACAAAGCTCTTGCTCTGTGGAATTTATTTTCCTGTGTTGAGACCCTGAGTTTTTGACTCACAGTCTTTACTTCTTGCAGTTAAGCCCTAAATTATTAATTACTTACAGAATTTAAGAGCATTATTATTTCAAAGATTACTTAATCATTTTGTTGGTTTTTTTTTTTTTAATAATTCTTTACTGCCTCATAGGTTTAGTAATGCCTGTGAAGCTGTTTATGGTTATTTATTATTATGGGGGTAAATATTCTTGATGCTGTGTAAAATCACTTGTTCTGCAAATTCTTACTGGGTTGCAGGTATTTAAGTGAATGCAATTGCTCCTTTCTAAGCGTTTTGATAAAGATATGTTGCACTGATTGTTCTATAAGATGCAATCTTTGTTTTTACCATATTCCAAAATGCTTCTAGATTATTCAAGGTTGCACTAAAATTTTAATATACATTATCATTTCTAAATCTTCCCTATAATAAACTTCTGGATTCTTAGTTTCCTACTTTTCTGGCCGGGCATACAATCAGCCTGTCTGTCTTTCTGACTCTCCCCTGTTTCCTTTGAACCCCTCACATTTTGAATGAGAGAGAACAAGGGAGGTTTTTTCTGCTCATCCAACAGTAGTTGGGGGTTTTTGTGTCAGTTGGTATTTTTGTTGCAAAGTGGAAATCTGTTTTTGCTCCACTGTATCAAACTATCCATTCTATACTGTTCACCACAAAAAGTGTGCTTAGGGAGCAAATTCCCAAGTGGATGTCAGCGATAAGGAATGACAGAGGAATGACTTAGGTTCAAGACTTGAGGAACAACACATTAAGAAATTGTAAAATGCAAAATGTGCACATTGTGTCATAGGGGACCTGAAAATTAAATAATTATTTCATAATGTAAAGTGACCTGCATCTGGTTTCTACAAATCTCCGTTGGACTAAAAAAAAAATTAAGTCCTCCAGACACCTTCCCTTCATTAGAGTTGTGAAGATCACCCACAAAACTGGGTTACTGTTAAATATTGCTCATTAGGTAGATTTCCAGCTTGCCAAGCACGACTTAACCCTCGACTGGGGATGTGAGGTAATGAGTTAGAACTTTGGGATGAAATTAAAAAAAAATCTTCTCACATATTTTCCAGAAAAAGATTCTCCAGAAATATTAAATTCTCTGAGTAGAACTCATCTAGGACGTGACCTTGCAAGTGTGGTTGAATAACTGCACTTGAATTCTTGTTAATAAACACAGAGAACAACTTTCAAGGTCTGATTCTTTACATCTGAAAGCCGTGTTTTACCTTTTGAATTTGTGGTTATATTTAACAGACATCTCTAGCTCTGAGCAATATTCAGTAAAACTCTAGCAACCCAATGTCAAGATTTTTCCCTTGCAATCCCTAAGAACAGAACTTGTGATGAAAATTCCCATTTTTACCCTTCTCTACTTTTTCTATGGCAAAAAAAGGAAGTAAAACTGAGTGTAAATATTACACAAGCAGCTGCTTGGTCCTTGTTCTCTTCCATTGCCTTTGGTGGAGTGAGGATCCCATCCTTTTGAGTGATCTTTCCAAAATACATTTCCTTGGAGGGGCCAGGCAGAAGAATCTTGCTCAACAGCATCTCTTGAAGTCGAGTACTTTAATTAACGTTTCTCTGCTCACGAATGTTTGTGATCAGGCTGAGGAATGGGTGAATATATATGCTTTCAGGGCTTACAGATTTGTTTCCTTGCATAAATATGTCGAAAACGTGTAAATATTTAATATTGAGCTCTAAAGTTGACAGTTACATAACTAACCCACAGGGACAGGATCTCTTTTTCTCCCTCCCCGCCCCCACGGAGTCCTTACATAACGAATTGATGCATCACAAAGAGAGGAATTCTAATACTGTTTTCACATATGTAGCAAAAAAAATCACTTTTTAGTGAATGTTAAAGCCCCCTAAACCTGAAATGTGTGTGGTTTAAGCATCTCACACTTGCAAATCCCTTCTGTGGGGCCGGTTGCAGAACCAAACGTGGTTTTGGAGGGCACAATCTGACTTACTGCAAGGATCTAGAAAATGCTTTTCAGTCCTTGGAAAGTGTGAGAGAGACAGAAATGTTTGCTTTTTTTGAGGTTCATGTGATTTCTGAACCTTTGCTTTAGCTGTGGCTCTGTGGTGACACTGAGCTGTGCCAGCCAGTGGTCTCGCTGCTTTCACTCTGCCCTCATGGAAGTGATTCAACATCTCATGATGCATCATCACAGGGAGGATTTGGGGCAGGAATATCATTAGCTAGCAATCACTCCTTGCACTGATTTTGTGGCAAATGATACAACACAACCAGGAATTTGTAGAAATAAATATTACAATATCTGTTACGCTTTCAAAAAACCTCGTTCATGAGAGGAGTTTATTTTATTTATTGCATAATTTTTGGTTATTCCTTTTCTTACACAGCTAAATACATTTGACAAAGTCAGTAACATCACTGGTGATGTTGGTAATAAGAGCCCAGCTCTACTAATGAAAAAGCTGTAGCTCAGAGCTGCTCAATTTGCTTCAATAAAATCAGCGCTGGAGCTGCAGCGAAGGAAAAATGTCTTTAGAGAAAGTGATTAAATAAAAAGTTTCTGTCATGGGAACCGTTGTCTTTCTGATGACAAAACCAGTTTGACTGACTAAAAAAAATTACCTCTGGGGGCGTTAGGAGATTTTCCTGGGGAATTTAAATGCCACAAGGTATTCTCAGCTTAAAAATAGAAAAGTGTAGGTTGAAATGAGTAGCTGAGAGGTATGTGCTGTGGGTTTGGGACTTAGGAATACAGATGTTCACAGATTTTGAAAAATGTACTTTTTCTGATTTAAAAATTACTGTGCTGCAGCTGAAGATGGTATAGTTTGTAATTATAATCATTATGTTATTCAAAGCAGCTGTAAGAATCTCTCCTGTAGTTGAAATTTTAAGCAGGTATTCTTTTTAGCTGCACTGTGCCTGTGTGCTTCCTTCTGTATTTGCCCAGATTTGGTTGATTTTATAAGAAACATATATTGAAATGGTGTCTATGATATTAAAAGCATTCCAGCTGCCAACAGGACATGAGCCTGGGAATAATCTGTCAAATGATGCTGTCTGGCTATTTGTTGCCTTTTTCTATTTTTTTTTCCTTTCCCCCTTTCTGGCTTTTACCGAATTGAAATGATTAATAACACCAAACAAATTATTTTCTCCTACCAGTTACAGTGATGCTTCTTGCTTATTGTCTTCCTGAAGTGCTTTAACTTGCTTCTGTGTATCCTCCTCTCCTTTCTCACCTTCCCCTTTTGGCACAAGTGCCTTCAAGTTTTTTCGTACAATTTTCTTCCACTTTAATATATCCTATGCTTTGCGTCCTTGTCTTTTCCCTTCTAAACCTTCATATACAATTAAAATACTGCTAATGTAGAGTAGGTTTCTCAGGCTAATTTTGAATTTACTGGTAATTAGGTACATAACCCTCTTGGGCAGGATTTGAGCACATAGCTCCAGGTTGCTGCAGCCTCTGATGAGATGGAAACCCAGGTTGCTGTGATTTCAGATCATAGAATCATAGAATCATAGACTCAGCTGGGTTGAAAGGGACCTCTGAGATTATCAAGTCCAACCCTTGATCCAGTCCCGCTGTGGTTCCCAGCCCGTGGGACTGATGCCACATCCAGTCTCATCTTAAAAACCTCCAGGGACGGAGAATCCACCACTTCCCTGGGCAGCCCATTCCAATGGCTGATCACCCTCTCTGGAAAGATATTCTTTCTAATATCTAACCTAAACCTCCCCTGGGACAACTTGAGACCATACCCTCTTGTCTTGCTGATGGTTGCCTGGGAAAAGAGACCAACCCCCACCTGGTTACAACCTCCTGTCAGGTAACTGTAGAGAGTGAGGAGGTCTCCTCTGAGCCTCCTCTTCTCCAGGCTGAACAGCCCCAGCTCCCTCAGCCTCTCCTCATAGGACTTGTGCTTGAGTCCCTTCCCCAGCCTCGTTGCCCTTCTCTGGACCTGCTCCAGCCCCTCAATGTCCTTCCTGAGCTGAGGGCCCAGAACTGGACACAGCACTCGAGGTGTGGCCTCACCAGCGCTGAGTACAGGGCAAGAATCACTTCCTTGGACCTGTTGGCCACACTGTTCCTGATCCAGGCCAGGATCCATTGGCCTTCTTGGCCACCTGGGTACACTCTGGCTCATGTTCAGCCTCCTGTCAATCCAAACTCCCAGGTCCCTCTCTGTCTGGCTGCTCTCCAGCCACTCTGTCCCCAGCCTGGAGCTGCAGGGGGTTGTTGTGGCCAATAATGAATAACTGTGATGCTTTGCAGTATTTTCCCATTCTTTTTCTCCTGAATCCTCCTTACCTTTGGATTTTATCTTCCTTTCATCTCCCTTGTATAGAAAACTTTTTCAACAGCCTTTGCTGACCTATTTCTGGTCCAGTTTTAAGCTTTTAAAATTCTGTTCTCCTTCCACAAGGTTCTGGTAACGTCCTTTCAGGTATTTTATGGGCATAATCACCTGAGTCCTCTTTTGTATTTCTCAGTGTTCTTTGAGGTTGCCCTTTCAGGTCCTCCCACTCAGGGGGGGGTTCAGCTCACCTGTGTGTTCCTGCACACTTTTGGAATCAGCTGATCCATTTTATGGTTTCACCTGCTTTTTCTGTGCTGAAGGAGTCCCAGCCCTTTATGTTCTTGACTTACAGTCAGATCTTTAGCATCAGCTTCAAACCCTGTGTGCATTTTCTGTCCTGTGACAATGAGACTTTGAGGCATGACACACATGGCACTTGTTCAGAGTTATGGGAGAAAAGAGCTTCATATTCAAAACTTGTTTACTTCTCTGGAATTGGATTTTCTGACAGATAGGACCTGTGTTAAACACAATTTAAAATGAGTATATCACAATTCACTGTCTTGGAATAAAACCCTGCCAAAAAACACATATGTATATTAAAAATTCTTTTGTGATGCTTTCAATCTGTGCATTCCATTAAAGTCTCAGGCATATTTTTGGATGACATTGAGAACCCCGTGCTATCAGTGAAAGCAGAACAGCAATCTTAGACCCTAACACAAATTTTTAAAGCTTTTATGAGCATTCTCAATAGACATTAGATGCTTTAAACTGTATTTTGCTACTTAGGCATATTATTATGTTGTCTTTCATGTGTCTTAATTATATTTCTTATTTTCTTCTTATCCCTAAAGTCAATACTGGGTCACTCTTAGTACTGCAATAAGACAGTATAAGTGGATAGCTGAGTAATATGTGTGGGTTTTCCCCTAGAATAAATACAGTTTCTTCCTGTAAATTCATGGAAGCCCTTCTAGAATTTCTAGAAAACCTTGTCTGATATAATGGCAGAAGAAAAATTAAAAGCCAACTATTTTTCTTACATGTATAAGAAAATATTTGACATACTTAGACCAATGGAGGTGCAAGTTTCCCTTTTTTTTTACCTATTAAAAGTCAGTACTTCCAAAATAGTTTTAAAGCCAAAACATGACATAGTTCAAGAAAATGTTTCCTGACAGAGAGGTCATCTCCTGAAGGGCAGGCTGCATTTTAAAATCCTGCTTGTTGGTAAATTTATGTTCTGAAAAGAATCCGTTCTGAAACTTTGCTTTTGTAAGAACCAGAGAGTTATTTGCTGGAGTTTGTTCCTGTAGCAAGAACAATGTGTATTAATTTATCTGGTACTTTTATCCAATCATTTCTGTAGGACTGTAAAAACGGAAAATTTTGGGAAAGTCTGATGATCAACTTGGAGATGATCATTTGGAGAGCCTGGTTTTAGTTCTATTAGGCCAGAGCCACAAAAAGAGCAGTTTCATTTTTGAATTATTGTTACAAATCTTAGATACTCCAAGGTTTTGTTCATCTGCTACTTGAATTGGGAGGTATCTGGTCCTTTATATTCAAATTCCTCACGTAGCTGAAATTCTGTTTCCTCTAAACCCAAAATGTACTGAGAAGGAAGTGCTGGGCTCTGCTGGCTCTCACTCCTAGAATTTCTTCCTCCCCTTCAAGTACCTCTGCTCCACCTGAATTTATCATTGTCAGATTGAATGAACGGAAAAGAAATAAAATGCATTAAAGATTTTTTTTTTTCATTGGGTTATGGAGAATTTTTTTAGGATTTTAGAAGTTCTAATCATAAATTATTAATCAGTTTGGAAGCACATCAAATTTAGGGGTTGTTTCCGAGAGCTTGATCTCAGTTCAGTTTGTTTTCTTCAGATTTTCTTCCAATCTTACAAACATTTTTCCAGCTGCAATAAAATAAACTTTTTCAGCTGAAGGGTGAATTATGTTCTTTGCTTGTGCATAATCTATGAGGTATCTATGGGTAAACACGATTCCTTTCATCTTAATGGTAACATCTTGTATTATTTGCATGCTTTGTGATACTATTTGTGTTGACACGGAGATCAGTTCTGACAATACACAAACACAAAGTTAACTTTGTTGCTCAAATCAATGAACACTTTTATTTTTTACTTGGTTTTACTAAATCAGTTTTGGGTTTTTTTTTTCCTGAAGGGGCTTGGAAATATTCTTTTCCAAGCCTTTCCAGGTGCAGTGTGTTAGCCCAGGGTCCAAGCGCACTCTTATTTTGTTTTTCTGACACATTTCATATGCAGAGACCAGGTCTACTGGTTCTTTGGTTCTTTCCTTTCTCAAAATTGGTAGCTTTTTGCTGTAGAGCTATTCCACTCAGCTAATATTACTGTCAAGTTTACACATGTTCAGAGCCATAATAGGATTGTTATAACAAAGGACAAAGCACAACTCGTGTCTTTCAAATGGCTGATTTTTTGGGGGGGTGTGCTGATTCAGCTCAAATTAAAACTTGTGTAAATATTGCATAATATAAGTTCTTGATTTTGTAGAAAATACCACAGCATAAATTATCAGTAAGCCATGTGCAGAAATCAAGGCCTTTCAGTGGAAAGTCTGCTACAGAATAAAGTAAATAAATAACCCCCAGTGGAAATGCTCAACACCACCTTTATTGGCCAGTCTGCATGAAACTGGTGTCAGTCAACCTGGACCAAGGGATCACCATGGGAAACAACACCTCTTTGCACTTTATTACAAACTGGACTAAATTTTAACCATCTGAAAAGGAAATAAAGTCAGTCTTTGATTGTGGCTGGACAAGGCCATGTTTCTTTTGTGAGAAAGAGAAGAGGAAGTATGCTCTTAAGAGACAGAATATTTATAATACTTAATTCTAAATCATATTGAATGAAAAATATTGATAGTGAATTCTGATGTTATATTTGCCAAAGCAGAATTGCTTGTACTAGGAAAGCACTTAACACAAACAAGTCAAAAGTGAAACCACTGATTCAGAAAAGGAATCTAAAATCTAACAGACCAGTGAAGATGATTAATGTTGAACAGAGCAAAGTTGATTAGTGCTTCCCAAAAGTAACATTCTGCTGAAGGAGGAAATTGCAGATTTGACTTATAAGTTGCATTTTCCACTAGTGTTAAGTAGCTTAAGGTGCTGAATTTACAAAAGGTTACTTAATTTCTTTCCTGAGTGCTATAAAAATGGTTTCTTTAGCGAGGTTCTTGTACTTCATGTGAGTCATCAGTCCAAGGGCATCCCTGGTAGTAGAGCCTCTGCTCTTGGGAGTGGGCTTTGCCTTTCACTCAGGTGAAGTTGAAATGCAAACTGCAGAGAACTTTGCCAAAAACTTCATTTATTTTCATTTTCTGCCAGGCATTTCAGTCTCATCTTTCTTCCTCTGACTTGTGGTAATTTTGTTGTTGTTCATACCCAAGTGTAATTACTCAGCTGGTTAAGGAATTATGATGCTTTTGTTACCGGGAAGTCTTTGTAACTCAAAAATAGAAATACAAATTGCTTGTTAATTCCCTCTAGTGACAGGTGACAAATACACTGAAATTAAACCTTAGTCATGGGTGGAAGCCACACGGTTGCTAAGGTACTAAACTCCCTGGTACTTAGGGAAGGTGGAAAAGGGATGGCAAATGTCCACCTTCCTGAAAAATGAGAAGATTTCTCCCTTGGTCCCTCAGAGTGGGAGTCTCTGCTGTTCAGGCTGAGATCTCCTCTCTCCATTGGTTGGGATATCTCTGGATTGAGTGATTTTAGTCCAATATTTCTTTTATGCCTTCTGTCATTAAGAAGGAGAGCTATGTCAGCTTTGTTTTGTGGATACTATTTAGGCGGTCTCTTTAAATTTTAATTGCATCTCGGAAATAAATAATTAGCAGATGTGTATAAAGTAATTCAGAATTAACAGTTTAGAATATAGAGTGTATTTTTTAATAATGTTTTACTTGTGACAGAAATAATGTACTTTCAGTTCTATAAGTATGCACTATTTCTCTGGAATATCTGGAATCTTCTTCTGTAAGCAGGATTGATGAATTTATATTAGGCCATTATTTTTACCCGGTGTTCCCTAATACACTGAAATAATTACATATACTAATACTAATATATTATACTAATATACTTAGTTCATCTCAGTATTTTTTTAACAAGTGTTCCTTACAACAGTGTTTAGTTGAGAACATTTAGAAACTGCGTTGAAAATTATTTGTTGAATCCCTTTTAATTTAATTAGGGTGAGGAGGGGTTAATGTTAATTTAACACCATTGCCTTGCATTGATTAATGTCTTTCATTGTATAATCCTTCTTGCTCCTTTCACTAAGTCATCCTTATTTCTGCAGACGCTTCGTGGCTCACATGGAGCCATCAACCTTTCTATCAAACAGCAGAATTTGTGCTTTATTTTTCCATTGGTTTAGTTTGGGTTGTTCAGCAGAAAAGTTAAAAGAACTAACATTTCTGTTGATTTCTTTTCTTTCTCTTTTCCACAGACATCTCTATTTGTGCTTTCTCTCCATCCTGCCATATTTCATTAGAGGGCAGTACCTGGAAAAAGGAGTTCCATTCCTTAACCTTGTTGTCATTTCCCAGCAAGTTTTCCTCGGGATGAACCCGCCCTTCCCTGAACTGATCCTCAGCCTTGTCTTTGCAGGGTGTGGTACTGCAACAGGAGGAGCTGAAGATGAAGGTGAGGCTGAAGCTGGCTGGATTGAAGGTGCTGCCATCCTACTCTCCGTTATCTGTGTTGTCCTTGTCACTGCCTTCAACGACTGGAGCAAGGAGAAGCAGTTCCGTGGGCTCCAAAGTCGTATTGAGCAGGAACAGAAGTTTACTGTTGTCCGAGGTGGACAGGTTATCCAAATCCCAGTGGCAGAGATAGTAGTTGGGGACATTGCACAGGTGAAATATGGTAAGTTCTATCAGCTGGCTGTCTGCCTTTATGGGCTTTATTTCTTCTCCTTTCCCTTTCCAGCAGGACAGACACACTTCATGGGAAGTGATTTAAAAGACAGGGTTATGGGATGTCAACATTTGCATGGCAAGCTAACATTTGGCTGTTAGGGTGAAAGGAGAACCTAATATACCTGCTGTAAAATTGGAGTAGGAAACCAATTTTGTTGTTGTAATCTTCACTTTTTACTGGCCAGGACAAGAACTGTTCATACAAAGGTAGTTCTCTTTCATGAAGGATTTTACACTGTTTGAGATGTTTGGGTTTTATTCAGTTAGGAATAAGAGGAAGTTTTTTGAAATGCTCTGTAAAAGGTAATTGAACCTCTGTGCTCACCTCACTTAATAAGCTGCTCCAGATCCAGGTGGATCCTGTAAGTTCCCCCAGATCAGATGCCTGATAATTACATGTCATAGGGAATGCCCTGTGCTCCAGGGAAGTGGAAGACTCTTGCAGGAACTCTGTGTACTCTGTGTTTGTGTGACATGGTATTTTCCAGCAAAATGCCAGTTCTGTCAGCCATCAAGTTTCTCCTTGACTTATTTAGGGTTTCCTGAGAGGGGAAGGGGAAAGGGCAGCTTGACTGTTTATTAGCCACTGTTAATTCCTATGAAGTCTGACAGAGAAACCTTGTCATGAAGAGCACTGCTCCTGCCAAACCTCAGTGATTAGGATGTTCATCCTAGGCTAAATGTGAGGCATCCTGATTCTCAGACAGAACTAAGCAAAAAATACTTGAAATACAAACGTTCTTCCCTACAACATTGCAGTACTATGGCTAATATGGACAGAAACAGTAGCAATTCCTTCACTTTTGCTTTAATTTTAATTCAGTTGTTGTTAATTATGCTTTTATAATTAAAATACTTATGTAATTATAAAAACCATCTTACTAATGCACAGTGGTTTTCCATTGCCATGCTCTTACCCAAAGGTGATCTCCTACCTGCTGATGGGATATTTATTCAAGGAAATGATCTTAAAATCGATGAAAGCTCCTTGACTGGAGAGTCAGACCAGGTCCGCAAATCTGTTGACAAAGACCCAATGCTGCTGTCAGGTAAATCATCGACGAGTTATCTTGTGTGCTCTGCTTTGTCCCTGTTTTGTTTTGTCTTCATTTTCCATGCCAGGAGGTTTTGGTAACCCAGACACAACGGATATTTCGGTCACAGGCCTGTCTGTTTGTCATTTAAATGATGTTGTTGTTTTTTGATGGAGTGCAATTATTTCTGATCAGGATACTTGTAAAGACAGAGAGCAACGAAACTTTTTCAGGGGAAAAGGAAAGTATCAAGTAGGGAAATAAAAAGTGTTTTAATTCTTTGTATGTTAGTTTTAATTTAACCATTGAATTTCAAAGCCTTTAAACACTTCTTGTGTATAGTAGGTAAAACAGAAAAAGATACAATGCATTTAGAAGCAACTGGATATACTAAACCATTTTGAGCTTCACTCCTGTGATAAATTCTAGTTATTTGTAATGTTTGTATTTTGAAATATAATTCTATACAGTAAATCAGTTAAACAATATAATTTTTTAGTACTAATAGGTCATTTTTCAGTGAACTCCAGCTGGGATGTGATCACAATATAACAGCCTGCAGACATGTAACAATCATCAATGTGTTATAAACTGAAAAAGTCCTTTTCAAATACTCTAGTTTCTTTACTATAAGGAGAGAAATTTGTTATTATGTGTTTAATGCAGAGTTAAATTTTTTACCCTTTATTTTTCTTATATCATTATGGGGGAGGTGTAGAATTAATGTGATATTTTACTTAACACTGCAAACACTTTTGTTCCATACTTACCCTAATAAATTTTGACTCCCACCATGTTAGAAAATCCCTGGACTCTATTTGCTTAGGAACAGAATTGATGATTTGAGATTCTGTCATGGAAGAAATTACCTTCTTCCATAGACACAGTGCAGGATTTAATCTCAGTGCTGATGCACTGGATATTGTTACTCATCCAAAACCTTGGAAACTACCATGATTTTAGGGTGGGTTTGACCTGGTTTAAATATTGATTTCCTATTTAATGCTGAACTAGACCTGTATTTTTATAAAACTTGTTTAAAGAAGAATCCCCAAACCAACCCCCTGCAAAAGCATCAAAGACACCCTATATTTTCCTCTTATCTTTGCACCTGAAGACATCAATAAGTTATCTGAGGGCAGACTTTTGGAATTAAGACAAATATTGTCTGGATGTTACTTGCCATTTTTCTCCCTATAATCGTGTGCTGGAAATGAAAACAGTTGAGGTTTGACAGGAAACATTTGAATTACAGCCACAATTTGTTTTGTGAGTCTAAATTTAGTGGAAGACAAACACCCAGAATTGGGAAGTATTATTTTCACCATTGGCACCTGAAAGAGTGTTTTTAATATTCAATCAGCTTCAATGACATAATTAAACTAAATGAGTTTCTGTGCTTATGTCCTGTTTAATCATTCAGATAGTTGTTTGCTGTACTTGGGAAGCAATTCTAAGAGTACAAGTGCTGCCTAAAACAGATGGTTCATTTCCATCTGGACGTGGCACACGGGGCACCACCCAGAAGGGCAGCAGTGGTAATAAAGGCCCTGATGTACCTGGAACCAAAAGAAGCAGCTTCTCTTCTATAGTTCCACTGCACTTCTGGCTGGAATATTTCCCTTCTTTTAGTTCATCAGCAGGAATTTGCATGCAGGGTGCAGCACAAGCCACTGCACAACATCTTTAGCTTAAACGAGACTATGGTAACGTTCCTTCTCCACGGTGAGTGTGGACATGTATCAACCAAGAGGTGAAGGCAGCTTGGGAACCAAACTGCTGCTCATCTTGAGCCTGATGTGGCCTTTAAATCTGGTACAGTTCAAAGCTGGCAGAAATCCACCAGTCCTAAATAAAGAAGTTTTCAGTGGGAGTCTCAGTATTGCACACACTGCAGTATTCTGGGGTACCACTTATTCTATTAACACTAAAAATACCTTAGGAGGCTTACTTCTTGCACCTTTTTCTCCCAGTTATTTCGATTAATTTGATGAAGGTATGAAGGAGGTGGATAAAGGAGCTCACCTAGTGTAGTTCTACTCAACTGAGGCTGACAGAACATAACTTCACCCTGACTGAACTTTTAGCACTGTCTGGTTCCATCAATGTGCAACAAGGATTTGAAAGAAAGGAAACAGAGCTTAATCAAGAACAAATAAACCAAAGATATCTCTTGGTTGTGGTGCTTTGTTAGGTCTTGGAAATAAAAAGGAAGCTTAATTAAGGAATTGGGCCAGATATTGCCTGGAACAAAATAGTTCTGATTCAATCTTAATTCCCTACCAGAAAACCCAGAAAATATTTTGAGCAGAATTTCAGAACCAAGCACCTCACTTAAAAAGTTCTGAATTATTTGGATATATTAAATTATTTGTAGATGGGAATTTTTATTTTTTCTGGAAAACTCCTTTTTTTCATAGAGGATATTGTGATGGTTGGTTCACTTTATTATTGACTTCAGTTGCCACTTACTAATTGCAGTGACTGAACCAGTTGTTTAGATGCCCATAGAGAATTTTTGTTCCCCAAAAGTTTGCTGGAAGTAAGAAAACAGTATCAAACTCACAAACTGGCATGTTCTGCTTTGCTTTTCTTGTTTTTTTTCAGCCCTCTTTCCAATCTATTACACCAGTACTATTATTAGATTTGGGAATTTCTGAGTCTTATGTTTAGTTGAATTTTTGTCTGAAAAACATGTGCTGCAATAGGTTCCTGATCCATCTAATCTGTTTCTCTCCTCCCTGGCTAAACTAGTCATCTTTTTCCATCTTGGAATGTTCACCTATTAAGTACTCTGCATGTTAAAGAATGTATTTTACTACCATGGAGTCTTGAGAGGGAAAGAAGTCAGTAGAATAGTTCAACAAGAAGTGTAAATACAAGGTTATTGTACAGATAAGTGAAAAACATGCAGCCATTCCAGAGTTCCATTTGTATAACAATAGCTGATTGAAGTCACCGAGCCTAATTGTGCATCCAAATTAATGTCATTATAATGCCATTTAAATGGTGACATTGCCAGGCAGGTGGAAGGAGGTTCAGCTCTTTGCTTCAGCTCAGGTGGTGAAGAATTTTTCCGTGGTACTCATGGAACATAATCTGGTGATAAATTAATACCTGCTCTAAACCAAGCTTTTCTGTGCACCTCGACACTTTTGCAAACCTGAACATTAAGAAAAGGTTCAGAAAGGTATTTCTGTTAAGGCATTTTTGCCTTTTCCAGGTGTGCATAGGTAATGCACATTTGAAATGTGGGTGCGTGTTTTCCTGATAAAACTGGTTTTATAGCGTATGTTATGTGCTGAGATAACAAAGAATATGGTTCTTAAATGGGATATAAAAGACAGAAAAGACACTATTATATTAAAAAAGGTAAAGACTTGGGTTTTTTTAGGGGTAACACAAGGTAAACCCAGCAACTGAATTATGTCAGAGGATGTCCATCAGGGGGGTGTGTGACGTTTTTGGAGGATATTTCTGCCCACCTTTTCAGTCCAATACAGAAGAATATTCCTTAGAACAAAACAGAGCAATACAACCAGCAAGCTCTTAATTAAAATGTGTTTTAAATAGTGACACATCCTAAGGGAGGTTCCTCTGAATTTCTGAGTGAAGTTTCAGAGATTTTCTGTTTTGACCGAACCGGTACAACCAAGGCTGGGCTGGATTTTAAAGATCTTTTCTGTTCCTTTAGGCTTGAATTGAGCTTGGTTTACCTTTATTTTGTGTGGCTGTGCTAATTTGTATGTTTGTGATGTTTTGCTGAAAACAAAAGACTTCTTAAGGAATCAAATTTTATCTCAGAAAGTTATGGGAACAGTTCTCAATGCACTGAAAAGATCTGATGCTTTTTTTGTTGTTGTTGTTGTTTTGTTTAAATACATCTGGCCATTAGTGCATTTTTGTTTTTATTTGGCTTATTACTGCTGAAATTTTCTTAGTGTTCTGATGAGATATTTGTGCTCTCAAATTAGGCTCAGTGTTGACAGATGTTCTCTCTAATCTGTGTTTCTGTTTTCCTTTTAAGAACATGGGAGATTTTGATTATTTAGAGAAAGATATTTTGATTATAAATAGATAGTTGCATTGCTTACTATGTTCTAGCACAGCAACTTATTGACCACTACTAAAAAAATGGAATTTTAAAAAAAAATGTGTTGCAAGTGTGTGTGTATACATATGTAAAACATTGATCTGTTTAAGGACACATCCATATATCCTTCCCTTTTTCAGCTTTTGAGATAAATCAATAAATTTGTATAGATGAGAATGATTTCAATATTTTTTTTAAAAAAAGGGAGAGAAAAAAGGTTTTTCTATGGCTTTAGTAGATCTGAATGCCTGAAGGGATTCTAAATGAGAAATTAATTGTATTCTTTTGAGTGAGGTGAGGATCTAAGGAGCAATAAGTTAAAACCCAACAAGCAGTACTTGATTTTTTTCTCAAGTCTTATGGTTTGTGTGTTACACTCTTATTTTTTTAGTTTCCAAACTATTTCTTCACATACAGGAAAGAGTATTTAAAAAAATACCCAAGCCCAGTAAACATTCACTCCTAGTTTGCTCTGAAAATTATTGCTTTTTCTCTGTGCTCTCACAGTGCCTTACACTGAACAGATATAACATAATTTTCTACTAATAAAGAATAAAATATAAAGTCTATTTCAATTAATAGCTTCATCTATCAGAAGTTTCTTGTCATTATATATATTCTTTTCACCCGTTGCATAGGAGCACTACAGATCAGCTTTATGTCTTTTAAAATTCACTGCCTGCTAAGGACACGTCACTTCAAATATTCGAATATTACTTCAATAATGACCTTTCTGTCACTTTTTGATGCCATCCTTGGTGTATTTGTACCTGTGACACGGTGACAGGGTTTTTTTACCGAGCTTTTAGTAACTGGCCTTAAATACATGTGATAACAACAGGTTGTTCCATTTCACAATTTTTTTTTTTTCAGAAATAACCAGTGTGCAATTGCATTGACTGACCTTTTGCGAATCTCTGTTATAAAATTTTTCCAAAGTGTAAATCAAAATTTTTTTGATCAGAAATTTCTGTTTCGGTGTGTTTCCACAACCCATAGCTAAAGGTTTTTAAGAGGGTTTCCATTATCTGAGATGCATCTAACGTTTGAGTCAATATACTAATAAAAGCTATAAATAATTTATATAAAATAAAGTAAAATATATTACTCATAAGGAATTTACTTAACATTACATAGTTAAACAGAAAAACTCAATGTCCCTTTCAATTTGATT
Source organism: Corapipo altera (assembly GCF_003945725.1). Taxonomy (NCBI): domain Eukaryota; kingdom Metazoa; phylum Chordata; class Aves; order Passeriformes; family Pipridae; genus Corapipo; species Corapipo altera. The sequence goes on from NW_020884967.1 coordinate 464,568, forward strand.
TAGACCAATAGAAATCTCTCACACTGAATTTGTTTTCAATATTCTTCTTGCTATTTGGGAATCTCCTGATTTAAATCAATATCTCCTTAAATATTTTTTGCTGTGTTGATTTCTCAAGCGTAAAGCCGTAAAATTGTCTTCAAAACTATTTTTTCCTATGCCTAAAAGTCAACCATAACTGAGAAAGATGAGAGAAATTGCACATATTTTTGTTTTGTTCATGCAATTGTCCAGGCACTGTAATCTTGACTGGAGTCCCTGAGGGATGTTTGCAGAACTCTGGAAAAAGATTTCCAAAGTTACAAGAATTAGCTGTGTGAAGCTAAACTATTATGTTCCAAGAGGTAAACTTGATTACTGACATTTCTTTTAAAAAGGGAATCTGATGTGTTTGGTTCATGGATGTGAGGCCTAAAGCACACTAATTCTTGCTTGAGAGTAATGTACAACAGAGATTGTTTTAGTTATGTAGTTATAATTCCCTCAGTATAGATTTTTAAAGTGTAACAAATAGCTCTTGGTACTATCATAGATGTCTTGCCTAATTTTATTTTCTTGAAGTTGTATGTAACTTATAATGTATGTTTTCAGGTACCCATGTCATGGAAGGTTCTGGAAGAATGCTGGTAACTGCTGTGGGGGTGAATTCTCAAACTGGCATCATCTTCACTCTGCTGGGTGCTGGAGGGGAAGAGGAGGAAAAGAAAGACAAGAAAGGTAAATTCCACGACACATAAGGATGCTCCTAAGAAATCTCTTGGCCTTTGTGCAGCCAGAGCTCTCCTCCATTCTTGACAAATACATATGATTTTTAAAACTTCCTTTTTTTTTTTTTTTTTTGGACACGTTTTTACCATCACATGTCACACAGAAAAACGGCAGAAGCTGTTAACCAATAAATACATTGGATAACAAGATGTTTTTCCAGTGTGAAATTGCAAACTCCCAGTACATAATTAAATCCAAGGGGATCCATGGGCATGCTCCCTTTGCCGTGGCTTCTCTACATGAATCCATGCTCACCTGCAGTTTGCCAGGGTTTGGCTCTTGTGCATTTATATCTATGTAACTTTTTTTTTTTTCAGGAAAAAAAAAAAACCCTCTTGGCCATGGAAATAGCTGCTTAGAGTTTCAAAAATAAAATAAAGATAAGATGTGGTTTTTTGCTAGCCCAGCTGTTTAATGTCAGTGACTGACTTTAGAGGCATTTTAATTTCTTAAGGTGTAAAGGTCAAGCTAAGAATAGTAAAAGACCAGAATGTAGCAGTAAATGTTAGCAGACAGTTTAACTTTCATCAGTTAATGAAATCAAGGAGCCTCTTTAGACTTTTCACCTTATTATAATGTGATGTCATAATCTACTGCTAATTTATGGGTTGCACACTGAACAGAAACATGGTTTAATGTCTGTCCTTTCCAGTTTTTGTTCACAGTCGTGTAAATTGTTCTGCTTTCAGAATTTCATTCCAAGTCCGTCCTGAGAATATTTACCTTTCAGACAGAATTAAGGGCCAATGAATATGGGGTTTTTAGATATTTCTGCTCTTTCTAGTAGGTCTCCCTATTAATAAAAATAAACAGTCATAGCTTTTCTGAACATTCTACTTGGTATAGTAGAATAGGATATATAGATAGGAAAGTAGATAGGAATATAGATAGGAAAGCCAAATTCATATGGTTTTCATGTCCTATAGCTTCCATTTCTGAATATATTCAACAAGGGGCTGCCATTGGCTCCCTGTTGCTCTGAGGAAATCACTTTTTTACTTAATGAAAGACCCTGTGAAACGTTTACCATTCCATTTCTGCACAGAAATGCCCAATTCCTGCAAGACACGGGGAGTTCTAGGAAAATTAAAGGGAGAGAGACTGAAAGTACAAGTCTTTTAAGTCAGGCTAGTTTTGAACAGTATCTTAGAGTTTGTTCTTGCTGTAGGAGAAAGGCTTCCATACCTTTTGAGGTCTGGCAGCATCTGGTCTGGTGATGTCTGGGGATGCTGTAGGTGAGAAGTAGCAGCTTCAGTCCCTCTCTGATGATGGTAACTGAGCTCCTTGGTTTAACTGGGCTGGACTCTGGATGTTACTTTGCTCAGGACACTGGTGGTTCCCTCAGGTTTCATTGTGGATAGCCTGAAGAAACAGGGAAAAAGAAATCAGGGGTGGCAGAGTAACAGAGTATAGTCATAACTCACAACCCAGGGACAGAGATTTTTACAGAGACATGTTGGAACTTTGGATGCAGCCACTGAATCTAATATAGAAAATATAATCAGAAAATTCCTTCATGTTTTCTGGTGCTGCTGGCAGCTTTGTGCTCGGGCAGAGCTGGTTGTGTATGGAGACCCAAACTCAAATAACATAAACCTACAATTCTCTGAAATCCTGCCAGTCATAAGTGCTTGTTTTACTCTGTGTGGGGTGTGTGCTTTTATTGTTCATTAACATTGTGTAAAAATCATCATTCAGGTGGGAAACAGGAGGATGGACAGCAGCTGCCAGGTAGAGTAAGAATTGTACCATATCAAACAGAAGGCTGAGGCTTTTAGCCAGTGAGCTTTGGTGCAAATCAGGGGTGAGCCGCTGATTGAAATAATTGTCTTCGAATCAGTCAAGTTTAAAATTAAAGAGTGATTTCGAATCAACAGGATTGTCGGTGGCAAATCATTTTAGTGTGCATGCATCGTTGGTGTTGCAAATCTTAATGCTGAGTTTGAATAATCAGCTATTCTCCAGAAGTAAATTACAAAGTATTAAATGTTGGAGTCCATGATTTGCTGGGAGCAGTTCATGTTGTGCTGGTTAGTGTGGGCATCCGAATGGAATGAAAAACAAGCCCGAGCAACAAAACCACTTGAAGTCATTGGCATCACAGTAATGAAATTTGCAATTGAAATTTTCATGAATGCACTTACCCAGGGTGTTTTTTTAAATCCTCTCTGCTGTTTATTTTCTCCTCCCAATTTGTCGTTTGTAAATAAAATCAGACCATTTTTCTGGAATAACAACCCAGTACGGGGTCAAACAGTCCCTGTGGGGCAAGTGCTGAAGAAGTTTGAGAGTCTCAGTCAGGATTCATTGTAGGACTTGTGTTCTGTTGTGAGCAATTTACCAACAGAAACAAAACAAAATTAGTTTTACCTGTTATTTGTAGAGACTAATTTTCCCAACTCCGGTATAAAAAACATAATAAAATGATGAAATATTCCTCTAGTTTTTCACTTTCCTGTTAGGAAATATTTCTTGACCAATTCCTCTAATATGTGGATAATTACAGAAAACAAAAAGTGTTTGTTTTCTAATACTTTTTTCGTTTCACCACAAACCAGGAAACATGTCACATCCATTCTTTACATTTAAAATAACTCATTATTCTCCCCAGGGCTATATTTGCCATTTCCATATAAAGGACAAGAAAATTTAACGTTTCTACTCAGATCAATGTGCATATTAACCAGGTGATGGCAGGTCATAGACTGAGCACATGTTAGACTGGAATGTATGTCATGATACATCATAATGTGCAACATTATATAAAACACAAAATACGTAATGTTTAGTACTGTGTAGTAGTATGTACATATATGGATACAATGAATATTTTAAATGGCTATTTTAAAGATACCCATGTATTGTGTAAATTAATTAACTCAAAAGGAAACATTTCAACCATTTTAGTGTTTGCATAACGTTGTGCTAAAATACAAAAAAATAACACATAAAAGGACTAAAGCAACTACACAACTACACTACTGTGTAGTCAGTTATCGTCAACTTTTACTTTGTTAAGTGTTTCTTATTTATTTATTATTATTGTTATTGTTATTATTTCATGTTTGAGTTTTTACCTTACTTTGTAACACCTTTACAACGCTATTTTGCTTTTGAAATTTATGTTAATTTAATTTAAAACTGTTTGATTTTGGAGAAAAAACCCTTTTTTTTTGTTCCGCGTGAACGTTCGTTCATGTTGTTGTTATTATTTATTATTTATTGTTGTGTTGTTTTTTGTTTCTTTTTATTCATTATTGCTCAGTAGATTCTTCCCATCCCTCCTCCCACCCTCCTTCAGCCACAGATGGTGCAGCAGGTGCAAATGCCACTGATAATGCAAATGCCAGCTTAGTCAATGGTACGTCACTACCCCCGGCCTGTCTGATTTGAGAGATTTCTCTCCTGACTGTGTCACATTCCCCCTTCCCTCACAGCCTGAACAGATGTTGTGTGTGCCTCTGATTCCCCTCTGAGAGATCCTGCTCCCTAAATTCTATAGTAGCTTATCAGAGATGCCCCAGAGATGCCCCAACTTGATTCCCACCGAATCAAGTGTGGCAGAGAAAGAAGTAGGAGTTGTGGTCTATTTGCCATTAATTAAAACTGCAATAAAAGGTGCAGTTATGCAAGGCTGGCTTCAAAACTTTTGAGTAGATTCACGTGAATTTTCACTGTGAAGCCCTTTAGTCGTTTCTCAGCATAGATCTGAAGAGGAGCACTGTGATAAACGCATTATATCCGCTTTTCCTCTGGTGTGGCACTCTCACAAGTAATCATATAGTCTCCAAGTAGCTCTGAGGAACAGTGCTGGGATCAGGAATCTGGCTAAATTCCAACTAACACTGTGTTAGGAACAACTTTTGCTGCTTTGAGCATCTGTTCCACGAGCAACTGAGAAGTTTTGTGGATGTTTGGGTATGCCCTCAGTGATATCCTACTAAGCCTGCCTGTATTTACTTAAACCAAACTCAAATATTACTGTAGTCCATTTTGGCTGTCTCTTAGTACAGGTTCTTCACCCTACTTCGCATGCAGATATTTCAGTATCTCCTAATAGTCTAATTCCACTATTAAATTGAATTTAATGGGTCAATATTAGTCTAGGCATCAACTGTATTTTTCTGCTAATCAGATACATGAGTCTTTATTTGCCATAGAAACCTTTCCCTCTTGTGCAGAGCCAAAAATACTGACAAAAGTAACTCTACTTTTTATGATGTTTGTGATAGAATTTTTTTTCCATGCAGGTCAGCAGTCATTGCATAATGCACATAAATGATAGTTTCTGACAGAAATACCAACTGCTAAACAAGGACTAAGATGTACTAGTGCAGTGTCTTATTTAAAGCAATTACACAGGAAACATTTGAACCTATTTTTAAATATTTTTGTTATAATTTAAAGGAAACATATAACCAGATTTAAAACTCTACTCCTGCACAATCTGGAAAATTAGGATTTACAGTTCCTACATCTCATTGCATGACAGAAATCTCCATCATCCTGGTTCCAGATTCCTCAGGGTCCAAGAACCTGGAAATTAATGATGAGTGCTTCATTCTTCATTAATGTGAGGGCAGTGAGGCCCTGGCACAGGTTGCCCAGAGAAACTGTGGCTGCCCCATCCCTGGAAGTGTCCAAGGCCAGTTTGGACAGGGCTTGGAGCAACCTGAGCTCATGGAAGGTGTCCCTGCCCATGGCAGGGGGTGGGACAAGGTGATCTTTAAGGTCCCTTCGGACCCAAACCATTCTGTTATTCTATGATGGTTTTAGGATAATTTTACTTATGAATGTAAAACAAACATACACATACAGAGTCTTCCCTCCCTCATTTCCATTGGATCCTGCTGTGGTTCTGCTCAGTCCTGTAGAGCACTGAGTGAAGCCCCTCTGAAGTGCTTTGCTGGAGGAGAACCAGTGCTCAGGAGGTACAGGATGAACCCTGTTCAAACCCAGCTTTCAGCAAGCTGGAGTTGCCTGGTAAATACCTGTTGTGTTTGGCCTTAATGCCTTGAACCTAATAAGGAAATTGAGTTCCAAGGGATATTAAATCAGTGTCTGAAGTATGTGATTTCCTATCCTCTCTCCCAACAGAAACAATGGTTACTGTCCCTGTTTATCTTGGAGTCGAGAGATGCATCCTCACTGCTTTTCAGTGCCCAAAGGGTAGAAGGCAATTTTTTTTGTGCAGCTGATTTGTTCTGGCTTGTGAGATGAGGCAGTTCAATTCATTCTGCACATCTTTAATCAACATGGTTGAGGTGTGATGAAACTCACCCACAAATCCAAAAAATCCAGACCCATATCAGCTACTGCACCATTTTACCTAAAGTCTAATGCCTTTGTGTAGAAAATACCATCAAATAAAAAAAGCAAAATTATATACATGAATAAGTATCAAGCTCAGGAAATGTTTGTTACTTGAAAATCAACCCATTACCATTGCAGATAAAATATTTTTATTCTTAGTTGTCAATAGACAATTGACACAAAAAAAGGTGTTTTGTTTTCAATCAGTAAACCTATAGTGATAAATTCATATAGTTTGTGACACAGTCCATGTATTGAAGGAACTGTTATAAATTCTGTTTTGTTCTAGGAGTTGAGGTCAAAATATATCAAAATTGTTGTTGGTCTCTTTATTAAAACTATGAACAATATGCTCAGTTTTTAAAGGGTTACAAGTTTAGGTTATAAGCAGAGCAGAAAATTTTGCAGAAAGGTAGTAATTCAGGAAAAGTCACCTAATTTTAGAATATTATATTTAGTAAATGTAATTTTAAAAAATGAAAATCTGGGAAGCAGCAATGACTGTTTACAGCTTGTTTATCCCAAATTTGATTTCCTTCCAGTAGAGCAAATTGCCCCAAATTTGTTTTCCTTCCAGTCGAGCACAGCCACCTTCCTAAATCAGGATTTCCTTGGTGGGTTGTTTGGGTTTTTTTGGTATTTGTATTTCAAGGAATTTTCTACCCTAAATATGTATTCAGAAAACATAGAAACGGTACAGAAATACCATGCCATACACAGAGAAATGTCTCAGCTGAAATATTTTGTGTCTCCTGTAAATCCCTGTGTATGTACTGAACTACTGTTCAGTTCCTGCAAAGCAATTTGCAGTTTTCATGTATTTTAGAATATTTCCTGAAATTTTAAGTGAAGTTATTTAGTGAGTGCAGAGAAGAAACAGCTAACATTTTCTACTTGAAAGAGTGGAATTAGACTTATTCTTTTGTAATGAACCCATGTTTTACCAATACTTTGACTCTGCCATCTCCCTGCGTGGAAAAATTCCTGATGATCCACGTCAGACTCGTTTGATGTCCCTTTGCCCCCAGATCTATATTTGCAGCATGTGCCTGTTTTTCCTTGCTGCAGAGTATAACTGGCTTGGCACAACGAGGGCTCTAACTCATTTTCTTGCAAGATGAGACATTTTGGAAAATCACGGTAGTATTTTATACTTTTTGTTCCATCACAGCACGAGAACACAACTCCATTCTTTTCTTTGGTTTATTCCGAGCACTTCTTCCAAGTTACAAACAATTTCTGATGCCAGCAATAGGTCTTTGTTATTTTGTCCCACTGGCTCTTCATAAAGAGCTGAGGGAGGTAAAGGGGAGTCTTTTCTTTGGAAGTAAAAACTTAGGCAGTAATGATGCTGTGAGTTCTTTCCAAAAGCCAGAAATTGTAGTAAGGCAAAGACAACGTGCATAACATTTTATATTCAAACTCAAAACCTTCAAAACAACTGCAGAATACAAGTTATATTAGGAGGCTCTAAATTCCATTCCAAATATTCTGATTTTTCATCCTTGCTTAGAAAAGCGATAAAAATAAACTCAGATTTCTCCAGCCCAAACACTGTTCATTTTACTTATTATTCGAAAGGAAAAGGAGGAAAGATTTGCAGAATTATGTAAAAATATATTCTATTTTTGAGATGTTTTCCACATAATATTAATAAAATATTAATAAATACTAAATATTTTAAATGTTTCTAAACCACCTCCAAAATGGGGGAGCATTTCTGGTCCTGGCACTACCTGAAAGGAGAAAGGATCTCTCAGCAGTAGTGATTCTATCACCTCTATTTCTGTCTTAGTTTCTCCCTTTGTTCATAATTTATAGCAAAGTGTAGCCTTAAAATTCTTTGGAACAGAAGGAAATAAATCCTTTACAGCATTCTTTTCTTTATCATAGCCACCCAAATGGCCTATTCTTTGTTATTCTGTCCAAATAACGGAACTATAATTCTCTGTGATGACTTTCCCCTCCATCCCTCAATAACCTAAATGCAGTAGGGTAAGAATATTAAGAATATATTTTTTAAATACCTAAGTTTACATTGTTGTTAGTGATTCTTTATTTTGTGTACTGGTGTTTTTACATCAATTGATAATTATGACAACCCTTTTAAATAGCAAATATCAAAGTTACATACTTTGATTTACATAGAAAAATAACCTCTGTTCCGGCTTTACCAGTTATGAAAGTCATGTTTGGGTTTTGGTGGTGGTTTATTTGGGTTTTTTTTAAAGTTGAAGATTCTTCAATTATACTTCAAGGTTTTGAATTGGACTCTGCGCCAGGAGCTCCAGAGCAGGACATGGAGCAGACTGTCTGCTCTAAATTAATATTTTCCAGTTCCTAAGGAAGGCTTTATGCTCTAACCAGAAATCAGAGTCTCCAGAGACGTTTTATGTCTTCCAGTAACTTTATTAAAACCCCTTCTAAGTAAAATAGCCACTAGGCAGGTACCAAATCCAACTGTGCACTGTACGGAAAGATTTTATCGGGAATTCCGCTGTGCAAAGGAACTTGGTTTAGTTCACAGAGTCGTGTCTTGAGCCAAAGCATAAGGCTTTGGAAGACAGATACTGATGTTTTAAAAGTCGTGTTTTAGCCAAGGTGGGGATAGAATCAGAAATATGGACAGGCAGTGGGTGGTAAATGCTTTCCTCAGTGATTCAGCTGAGCAGCGAGATGATGAAAGGTCGCGAGATGTCCTTCCCTCGGCTGCAGTTCTGGGCTTTGAAGTTTCTCCATGTGACACTGGGGCCTGTTTGTGGCAAATTTATGACTGATTTGGCCACTTTGGATCTCTTTGTGAGAAGGCTGTTTTTAGTGCTCTCCCATTTAATGAAAAGACAAACGTGCAAGAAATTCAATTTTGCTTCTATTTATTCCCAGTGGAGAGTGAAAAAATTCATATATGTGGAAGTCAGAAGGGCAAGATCTACCTGATGTCACATTTTTTAATAAGTTCTAATGATACATTTCTTACTAGAATGTGACAACAATCCTGTAAAGGTGTTTTAACCTAATTTTCCTTTGCATTATTTTTTATTGTGCGTTATACATAACCACAAAAATAGACCGTCATCCATGCTGATTTTAATATTTGTAAAACTTTAATAGTCTGTTCCATAAATTCATGTATTACTGTGGAATTTCATAAGGGATCCCACCAAGAAATTTGGAATATATTTGAAAAGTTTTAGTTTTTATTCTGAAACAAATGACTAAGGACTTTAGTGTAGTAAAACTGTATGTAGTTAAAATGTTAAATTGGAAATTACAGATGCACTTGGTAGATCTTTCTTTAGGATAAATCTGAATACAGGATGAACCCCTGGTACTTCCATTTACAGAAGTAATTTGCTGAACAGTACAACCAATTCAGGAAGATATAATTTTAAAATCATATCTGATTTACAATTTTATTTATTTTTATATATATTAACACTACTATTTCTCTGTTGTCTCAGTTTGCTAAAATAATGAATTTGATTCTAGAATACATTAAGAAAGTCACACTCTATGCTGGTGTACCACAATTATACCTGCCAATTTTTTAACTGCCAGCCCTCTGAAATATCAGTTCAGGAACATTATTCCAATTCAGCTTTCCACTGGAATCTCTTTATTAGTTTCACGCTCTTAGATAATGCAAGTTCCTCAAAAATATGTGCTGAATATTTAGTATTTAACATGTTAAAACACTAACTTTGACTGCAGTTCCTTGGATGTGCCCAGCTAAGTTAGCCATGCTTCTAAGTGAACATATGGAAACAAGGGATCCTGACTAAGTCCCTGTAATGTGTTCGTGGCTTTTGTCTGCCCATTTTATTTGAATTCCCATTTTCATGTTCTGTCTTGGGTGAAGATTGTTTACTGTCTGTTGTCTGTTGAAATTTTTCATCATATAGGCAAAATGCAGGATGGGAATATGGAGAACAGCCAGAACAAAGGTAATCTTCTTTCATATTAAGGAGGTTGTGGATTTTATTTTTAGCATGTAGTTCAATTCTGTTCAAAAGTCAAGTGAAACCCTGTGATTTGTGCTTGTGTGTGAAAATGGCCCTTTTGTTCCAAGAGAATGTTAAAAACCAAACCCTAAACAACCAAACCCAACAAAAAAACCTACCAAAGAGATTGTAACTTTCAGAAGGTTGATGTATCAGACATTCAGGATAGGACATCAGTATTTTTAAGATGCCATTTGTAGATGTTACTTTTGTCTCACAAAGCTCATTTGAATTAATTTTTCCTGTGGAAGTTATGTATGCTACATATTGTTAGTGATTTTTCAACCCAATTTTTTTATGTCTCATCATCTTCTGTGTTTAATGGTATCATATGGACATATTTTCTTTTGCAGGGACAGGGGAAAGCAATAACAAAAGGAAACCTTAAAGCCCAAGGGTTATTGAACAATGTAAAAGGCAATCATAAGGATAAATAATAGGAAGAATAAGAATCTTAGGAGTTTCTTATTTGATATACAATCTCAGGAAGACTGAAACAAATATTTTGCTTTCTCTGAAGCAAAGTCATGGTTCCTTTTTTATTCTAGGAGACACAGCTATCTAAGTTCTTTGAGTTATACCAAATTAAGTGATAGCTTCCTCTTCTCAGATAATGCTAAAGATTGCAAAGGTGATGGATCAGAAACTAAATAGATAAATTCAGTTGTTAATGGTATAAAACTACCAAATATAATGCTATTAAATGAATAATCACTGGGGTTAGATAGACAAATTAGATTTCCAGGTCAAATAAGCATGGTCTTGTACAATCTCTTCATGAATGTCAAAGCAAAGCTATTTCATTTCATTCTGTTTAGTTTGTTGTGTTCAGTACAAAACAGACACATACACATATATAAACTGCAATGTCATTGCTTTTAAGAAACATGATACTAAAATAAAGTTTCCTTGTATTAGCATTCTTTCAAGAAAGGATGGTTCAGCTCTTAAATGCTGTGTGCTGTTTGTGGGACAGTGGTGATTCCAGCACCATCAGACCCCATGGATAAGTCACTTGAGCACGGAATGCCAAGGAAACTTTATAACTCTGGTATTATCTAGAATAGTGGTTTGCAGAGTGTGGTCCCCTGGTCACTGAGGTGCCTGTGCTGCCCGGAGAAGGGAGCACGGATCAGCTGTGGAACCACATCACCTTCAAAATGCTTTCATTGGAAGTATGATTGTAAGGGTGCACTGCATTCTGTGACACCCCAAAATTTAGAGGAATACAAACCAAAGCATCTGAGCTCTGCTATTCTAGGAAATCCTGCAGTGCTGACACGCTGGGACTTGCCAAGTCATTTGCAAGGCATGGAGTGATATATATGTGTATAACACAGAGTGTCAGAAATAACAGATCGACCCAATGGTTTTCCCGGTCCTTGACCGGTTGTACCATGGATGTGTTTGTACCCCAGGGGTCCCACAGGGCACCTGCCTGACCTGGGAGGGAAAGGTCATTCTGGTAATCATTGTCACAAGCAGCCTCTGCAGCAGATGTTGCTGGTTGAATCCCGTAAGTACGAACGCTGAGCTAAAAAGAACGAGGGCCAGCTCGGGAGTAACAGTTTTGTTCTGCATTATCAGCCAAGCAGCAGGACGGGGCTGCTGCCATGGAGATGCAGCCACTGAAGAGCGCAGAAGGGGGAGAGGGAGATGACAAGGACAAGAAGAAATCCAACATGCACAAGAAAGAAAAATCTGTCCTTCAGGGAAAGCTGACCAAGCTGGCAGTCCAGATAGGCAAAGCAGGTATGGCTGGGAGACTGACCAAAAAACACTGTGTTAATGAGACCTGAGAACTGCAAAGCAAATTTTTTTTTTTTTTTTTTTTTTTGAGAGGGACAGGCCTTTTTTACTGCAATATTTAGAAATGGGTCACCCATAAAACTGCTCTAAGGTTATCATGTGGTATTGACAAACTTTTCTTCCTCTGAAAATTAGTTTTGAGAGTCAAGAAGCCGGAAGCTTTGGGCAACTTGGATTGTAATGAACATTCGAATCAAAATGAAATGTAGCTTTTCTCATAGTTAATATTCCCAAGCACAGTAATTACATGTTTAATTTTGTCTCCCCTTAGAACTTTGAAGTACACGGTTCCAGAATCTCTATAATCTCAAAATACCACTCACACAGAATTTCCCTCTTATGGATTCTGAAATCATTCTGTTCTCCCTTAATATCCATGTTCCTGCCTTCTACCCAAGCATGACACAAGTGTTGACTCTTTTATCCAGAACCATCTGGTCCCTGCTGTTAGAAGCAGCACTTCTCCAACATGTAGGTAGAAAGTGGAAATCTTCTGTGATGGCACAGAGTTCATTAGGTTTGTTTTTCTAGTGCTGTTGAAGAGATTTTGGTCTCTCTCCAGATCCTTGGCTGAGGTCCTACAACAGCTTCCTCACTTTACCCCTGCTCTATTTCCCTTACCCTTCTTCACCAGTCTGATTTCTACCCCACATATTCCTTCCCCTTCCTTTTAAACTTCATTTTGGTCAGTTGATCACATAACCCCAAGATGCCAAATTCTCTTTTCCCGCACAGTGTGTGACTCAAATTCTGTGGTTACCATCTCTGCTGTGCAATCAATGCTGTGCCTGGTTTCATATTGCTCAGGCTTCTCTCCTTTGTTTCCCATGATTATGAACTTCTTAGGTTAAGTACCTTTCTACATTGCCTTTGATTCTTGCTCTCTTTGATATTTCAGCAGGCCCATGAATATCACAGTTAAAGTGATTGTGTAGGGATTTCTAACCATAATGTGGCGACTAATGTGAATTAAATTAATTAATTATTGTCTCCTTTGGTTTTTCTTTGTCATTGGGCAATCTATGGGGATGTCGTGTGTTATCATGAGTATTTGCCTGTATAATATTTTAATGGATTTTCCTGTGTCCTCTGGCATATAATGATCTCCCTGACTCATCTGTTTCCTGTCACCCTGAGCATCCTTCAGCTTACCAATTTTTTTAAAGTGCAGTCAAGACATGAAATTCACAATATTCTCCTTTTTACTGCGTGATCCCATTAGGGAGAAATTAATTTATTCTGAAATGCAGGCTTAACTGCTTCACAGAAACCTACCAGAGAGCAGTAATCACAGCAAGGCAAAGCTGAGGCTCTGCTGGAGTTTTTATTTGTATACTCCAATCCAGGAACGAAATTGTGGAGGAGCAGTGCTATCCTAGCAGTCTGTGCCATTGGGAGAGCATATTAAGTGCTTGGGATCTTTTGTGAATTCTGTGAAATTTTTGTTAATGTCTCTGCTTTTTTTGAATCTCTCCTCATAAAAGTACACACTTTATGGATGTCCCTTGGAAAAGGGAAACCTTGGAAACACCTGTATTTATCGCATTTTCAAGAAACTTAGTTAAAAACTGTTCTGTGGATAATTCTCTGTTACTGTTCCCTTGTGTTCACCCAGATACATCTCCAGGGCTTTTCTAAAGTATTTTATGCAACAACATAAACTACAGGAGACTATTTTTCTCAGGTCTCCTAAGATACATTTATTAAAGAGAAAAGTGAGTGTTTGCATATGGATAGACTAGTAATGTGTAAAAGGTGGAGGTTAAAAGGACAGATAAATATTTTACCAGGCAAAATAATGTACTAAACTGAAAAAACTTAAAGAAGTGACAGAGGAACTCCTGGAGAACTGGACTGGCTGGGAAGTTTTCAAGGCAGCAGTAAGACAGTGCTTAAAAATGAATGCAATGTGATTCAGCTGCTCTGCAGCATTCAGTGTTTCTTTATGCACTGGAATGTAATGCTGTTGTAATTATATTATAACAATGCTTCTTCCTGTACACTTGATCATCATTATTAATATTGGTGAGAAATGTCACTTAGAATAAGAAAATAATTTCACATCACATTCCAATGCAGATTTCTGATGTTTTTAATTGTGTTCTGTGTTATAGTAATGGATCATTTCTCTTTCCAGGTTTGGTGATGTCTGCTATCACTGTCATAATTTTGGTACTGTATTTTGCCATTGACACGTTTGTGGTCAACAAGAAGCAGTGGTTGCCTGAGTGCACTCCTGTCTACGTCCAGTATTTTGTTAAATTCTTCATTATTGGTGTTACTGTGCTCGTGGTTGCTGTTCCTGAGGGACTTCCACTTGCTGTCACTATTTCTCTGGCTTATTCTGTAAAGGTAAGAAACATTAAAAATAACCATGGGAGGAAAAATGCTGTTTGCTCGAGTTTACCACTGAGTTGGCCCTCAGGTTTTATCAGGTGTGATGAAACTTGATCTGCAAATTATGTGCTCGAAATGTTATTTAGAGTAAAACTGTTTTAAAGTAAACTCATATTGAAAGTATCTAACGAAAATGTGAATACATATGTTTTCTAATAGATCTCTTTAAAACCACACAGTGCAGGATAATCAGGTAGTAGAAATACCTATTTGATTTGCAAAGAACAAGGAATTTATTGAGCAGAATTTACTCTGAGAACAGTCCAGTCTTTGGACAGGGAATAATTTTGTATTCAAATTTTCTTGTGCAATAGGAGAAAGTTTTGACAAGGATTTGAAGCCTTCAGGAACACTTTACAAAGAAATTAGAGTTTCACTGAAGCTTTCATGTACTTTTCTGAAATGCAGTTGCAGTTCTTTGAAGTCAATGTAAATGATTCTATTAGGAAGCTAAAGAGGATTAAAATCCTGGACTTGTGGATTACTTTAGCAGTTTAGTCAGATGGGACTTATTTACATTCTGGGAATCTTAGATGAAGATGAAGTAAAGTTTATTCCCATTTAGCATGTAAACAAATTATGAACTTTAAGAAGGAATATCTTGATTTCTATGTAGCCAAATATCATAATTATTAGAGGGGAAAACCCCATGTCTCGAGGATAACAGTTTGCTAATAAAAACTGTATCTGCTTTTAAAATATTTTCTCATTCTCCTTATGTCCTTCATCTGACACCCCTTTCCCCCCTTTTTCCCCTTTTTTCTCCTTTTTCCCCTTTTTTCTCCTTTTTCCCCCTTTTTTCTCCTTTTCCCCCTTTTTCCCCTTTCCCCTTTTTCCTTTCCCTTTCCCCTTCCTCTGCATATATAGTCCATCCGTGTGCTGCAAGATAATATCCTGGCATTCCAAGTATTACTAAGCAAAAGTTGAATATTTGCCATAATGATGTTTGAAAAATGCCGTTATTTTTGTTTTCTTTAACTAATCTATTTTTGTAATCTTTGCTGTTAGAGCTATTTCTTGAAATGTATAATATTGCAAACAATTATGGAACCATTTTAGCTTATTAAAGGCAAAATTATCTCAAGGATAATCACAGCTTGGTTGTCTGTAAGGGTTTGGGATATTGGCCCGGATCAAAGTTCTGATTTAGGGAGCTTTATATTTTCACAAGCAAGACTAAACCCATTCTCCTGCGCTTTTTATAACCGATGTTCAAAACCTGTCAAAGGAAAATCTTGAAGGTTTTTAATTTTACATGTGTTTTTTTTTTGTGTTTTTCCTTAGAAAATGATGAGGGATAACAATCTGGTCAGGCACTTGGATGCCTGTGAAACGATGGGAAATGCCACAGCCATCTGCTCCGACAAAACCGGGACGCTGACGACCAACCGCATGACGGTTGTCCAAGCCTACGTTGGTGATGTCCACTACAAGGAGATCCCTGACCCAGATTCCATACCTGCCAAAACCATGGAATTGCTGGTTAATGCAATTGCTATCAACAGTGCTTATACTACAAAAATTCTGGTGAGTGGGCTTTTTTTTTTTTTAATCAATAAAATAAAAGGCAGCAGAAGGAGGTGCAGGGGTTTTTTCCGAGCCGTGCTAGTTCCTGAAAGTCCTGTTGTTGATTATGAAGTGGTAAATACTGGTGCTGCAAAAACTATATGTTTTATGGTTTGTTTTTTGGTTTTTTTATGGATAGGGATTCACTTATAAGTACAAGCCCATGCAACATTACAAATCTCCTGCTGTCGTTAGATTGGAATGGCTTGGTTTTGGTGCAGATAAATTTGTTAACACAGCTGGTTCTTACTGAGACTTCACATGTGTAAAATGATTTCTGTGTGCCTGAGAACTTTCAATTGATTCTCAAATATGACAAATTGGATTGGTTCAATCAGTGAGGTTAATGAACTTCGTTCCTTCTGGTTTCAAGTGAGTCACATCCAGAAGTATTTAATTCAGTCTGTAAAGGAGGCCAGAATGGAAATATCCATTTTGCTTGTGGCGTTAGGTTCTTCTGCACAGAGCTAATTAAGAGGCTGAAAAATTTTGCAATTCCAATAGATTTGTTCTTTGAAAGGTCAAGCTGGATTTCAGTGTTGCTGAACAAGTAGACTTTTTTTTTTTAATTTATGAATATATGTATTGTCCTTTTTATTGTTCTGTGCTGAGCTGCATAATATAGTCTTGCATACACTTCATGTTTGTTTTAAAAGTAGTCTTTTAAAATACTGTCACAGAAAACAAATAGTGCTGAGTGCTGGAGCACACATTGCCTTTAAATCTTGCTATGTAAATATCTGGATATTAATAATAATCCACACTGGGAAGAAAAATGTTTAGAGAAATCTCACACGGATACGCCAAGTGTGTTTGTAGCAAAGGTATTTTTGAAATGAATGCTCTTGAGGATTGTTTGGCCAGGATAAGTGTCTGAAGCTTGGCACTCTGGGAAGGGAAATGTGGGGAGAACCAGCTCCTGGGGCAGCTGAAGGCAGTTCCTACATACAGAGTGGGCAGGGAATCAATCAACAAACCCTCCATCAGCTCTGGAAGGTGCTGTGCTGTCACCTCCCAGCTGAAAGCAGCCAGCAGTGTGATCCCACCTCTCCTGTCCTGTAGGGCCATGCAGCTTCAGTCAGCTGAGGCTGGAGCCAGCCCTTTTCCCTTGGAATTCAGATCCCCTGGGGAAGCAGAGCTCACTCAGCTGGGAGCATCCAACCAGCAGCACCTGTTCCCAGCTGAGTCCTGACTCTTCCTCTGTCCTTGTCTTGAGGTCTGTCCAGGTCAGAACCAGGTAGGTTAAAGACAGGAGAGATGGACCTTCCTTGCTCAGGTAGTTCAGTGTAAAAGCTCAATGTAGATATTTTATGGCAATGGCTTTTTGGAAGCTGATTTGTGTATTTGTAAGTCATCCTCAGTACACAGGGTGGGATTAACACAAGGTAACAGAGATGAATTTGGGATGAAGGATAACAGGTACCTATGTAAATTTGTGTTAGGATAACTGCTACAGTGGTGACACCAGTCACACACCAGTTCACCCTCTCTGAATCCCAGAACAGATGTAGGTTTCTGAGTGGGGAGGCATCAGGCTTTCCAGTCATGCCTCTGTAATCTTAAGTTTAATGTTCTATTGTTTTTCTTGTGGTAATGATTTCATTTAACTGAAAAATTTCTGGTCAATAGTAGTTCTAAAATGGTCTTAATGTAATTTTGAATTTGGGGTTTTTTTTCACTCTGACTTGTCTTCGTTGCTTCTTTTTGAAATCAGCTCTGTGTGCATATTAAAAGGAGTCAATATTTCACCATCTCAGTACTTTTTAAAATATGCACAGAGACTGATCTGTGAAACTGATAAATGGGTGAAACCCTCTGAAAATCACATTTTTTTCTGGATGCAGATCAGATAACTGCTTGAAGTTAGCTGTGTAAAATTAATGGTGATTTTTAGCTATTACACAGCATCATAAGATAAATAAAACCTTGTGGTATGGCCCCCCCCGAGAACCACGGCTCCAGTATCAGAGGAGTTCATTTTATTCCTTGTCTAGAGCAAACTTAAACTGAACTTTAAGATACAAAGTATTGTTCCATAGCCCATTTTAAATCATAAATAAATGCAGTAAAAATTACCTGGGGGAGTTGTTTCCAGGACGAAGTCCACAGAATTATTTCTCTAGCTGCTAATACTGAATGCATCCCTGTGTGCTCATTCTTAGAGCATGTTTAATCAAATTGTGAATATCAGCTCCAACCCAAAGGGCATGTAAGAGTTGTGTCGCTCAGACTGAGTTTTGCATATTCTATTTTTGGCTATCTAGTTATGCCTACACTGTAAATTGTGCTTTGTGTGAACTTCTGTTCAGGGGGATCACATATGGGGCCATAAAATTAGCCAAGATGCTCTGCTGAATGAGAAATATTCCCTCTTGCATTGTCTTTTGATTAAGGGGCAATTGAACCATTGATAAAAGTATAAAAAGAAAATAATATCAGTGCTCGGGATAAAAGATTCGAATTTCCCTGAGAAATTAAACACAAATTATTCCAACTGAACAATAGCATCATTAAATATAGTTCTTTTTAATGCATTCCAAGATTAAGTTGCTGAGTGAGCTGATTTTGCATTCCATTAACTTCAGAGCAACTTTAATGCTGCTTTAATGCTGTTTTAATGCTGTTTATGTGAAGCTGTTCTGCAAAAACCTTTTCTTTTCAGCATTAATGTTTTGGATAGCTGTCCCACATGAAATAAAATTAGACTTCATATATTTTGGCATGTGAGCTATGATGAGGGCTGTAAAGCATCTCTTACTCTGGGAGAAAAATTTGCATTTTGGGAATACTTTGGTTGCACTCAGAGCAGAAGCACATTGATCTTGGATATCATAGAGCAGTAATGAGAGAGAGACTCCAAACACCGAAACTATTGATTTGAACTTTTCTGTGGTGCTCTTCCTTGCATAATTTCAGTTTTAATTAGGAAGGTATTTCTTCTTTTAATTTCCTGAAAGCTGTCCTAGGGCGTTGGGTGGGTATAATGTGTTCTTATTAAGAAGACATCACAATTAGTATTTCACTGAGTGATCTTCAGCACCAGTGAAAAAGTCCCAGCTGACCCTGGTATTATTAGGAACTAACACAGGCATTTCATTTGGTACTTGGTGGGTGCACAGGGAGACTAAAAGCTACTTATTCCCGTATTAGGTGAATCTCTGGATCTGCAGCAGGACTGTTTTCAGTGGATCTGGAGCACCTGCACTGAGCACTTGCACAGTGTGTGGCACAGTCTGGTGGCAAACCTTTAACTGAGGGTCTCCAAGGGAGAGATGTCACAGGAAAGTGCCAAACATTCCCTCCCTTCCACAGCTGCTGCCACCTTAGGGAATGAAGTAAACATATGTTAGTCTATATGTTAGTAAATCTTAGTCAAGTTATGAATGTGACCCGGGAAAACTTTTGGAACAAAAAGACCTCCGCTGGATGAAACCAGATAGGGAGAATGAGGAAAAATAAAATAAAATAAATTGTAGACAATTTTACTGCAGCCAGAACAGTGTTTTATATGCAGAACAACACCTGCATACAACACTATAACATCCATTTAAAAGATAGTGAAGTTACCAAGGTTGCTGCAAGCAAATTCCAACCATGTTCCTACCACGTGGAACAGGGATGATGGATCTGCAGCACAGCCACAGCCACTGGGATTTACTGGGAGAAAGGAAGGTGTCAATTCACCTTCTTCTTTTGTGTAATGGCTGATGCCTGAATATATAGTGAATAATCTCACTAAAATAAGAGAAAAAAAATGTCTAACTGCTTTGTACAGAAAGCAGTTCAAGGGATTTGGGCACGGAATTTTATTTTTATATTTTTATATTATTATTATTATACTATTATTATTATTTTAGGTTGTTCTTTTGACTGATTGTCTGATGCAGAATACTGGGGTGAACACACTACCTGTTACTTTGAGAAAAGAGATGAAGGGAGGCTGGCAGAGCAGGTTGTGAACCCAGAATATATGGAAACTCCTCCCAAAAAATTACAAAAATTCTACAAAAGCAAAATGTTGACAGTAATGGAAAATAAGATTTAACACAACAGCTACTTTGCAGGAATAGATTCAAATCTATTGTTGGTGTTGAGAACACGGAGTAGCCAGGTGAAGGGCTCCTTTCATTTGGGAGGAATATTTGCATCCAAAAGAAGTACAACTATCTGGATTGTTGAGAGACACAATGTTCCTGTAAGGAACAATCTTTCCATAGATATTTAAAGTGCAAAATATACTTCTTTTTTACAGATTTTTTTTTTTTAAAATCAAAGACTGAATTCTATTTATCAAATACTTGGATTAATCTTGACTTTTTTTTTTATTTGTTTAATCAGACGAAAAAATTGTCTCAAGAATAATATATATATACAGATATGTTATTTAAGCAAGAGAAACTTAATGTTTTACCTTTCACCTTTCATAATTTCAACACTATCAATACAGTAAGACCTTCTTAAAGACAACTTTGGAGTTGTTTTGGGGGGGAATATGGATATTTGGAAGTTTCCTACCAAATAATTTAAAAACTTGAGGTGTAGTAGGTATGTTTATGGATATTCTGAACAGTTCCCCTCATTAATGTATAAAGTTATTACTCATGGAAAGGAGGATCGAAATGCCATCTTTTGAACAGTAGCTGCTCCCTAATTCTTGTCTGACAGAGCACAGACCTTTCCTTTTTTCTGTCTATATACATTTATTTGTTTGTCTCTGTGTGCATATGAAGCCTTGTTTTCCAAATAGAAAGGAAGGAGACCATAACTGTTTAGGAAAGATTGTTTATTTAATTTCAGAGCTGAAAACCCAACAGATCAGATGATGCCACACATACCAACAGAAAATAGAGTATTTATATGTCATATACAGAAGCAGAGCCTGTGGTGTATCGTAGCTTTATCTGCCAAAGGCAGCCCTGTTTAATGAAACTGCTATTGCATGTCCCTAGAATTTTTCTTATTCAAAAGAGAAGCATGAGAAAACAGCTTTTGACTTCCAAACTACACTTTTAGTTACTTTGGCATATGAAATTGGGAAGATAATTTTACTCTCAGGTATGCTTTTCTTAAAAGCTACTCGCAAGCTCTTTGTTTCTTGTGTTAAAATACCAATAACTTGACCATTTATTTTTGCTGCACTTGAAGGTTCAGGCAGTCTCTTATTTTATCCAGCTTAGTTCACATTGTTAACAGTGTTTGGAGTAAAAATAGATCCTTAAAAAACCCCGTCACCAAAAACACACAAAATGTGAGGACAGAAACGGGGACAGAAAAATTATTAAGTATAGATTGAGGAAAGCTTAAATTTATGATAAAATTAAATGACAACTGAGTCAATGGCCTGGCCTAAATCCTGTTTTATTCCTCCTGCAGTTCCCTACCATTAACATCAAGGCACAAATACAAGTGGCAGCTCCAGTTGCTGCCTTAAAGTCTGTGAAGATCAGTCATTTATTAGGCAGACAAGTGGCCATGAGAGAGCAGGGCAGCTTTGGGCACGAAGAGGTAGCAGAAGAAGGAATGAGAACTCTGGAAAACTGTTGCAGTGAGGGCACATTGAGGGGGAAAAATGGGAAAACTGGAAAGTGAGGAGAAGAGCTGATTCTCACTTGGCAGCAGCAGGGTTGGCACGTGTTCTTCACAGTTCCTCCCCCTTTCCAGCTTTGTGGTTTTCCTTGTTTTACCGCATCGGGTTTTCTCCACACGGATCCCAGCTTTGTCCACAGGGAGCTTTGCAGTGGTGGTTTTGGTATGGAAGGGCTTGAGGGAATTTTGGTGACAACCTGAGAGCAGTGACCATCCCTCATAACTTCTTTTACTTCTGCTTTCTTTCCTCAGGCAATGCTCAAAAATAAATTCTACCTTTAGATAATGCGTCGAGATGTCAGCAGTCTATGTTTTAAGGATGGTAAGGAGGAGAAGTGCTGTTTGACAGCTGTTTTATATAAGGGTAGATTGGAATGTGTTATCCTTACATAATGACACTGGAAATCAGTGAACAGTAAGAAACATATGTGGAATGAATTTTTTTGTAGTGACACTGGACCAGCTTGTTTTTGGTGTCATCTGGCTTTGGATGAGGGTGGCAAGAAGAAGGAGGAAGGGGTTTGAATCAGCTTTCTGTGTTGACACTGTGGAATATGTTTGGAATGGCAAAATCTTTTACTTCTTGAGTAACTAAAACCATCCAGAAAAATTCACAGAAAAAATGTGCTGAGAGGAGGAGACTGATGAGCTAATGGAGGAATTCAAAGATAACTAATTTCTTCACTCTCTGAAAAAGAATACGCGAGTTTTTATGAACTCATGAACCTCTGCTCCAGGTTTTACAGTTTGGGTTCTGCAATCTTGGGGGTACAGTAAGTTACTAAATATACAATACCAGGAGAAACACAGAGGAAAATCTACTTTGAAGAGAGTCAAACTCACGATTTTCAAAGGGGAACCTTCCAGCCCAACATGGATGGATTTTTTCAGTAAGGGTGTCCTGTGAGTCAAGTGACTTGTGGATAATACTTTAAGTCTTTTATTGGCTTTCAGCACATTAATTTGGTACTGGAAATTTGTGAAAATTTTATATGCTCTTATTTTTAAAGGGCTCAGGTGATGGCATTAAAATATTGTCTGCACTATTTCCGAATCTCCAGCAAAATGTTGCTGAGCCATTTAAAATGAAAAACTTCTTTGATTTAATTGAAAATTGATTGAACTGATTTCTAAAGATCTGTATGTTTTGTAAGAGGTTTTATTTCACAGGCAAAATTATTCCCATCATATGTAAATTTAAATCTTTATCTCCTTTTTTTTGTATGTTCCCAATGTTATACAACTGTATAATGTAGCTATAAATTATAGATGGGAACAAAAAATGCAGGCAAAAGCATCTTTCTATATATAAGCCAGACAGTCATCACAAAAAAAAATCCTCAACAACACATTCTTTAAAACTTTTTATAAAGCACTTGGTAAGCATATTCTCAGAATAACTTAGGCAGAGAAAACCCAACCTATAGTGTCCATATTATTTACTGTGTAAATAATAATTATCAGGGACAATGGATCGTGTAGTTGATTGTCTCTGCTTCTAGGAGTGGCAATTAGCAGAGAGTAATGATCTTCACACATCACTTGCCATTGGAGTTCTGTAGAATGAGAGGTACAAATACAGCCTTTCTCACTAAATTAGCCACTGACTTAATAATTGAAATAACTGTGTTTAAGAAAGATTTGCCTGGGATGTGTTGTTATCCCAGTCGTGTGCTCTCTGCCATCAGGGCACTGGGCCTTTGCCCTGCCAGCAAAACGCTAGTTTTAAATAAAGTCTCCTTTTTTGGGGAGTTGTGAGGTCAAATGGAGTCAGCTGCCCAGAAAGCTCCTGGATTTGCCTGAGCAGAGGGGGATTAGGGAGCAGGGATGGGAGCAGGGCCATCCCATACATCTGCTGTTGACATCGTCGCACGCTCCGGATGCTGCGGGTTTGGGTTTCCAGCAGCTTGGCAGAGGCCAGGGGGGGTTTTCCTGCAGGGTGGCAGGAATTTTATAGGTAGAAGAGGTGAGAGAAATGTGCTCAGACAGAGCTCATCCTTTCACTGGATCTCCCATTATCCAACAACCTGTAATTATGAATTAACTGGGCAGCAGGTTTGAAGCTCCTGCCAACTTTCTTCCCTAGTTCCCAGTCAACTTTCCTGTCAGAGAAAGGGGTGACTGTCCTGCCTCAGCAACAAATGGATATGGGAAGACAGAAAAGAGGGATAAATAAGATAATCCTGCAGTGTATCATGAAAGATCATTCGCATACTACCTGAAAGTTTACGATCAAGTTTGATAAAATATCTTTATTTTCTTTCCTCATGTGACAAAAAACAAGGTAATAAACCCCTCCTTCATACTGACCTTCTTTGCCTTCAGAGTTTGGTAATAGCAGACTCCTTTTATTCCTGCTGGAATAAATAATCACTGCAAGATTATAAACAGGACTGACAGTCACTTGGAAGCTTTTTGTTACCATAATATCATTTCATACATTAGGGGTTTTTTTTCCTGCTTGCTTGTATGAAAATGAGTAAATTAGATTTTTAACTTATGATGAAACAAATATTTTTTTTCCTATTACCTTGCAGAGGGTTTTCTTTTATGTTATTTATCTTATGCTCATGTTCTTATTTTCTACTCATCTTGTCCTGGCATAAGATGATTTATGTATGGAGAATTACTTCCAGCTATTTCCAAATACATCTGTTGATGAGTTCAGGCTTTAACAGTCAGTGTTTCCTGCAAGGTACTCCACAGTGTTTTCATCCAGATTTATAAATATTGCTTCTTATTGCCTGATCAGTTTT
Source organism: Corapipo altera (assembly GCF_003945725.1). NCBI lineage: Eukaryota > Metazoa > Chordata > Aves > Passeriformes > Pipridae > Corapipo > Corapipo altera. The sequence continues at coordinate 488,764 of NW_020884967.1, forward strand.
AGGACCCCTCTTTTTTTTTTTAATAGAATGCATTGACAATGAATAATTTTAATACGTACTTCTTTTCATGCCTCTGATACCCTACCAACATAAAGTCATCACAGCTTGGAACTGATGGATGTATTGGTTAGGATGTAGTGTTAACACTTTTTAGGGGATATTTTCAGGGAGCGTTTTTCCTGATGAGAGTTTTTGTTTTACGTGAGTTGGTGTAAACCAATTACTTCAGGCACATTTGTTTTAATGCAGGTTTTCTTTGTGCTCTTGATCATCAGGAACAGGAAGATAATACCTTCAAATATGGTAATTTAATACCAATTTTCTAGAAAACTCTAGTGGTTTTTTAATCAAACATACACCAACTGGCTTATTAGAAATCAATGTGGTGAGTGAATCACCTCCTAATGAAATATGACATTAATTTCCTTTCATATTTATGTTACATAAATCTATATTTTATATAGTGTATAGTTTTAGTATGTTTTCTTACTACTCTCAGAACTCCAATGTGGTTTATTCCTCTGGGGAAAAAGAACCCCAAACAACAACAAGCCACCAGAAAACCTGGACTGGTACAATACCTGAAGTAAAACTAATCAGCAACACAGTTCATGACAGAAAACACTGTGCTAATCTCAGAGCAGTAAATGGCAGGAGTTACTTTGCAGACTTGAACGAGTTGACTTGTTCATTGCTATTCTTTGAGAATGAAATTGCACTTAATAAGATTTATTACCCTTCTGTTAGTGTAAGCTAAGTACCATGTTTCTTTTGAGTCACAGGTAGTTCTAGAAAGTCGGGAAATAAAAAACTATGCTTCAAACTCTAGTTCCTGCTGTGTTCTGCAGGTAGACCCCACTATTAATTTTTCTGTCAAGCTTCCAGTTTCCTTCTCTTCTGTGTGAAGCTCTTGGGTCCTCTGGGTTCCAGTCAATCATATTTCTGTGTTATTTACAAGTCAGTGTGGGAAGATGTCCAAAAATCATGGCCTTTCTGCTTTTAGAGATGGTTCCAAACGAGCCAGAAAAATCCTCAAGAATGGGTGGGATTCTGAAGAACTGTTCCCCCTGATTCTGAGCTAGCTGTGAGGGGCACTGGCTTCTCCAAGGCACAGGGCTTCTGATGGATCTGATTTCTCAGGTGCAGATGACTTTGATAGAGAGAAGCCAAAAGGCATCTGCTCCAAAAAATCCTTTTCCCAGCTGGAGTCTAGCAGAGGAAAAAGAGTTTTCTAAGGAAAGGCTACTAGGGCATTTTTACTCAGTCAAAGCCATCCAGTTCCTTATCATCCCTGGAGAAATGACTGGCATGCTTTGGCAGACACCTGCTGGAAATGGAAAAACTAAGCTTCCAGAAGTTATGAAAATTCAGGACACCTTTAATAAGTAATTCTGTGAACCTTCCTCACGTGTGTAAGTGCAAACACAGAGCAGCAGAGTATGGCTGCCTCCTGGTGAATCCTTATGGAGACATGGGAACATCTCACCCTTCTGAAATTATGGGTGAGTGTCAGAAGATGTCATTGTACCAAGTTGGTCACAGTACCAAATGAAAGTATTGAGCATTTTAAACAGTTCCACTGCAGATTTCTTATGCCATTGTTATTTTTCTGTTGCTTCCTCTTATTCAAGTGGGCAGAGAGTTTAGCTACTTTAAAAGTTGCTTCACTCCAAAGAAGAAATGTTGTCAGTGCTGGTTTTGTAGGGGCTATATATTTGGAAAAGGTGAAAGACAAGATTTTCTGGGAGAATTTTGCTATAAAGAAGGACAGGATGTTCAAGCTTTCCATCATTCCTGCCCCATTTCCTCCTGAATGAGTAATCAGGCAAAAATTGGCTGCAGTTTCAGTCTGCTGTTCTGCCCAGCAAAGGCATCATTCTCAGTGTCCTGACAAGGAGAGGGACTGGCCAGAGGACTGAATTTATAATGCATCTCAAACATTATCCCACCAATCATGCAAAAAAAAATCCCTCCAAGAAAATAGTAGATAAACATCACTATAACATGTTACATTCACTTGAGCTCATCCATTTGCCTGCCCAAAACCCAACATCTAACTCACCAAAACCGATATAAAAATAGTTTCAGCTGATATGTGCTAGGAAAGAGGAGTACATTTTGTGTGATCTGTGAAATATCTGCTCTCAGTGTTTTCAGACTCATTTAGAAATGGATGTTTGAAGAACCCTTTTCCTTGCTCTGGAAATGAGTACTATTAACAAAGGAGATCTATAATTATGATGGGCTATAATCAGTAGCTTCAGTCAAGTGAAAAAACTTCCTTTTTCATGGGGCTAGATTTGCTCTGCACTTACTAAACTTAGCTCCTTAAACTGTACAAATTGTTTGTAACTCTGGTGCAACCAGAAAGGCAGTGACTATTAAGACTAATAATTTGAGTTTGGACTTTTTAGCTTTAATTTGGTCTTTCTAGAAACTTAATTTTCTCGTCTGAAGTGTATTTAATAGATTTTGAGGGGGAGAGAGGGCTTGGTTGGCTGGTTGCTTTTTCCAGTTCTGATTAGTTAATAAGCATAGAAAAGGTAAAGAAAATTGAAATGAGAGTTGGTACATGTGGATCCAGGTGTTTCACACCTTTGTGGCTGAAATTCCTGCACAAGGGCTAGTTAAAAGCAGGCATGAGATGCATTTCAGACCAATAGTGGAGATGTTTCTAAAAATGTGATTATTTCTATGAAGAGAGTTAAACAGTTAGTAAAGAGTGAGTAGTTTTGTTGATTACACATTCAGAAACATTAAATAAGGTTTTCATAGGCAGCCTCAGTGAGAGAAAGGCTTAAGATGCAAGGGGGAAAACTGTCAATAAATTACTAAAATATGTAGCAGAGTGGCTAAAAGGGCATTTTCCAAATGGACAGTTGCTACTTAGATCACTGCTACAACTGAAGAAAATGTATCTCTTTCTCCATAAATCTAAAAGATGAGGTTTCAACCCTAAAACAGGTACATTGATGTTTTTAATGCTGGCAGACCCCACGTAAATCCCCAGGATTGGTTCTACTTTGGAAATACATTTTTTAAACTGCAGATGTCACCTTGAAATTGAATTTTCACTACCTGCTCAGCTCCACACTGTGCAGTTTGTCTCCTGTCTCTGTTTTCTCTGTCTGCAACACTCCCAAAGCCAGTCTAATACCAGTAAAAGCTCAGTTTAATGGATCTAAGCTGAGGAAGCAGCTGCTGGTTGTCATTATGGAGGTACCAATTACAGTTCTGCCATTAAGTGCAATTTCTCTTTTGCACTTAGTGAAAAATGTTCAGCTTGCTTGTTGTTCAGGACAATACAGCAAGTGCTTGCAAAATATATGGAACAAAGTATTGGACATTTATAAAATCCATTAGTCTGCTCTCGATTTTAACCAATTTGGTTCAGAAATCGTGTATTTGTCTCTCTTGTTTGTGTTCTGGCAATATTGGCAACAGGGGAGAAACATGCTCTTGCTTTCTTTATAGCTAGCTTGAACTGAAACCTTGCACTTAGACTATATTTAAAGTAAATTGATTGTTAATTAAAGTAAGTTAATAACAATTGCTGTGGCTAATTATTTTGATTATCTAGGTTACTTGTCAACAGTTCGTGTTGCACTTAAACAAAGTTGGAATGGCACTAGAATAAATCTCACAATTGCCAGTTCCCTGTGGCTGTACAAAAGGACAAGAGTGCAGATTTTTAATGTCCAAATTTGGAAATGGGAGACGTAATTTTCCAAATTTAGAACCAGATTGTCATTAAATGGCATGTTTTAAGGGAACATACAAATGGTTTTGATCAATAACAATGGGAAGGTCCCTAAATACAGATGAAGAACATCTTATAGTACAATAAATATGCCAAGACTCTTCTGGGGAAAATGTGGGGAAAAATCTGTGTCAGTAAAATTCGGTTTAATCTCATGTGGAAACACTAATGTTGGAGTATCCTAATCATAACTATGATTAATTAGTAGTGTCATAACAAGGCAGAGTTCATTCTCTGAACTGTGATGTGGTGTATTAATGTACCTCTGGTTAAATTAAGCAATGAATTATTGTCATTTGGAATGGAGACATTGTTTTCAAAATTATTTTAATTTTTTTAAATTAAAAGGCTTCCAATCTTTTATTTTAATTATTTCAGCCTTGAAATATAGATTATTTATTTTAAAAGGAAAAAAAAAATCAAATTAGAGAACCAAAATGGGTTAGGAGATGAAAAAGAATAACTCATGTGACATCTTTAGGTTACAGAGTCATTAATGAACTGCAAGGTACAAATGTAACACCTCGGTCACTGTTTGGTTCCTTAGAATAACTATTGTTGAATTACAGGTGCAGGACCTTAGGAAAAGGTGGTATTATTTTTAAAAGTTATCGGTACTTTTGTCATAACCTGAAATCACAAAGCCTTGCTCTGGTCCAAGTTAAATTAATTACATGGATAAATGTAGCCAATTTTAGCTTCATTAACTACTTCTGCTGTAACTACCCCTCTTTTTCTCTGGTTGTGACATGGAAGGAAATAGCAGTTTTTGCTTTAATTAGTGCTCAGGGTGGTCAAACATTGGCACAGGTTGCCTGTAGAAGTTGTGGAGTCTCCCTCCTCTGAGCATGACTCTAATTTTTTAAAAATATTAAAAAATCCTAACACACATATTCGTATGTTAGTACAAAACTAACATGTCCATCTTTAGCTGTAACTAGTGAGAAGAGGAAAGAATTTGCATGTTTGCAGTAGTAGTTTTTTTTTTTTTATGCATCAGAGGTAAATTTATCCTTCAAGTTAAAAGGGCAATTTAATTATTTGCTGTTAAAATTAAGGGTAAAGTATAAGCTCTCTTTGAACGTGTAAAAATAGGTGCGAGTCAAAGAGAGAGGGAGCAGGGACTGTCCCACCAGCCTTTCAGTCGGTTCTTCATGCTTGATTTCACCTTCCTTCAGGATCACTCTGGGGGGAATTTATGGGTGGCATCATTTTTTTCCCCTTGTTCCCGTTATTTGAGCTGAAACAAGCAGGAGTCCATATTCACTGAGCCACATCACTGCTCTCTCAGCTTTGCTGTGTTGATGGGAAATGTCACACTGATACATTGCATAATTACAGCTGCCCCCATTTTGTAGGATTATTACCTTGCTGGTGTTGCAGGAAAGATGCTGAAATACACTGCTTTTAGATAAAGTTATATCTGACTAAATTTGTATCCACCTCAAGCAGAGAGAGTTCTGTGATACCACAGTTATTTAGTTACTTATGATGTTGCATCTATCTTCAGATTTTAGGAAGAAAACATTCAATAATTATCCTCCTAAAAATGAAATAATTATCCTGCATCACAGCTAATCTGGTACAGGAAGCCCTTGAATATCCCCCAGTTGTTGTGGTAGATCTAATTACACCAGTTGTACCTGGATAATTCCATTGTTCCAGCTACTGCACAAATATACTCTTTCTTACACCCAATACAGTAACGAGTCAAGAATTCCTGTTGCCATTTTCCGGGGAAGTTTGAGCAGATCTGGTAGTTAAATGGTTGTTGATAACCATGAGGAATATTCCACATGGAATATCAGGGGGGCTGCTCATGTGTAGAGAAGGTAGCTCATGAACTCAAGATTAACAACTTACAAATGTATAACTTCATTATTAAACAATTTTGTTGGTGACATTTTTGATCCCAGCCTTCAGATTTTACATCTCCTGTGAGTGTTTCACTGTGCTTTCATTGTAGGTTGTCTAGATGTGGAATGAGTTAACAAATCAATGCCTGTCAGTCAGCATTTGGAATAAATTGCCTTGGGTTTGATGGGCTTGTGATGGTGGCTCCTGGTGCCTGCAGTAAATAGTGAGAACTTGAGGTGACTTAAATGATGCACAGTTTCCCAAGAAATGGAGTTACTGGGGATATTAGGGTTTTTTGGGTGATGGGAAGCAAAAGGAATTAGCTGCTATATCCCCTTTTGATGTATTTCCAGAACAGAAACGTGGGAGACACATGAATACAGGGCAACACTGGTGAAATTTCAGCCATTTGTTTATTTATGTGATCTGTTTATTATTCACCTCTCTACATTCTCCTTTGTTTTAGTCCTGTTTTATGCTAGGGTCTACTGCTGATGTGATTGATTACTGATACACATCTGTGTAAAGCCATTTTTTTTCCTCTTAATCCTGTTCCACCCACCAATTGTCAATTCAAACACCTTTTATCCTCCTGCCTGTGACGGTGATGTTTAAGTGTCTAAATCATACAGGAAGCATATATAAAAAAAGGAAAAGACTTGATAATACAGGGGGAATTAACTAACCCCACATTTCCTTTTGCCATCACCTTTTTTTTCATTCCACCTCTCCGAAAATATGTGACACCATTAGAGGTGAACATTGTTTTGTTTTTTTTTTTCTCTGACAAGTCTGTAAGAAGCTCTTCACAATCAGAACCTGAAATGTTTTATTTTAGTTGAGCTGTATTAGCATTTCCAAAAACATATCAAATGCCACCCTACAATATTTTTCTGGCTTCTGTGCAGGAATGTATAAGATCATTATGTAGCATGTGAAACAAACCCTGCTATATTTAGAAAATATGTCCAGTCTCGGTTACTACAGCATGTACAGCACCTGTTAAAGGGTTCCCAGATGATTTTGTTGACTGGTTTAGAGCCAAATTCCAAATGTTTGTACAATAGGCCCTTGTAATTATAAATGTGCAATCATTGGACCCCCCAAAAATGGTGCAAACTGATCAAAGCCAGGAATTTAGAAGCTCGCTATCCTTAAGGGATGTGGACCTCCAGTTCTTTGGAATTGAAGTCCTTTGCTTGAGATTGAAATGAAGTAAAGGAAGGACCTGTATCAGTAAAATGTAAAAATATTTTTAATCCTCTGCAGGCAAATTTAGTAAAATTTAGTAAATTTGGAGATAAATTTACTTTCTGATGAAAGGTATAAAAGTGAATGGGAACACCTACATCAGTCTACCCAGTGGGGTGTAAAAGAATAAGAAAAACCATCCAACCTTTAAACTTTTAAGTGTTGGGCTTTAAGTGCAGTGAGTGAGCTCAGGACAGAATGTAAAGTCATGCACCAGAGTCTTCTGGTGCCACAGTGATTACACAACCAGCTCCAAGTTGTTAACTGTTCTTTTCAATCCCTTATGCTGACCCCAATTCAAACTGACTCTTGACTTTATTTTAACTGAATTTCGACAGCATTGTACTTTGCAGTGATGATTCTGAGCTGTGAAATGGCACGTATGTTGTCAGAAAGAAAGTTCCTCTCTGTGCTCTGTATAAACCAGAGGCAACTTCTTAAGCAGTAACAGGAAAACACTCAAAATTCCAACCAGTCCAAGGACAAACTGTGATCTTCCCCATCAGTCAGGTCAAAAATATTATTTTAAGATCTGTCCTCAAAGGTTGCAAAGATCAGAATCTGCACAGATATAAAGACTAATTTTTATTCCTGGAGACTTCATGGAAATAAATTCATAGCATTTTAATGGGGCACAGCTGATGCCAGGTGTTTGTAGTGAAACTGTTCTTATCAAAATCCATGGCTTTTACCAGTTTTCCTCCCTATCCCACCAGAGGGGGAAGGGTAGTGAACAACAAACTCTGTGATACTTGGTTGCCAGCTGGGGTTAAACCATTTCTCTGGCTCCAGAATCCCAGGGAAATTCTAAATGAAACTAGACCAGCTGATGGCTGGAATTATTGTGTTCTTATTGCCAACACATCTTTTGAAACCTTTTCCCATTTTGTAACTGGGAACTTTACTGAGCCAAGCAAAGTTTTCTTAATCCTTGGCTAAAAAGAACTCCTTTAATTCTGAAACTTTCCTCTAAAATAAACAGTAATTTTTAAATCTGTCTTGGTTTACCTTGAAGTCAGTTAAGGAAACCTCTTTCTACAAAAAACTGAAATATTTGATTACAAATGCTGTATGTTTTTATCTTGCTTTAGATGTCTTACATTAAACTATTGGTTCAAATTATGTAATGAATTTAATAGTATCACAGTTTTTTAGTAGTTAATTTTACAGTGCTAGGAATTAAAAATACCACATGGTTTGAAGAGCATTCATCCCTCTTGGTTATTTTACGTTTTATATACATCATGTTTAAATATGCACTTAATTCTATTTTCTTTTCTGTTTGAGTGAATAGGTTATGGAGTGGAAATCTTTTGCAATTTAATTTTGAAAATCTTTGTTTTCCTCTGTCTATTTGTCTGCTGTGGTTCTGAGCTCTAATAGAACACCTTGTAGGGGTATAATACTCTAGCAAAGCTCATTTTTTATCTTAATAAATTGGTATATTTACAACCATCATTATTCTAAAGGAGTAGTTCAATCTGTAGAACACAGGAGAATTATAAAAGACCAAATTAAGACTTAGAAAATATGTGAAATCCTAACATTTTAATTTGGAGAGACTACTCGGATCTTCTTGCAAAGTCCTCTCTTTCCACGTCAGAAGGGGCAATGAGAAAATGAGGTTTAGAAGTGTTATGGTAAAAATGAAAGCACTGTAATTTCCTAATCCAATTTTAAATACTGAAGCTCTCTATAAATTATACCCGCAGTTTTAACTTTCTTCCTTCTTAAAACTCTTTTATTAGTCAATTATTTTTCAGCGAAACAATTCTGAAAATTCCCTTTGTAATCCAAATTCACTGTCAGGTCAATACTGGCTTTGGATTGGTATTTTTAAGCCTCAGTAACACAGCTGTACTTTGACCTAGAAACCTATTTTGATCTGGTGGTTGCAACAGCTCTTATTTAAACATCTGTCCGCGGTTTCTTTCACACGCGAGTATTTGCTCGCGATAGAAACGTTGCTGTCGAATAACACAGAGGCTCAGAAGAAACATTTGAAAAAAAATTTTGCAAGGATCAGGGGAAAATCATGATTGGAGGAGGACACTGGATCAGTCTGTTCTTGGTAGAAGATGGTAGAGTTTGTAGCTGATTTGTGCCTCGAAGGAGGTCCTTCACTGAGCTCTTAAAAACGTCACAATCGACTGAGTCCCCACTGCCAAAACTCAGTTTCCCTCCTCTGTCGTCAAAGGCTTTTCATCCTCCGAGGAGTCAATGAAGTCATTCCTACTTAATTATTCAAAACAAACCCTTTGGGCTGCCCTTGGAATTGTTTTCCAGGCGCCATGAACGGAATTCTGCGAGAAATAAATTTAGATAACGGGCCCAGCAGGAAGTTTCAAAGGCAGCAGCTCCTGCAAAGGACTGTCCAGAACAATCTGCGAGAAGGATGGGTTTGGCGTGGGGATTTTGAGCTGAAACAGTGCAGGGAAGGAAGTGCTGGTTGCCAGCTCTCACCACCATATGCTTTATTATAATGTGATGTACAAAGAATATGGAGGCAGCAGCTGCTCTGGAGGGAGGTGGCCGCTTGTTAGGTTTTGAAACCTTTCTGAAATGTCTGCTCCTTTTCTTTTCACTGGTATTTTTTTCCCCCCCTGCTTACGTATTTGCATTGAAAAGATGTTCCCTAAAAGAAATCTATTTTTAGGCCGCAGTAAGAACAGCAGAGTGTGATCTACTTTTTGCTGAAATAAAAACAATTTCGGAAGGGCTCTGCTATGTAGGTTTTTTATGTTGTGAAATGTGGGGAGCTTTTTGTTTTCTTGATATCCATTCACATCAGGGCATGATGAAATCATATGTATAAATCAATTATTGTCTAGGATTGTGTGTCTTTCATTGGTTTCCATGTGTGTTCTGGTGGCCTGATCTCATTCATATTTAAGGCATTTTCAAGATTCACTGAGTTCAGTGGCAGAGACAAGCAAAGCATCAGTGAGGTCTAAAATGGAAAAAGTTGGATATGATATGGACAGAGGAACTGATCTTTCCCAGCGTTTCCACCCAGGCAGGGAAGTTGATGACTGTTCCTTTGAGAAACCTGAAGTCCTTGGCATGTTTCAGGAACTATGTAGCTGCAATGCCATGAAAAGGAACCTTATTTATCTAAACAACACTGTATTTTAAAGAGTATTTTTTGACTCCTGACTGAGAGTTTCATATCTTCTGAATGCAAATCCTTCCAGATACTACAAGCATTTGCATTTTGAGTTAGGGATTCTTAAGTGAGTGTGAGAATCCACTGGGAAGTTACATCATAATACAATGAGATTATAGTGGGGCAAGTTGTTATAACAGATAATAAAATTAGTATATCATATTGTCATTTTTACTGCATACTGGTGTTTTACATTGACCCTGGAGTAACACTCAAATGCCATTGCAAGACCAGTGTGGCCCATATAACTCAGCAAAAATGATGGTTCATAGAGAAGAAAGATGTTACTATCCCTTTTGGGAGGATAAATCTCTTTGAGACAAAGATTTTTGGGTTATTCTGTATTGTTCACCACAGATGCATCTTTCATGAAAAAGAGATTACATTAATTTATCTGTCACCAGGTATATGATCTCTTGGTGATAGAAAGATGGTTCTAATGGGAAAAATTCATGTTTATTTGCTTACTTTAGTTCTAGAGCAGTCTACTATTATCTGCCTGACCTTCATTCTTCAAGCCAGCTGCAGTTGGTGGTTATCTGGAACACTTACATACTAATCCTTACTTAAAAGATCCCCCTTTCCCTCTTAAAGCAAGAAGCCAAATCTCAGCAGAATTACTGATTCTCAACTTCAGTCATTCCCTACATAAACCCTCAACCCACTGAGGAATGACACAGGGAATTCCATTTACTTAGGAATCCCATTTCTGATGTAAACTGGATTTTAAAGTCTACAGTGAAACTAAACTTGGATTCTGAACATAGTCCTGCAAAATGTGAGGTAAATGTTTAACTCACACTGAAAATGATAACTTACAGTCTTGTCTTGAATCCAATCCACATCTGTTTTCAGTGCAAATTAGAGCTGTGAAATGACTTCTTGTTTTGGTTCCCATAAGAAAAGTTTTAGGTTCCTAGCTTAAGGAACCCTTTCCTAATTCTAGTGAGCATAACAAAATTTAAGTTATCAACAGTCTATAGTTCACACATTGAGCCCTTTAGGTCAATCTGGAGTCTTGACAACACAGGAACATTTGGTTTGGAGTGTATTATGCTTCCAAGAAAGTTTGTACATGAAATGTTTGTTTATATTTTGAATGTGAAGGTAAAGCCTTCCTTGTCCCAGAAGGGCTGAGAGTTATCAGGAGTTGCACAGTGTTTAGAGTACTCCATTTTTTTTCTAATACAAAGCATTTCTTGTCTGAAGCAACATACTAAAGTGTGCTAGTTCTAAAAATGGGTACTTTTAGATATAGGCCTGTTTTTAATGTTATGGTTGGGTGCACATTTATTTTTGCATAAAGATGCCTGCTAGGAAAGAAAGGACAGAACTTTCTTTAACTTACTCTTATAAACATGAACATCAGCAAACCAGCGTAACTCTAAGCAAGGGAGAAAAGGAAATCCTCAGTTTGCAAGAAGTTGAATTACTTGGTTTTGAGCCTAAAGAAAGTCACTTCATTTTTAATGATGTGTTGCCCGACCATCTCAAGCCATTGAGCTGTCAATGGCTAATTTAAAAGAAAAGAAATGCAGGAGACCAGCAAAATGTTTCTCATTGTGAGCAGCAATGCTTCAAGTCTGTTAGAGCTCTGTGGAATTTTCCCCTGCTTTTAAAAACTGGAGGATGTGTGGCTGCACAATTTCAGATCTTAGACTGTACGCTGTAGCTTCATTAATTGTCTCCTGCTTATTATTAGAGAAATCAATGTCTAACTCTTTTCTTCTCTTCAGCCACCAGAAAAAGAGGGTGGGCTGCCTCGTCAGGTGGGCAATAAGACAGAGTGTGGCCTCTTGGGATTTGTCCTGGATTTGAAGCAGGATTATGAGCCTGTCCGGAGCCTCATCCCTGAGGAGAAACTCTACAAAGTTTACACCTTCAACTCCGTAAGGAAGTCGATGAGCACGGTTATTAAAATGCCAGATGGCAGTTTCAGAATGTACAGCAAAGGGGCCTCTGAAATTGTCCTCAAGAAGTAAGTTCAGTGGATTAGTTGCCTTGTTTTTCTATAGTGCAAAACATTCTGACACTAATAAGTGGGAATTTTCAAATCAGAAATACGACACACTTTAGTAGTGTAAGGTGTTGATGTTCTTTTTCCAGTTTTTTTTTTTTAAAGTGCTCTCTCTTGCAAAATTGGCCTGTTTTTATCACTGGCTGCCAAAAATTTGGGTCTAATTCAGTAGTTTACAAATGGATTTTTTACATTTAACCCCTTTGGAAAATAAATATTTTTCAATTTCAGTATAAGTTTTAAGCCCATTATTTATGTGGGTATTGAGGAAATAATGGATGAAGGGCACTTAGTGTCTCTGTAATAGGTCACAAACAAATTCTCTCTGATATTTCAGCAGTGAATCTTCTAGAAATTTCCACTAGAAGCTTAAAACTTTCCTTCGGATTAGTGTCAACTGAAATGAGCTGATACATGAAGATACTTTTCAGTACTCATGCAAACACAGAATCAATCTTTTCTTTTTCCTTAAATAAAACAGATGTTCCAGGATCCTCAATGCAGCTGGGGAACCTCGTGTCTTCAGACCACGGGACAGAGATGAAATGGTGAAGAAAGTCATAGAACCCATGGCCTGTGATGGGCTGAGAACCATCTGTGTGGCTTTCCGAGACTTTTCCAGCAGCCCAGAGCCCGACTGGGACAACGAGAACGACATCTTATCTGACCTGACTTGCATTTGTGTTGTTGGCATTGAAGATCCAGTGAGGCCAGAGGTATGTCAAATTCTTACCTTGTAAAACGTTTCTCAGAGAGCTGAATATAAAGTGAATTACAGGTTTCTTACAGGTTTTATCTTATTCTTTTAAATTAGTTCCGTCAAAGATGATGAAAGGGAGCTTTAGAAACAGGCTTTACTTGATAAAAGGCCAAATTACTAACCTCATAAAAATCAACTATCAATCAACAGTTATTTAAATAAAGAAATATAGGGCTTTTTGAACTACAGGGTGGAGATGACTTAACCTTCTGTCGAGGAGTAGTGTACAGGAGGACAGCAGAAATTTTAATATACTCCCACACATTAAAGAATTTTCCTTGTAGTAATTCAGTGATGTGCAACTCTACAAGCAGAGAAGACGTGCAGTGATTATAATTGCCATGGCTGTAAGGACAACATACTCATTTTCTCCAGAAATTGGAGTTTTGTGGTTTACTGTAACAGTTGCCACTTTACTAATGGTCTTAAAATTGTACCTGATGACTACTCAGAAAAACTTGCTTTTAACATATTTGGACAAGGAAAGGCTGCCATGAAAAGGCTGAAGGTTTCATGGATACTGTGCTTAAATGGCTTCTATAAATACGACTAAAATTTCAACTCAGCTCAACTGAGAAAATCAGTATTAGGTGTTCACACTGGAAGCATGTGCCTGCTACTACACTTGTAAATTATATTACCCAGTAATACCAAGGGTGGAATAGGAGGTAGAAACTGTTCTGACCTATATATATATATATATATGGTGCTTGCTAATTAATGGTGACAGTGGAGAATTAATTCAGTTTTAGAGTTTAGAAGCAGTGACAGAAGGTAAGTCCCAGAGTTGAAGTGCTGAGTGTACAATCCAGGTGTTTCCACTCTCTTTGCTCTGATCCTGCTGTTACTTCAGTACATGATTAGTGGCTATGGTTTGCTTTGGAGTGAGGTCAGGGAAAGATAACTCAGATTTTTTTGGTCAGTTCTGATGCTGCACAAAAAGTAGTTTGTTGCCCATCTTTGTCTCTTTTGATTCTTCTGTCTCGTTTTACATCTTTGCTGGATCTTTTTTAACCACGTCGGAATTTTTGTATTTGATTCACTGAGAACTGGTGGCAATTCTAGACATGTTAGGGGGTTTTTTTTACTAAAACATGAAAATTATACATTTTTCTGACTTATTTCCCTGAGTTCTTTATAAAGTAGGTTTTTACAAACTTGTAAGAGCTGTAACTTTGGGAACTAAAACAATACAACTACAGGTACCAACATAACTGTTCTTTACCTGATAATGGACATTGCTGAGTGTATTTCTCAATATCAAGGTTATAATATAAAAAAACCCTTGCTTAGGTGAAAACTGTATGATAAACTCCTTATCTCCACTAACACCAGCACTCCCTTTATCTGTCATCAGATGGTCTCTTGTTACTAATCCATCTGTCCCTACGCCTGACATTGCAAGCCTTGAAAAATGTTTTAAAGCATCCTTAAGAAGTTGTGTCTGCAATGTTCCTTTAATGCTTTAGCTCATAGATATATATCTAACTCAGAAAGATTTTCTCAGTGACCACTGGAACTGTCAATGACTCCCCTATCCCTCCAAAATCAACTCATGATACACGTTAGAAAACAGATTTTAGTGTGGTGACATGTGGTGTGAGAGACTGAGGGGTTGTGTAGCAGTGGGATTTGCAGTTATTATTGAAAATAGCTGCAAACTATCCTTTCCTGTGATTATTATGAGTGTGTTTTGTAAGAGAACTGCTCTCATCTCATAGGGAATAATTTCTTTGGAGCATGAGGTAAAAGTGAATAACGTTACTAAAAATAAAGAGGTCAAATCTGACTGCTATGTAAAGAATCAAAGGAGATGAAGGCAGGAAAACATCTTATTTCTAAAGAAATATTTGAATAATGTATGAATTTCTTGTGGTTTAACACCACAATATGCAGTACCACTTCTTACTTCATTGCAAGACACACAATCAAATATTTAGAATTTCAGAATTCTACCAAATGTTGGTAAAACCCATCTGGGTTTTGGGACTCTGTGCTTTGTTTTGTTTTTTTCCTCACCTTATCCCTTTTGACTGTTTCAAAGTGATAATAACGTCATGGGAACATCGAACACAATGTTTAAATTATTGCATCTAAAACAATGTTTGAATTATTACTATTATTACCACTCCACACACTAGTAAAAAGCAGTAACTGTACCATAGGAAAAAAGAAATGAACCAAAAAACCCGGAGCCAGAATGCAACTATAACTTTCAGAAAACCTGCCTAGATACGGAATGTCTGACTTGGTTGGAATATCATAATATACATGTATGAAATCACCATTGTTGATGCAAACTCAAAGATGTTGAGTAGTTATAAGGAATATCAATATTTTGCCAGAATTAAGCCCAATCATTGATAGAGTCATCACTGGAGTGTATAAATTTTCAAAGTACTTTCTCTCTGGCAAAAAAAAAACAAACAAAAAAACCCACAAAAATTAGAAATACTACTATAACTACTGTTTTATTGATATTCTCAGCATTCGTGGACATCAGAATTTATTCTGACAGAAGTGATAGATTAAGTAGTTCCAATGAAACAATCCAATCTCATCATCCTGGCAGCCTTTATCTTCACTTACATTACATTCCCATGTTTCCTGGGGAAGGCTCAGTTTTTCCTTTTCCCTAAGTTCATTGTTGGAGTTAACACATGGATAATGGTGTGTACAGAGCTGCTCCTGTGCATCCATGGAATGTTTCCCCTTGGGAATCCCTGTGGGGTCAGTGGGGTCCTGCTGCTGTGGTTTCAGTGCTGCATCTGTTCTCGTGGTATTGCTGGGAGCTTCCTTGCACTCACATCTCCTTCCGTGCATTAAAAGAAACTATTTGCATGAATTCTTCAACAATGATGTCCAGCAACTCTCCAGCTTTGTCTGGAATGCCAGCCATGGACACCTGTGGCTTTTGCATTATTCCCAGGTTAATTCACACACCAGTTTATTTGTTAGTAGGAGCTGGATTTATCAAGCACTACTTCCTTGATATTTATATACCCTGTGTGTGAGTGTGGGGTTTTTTATTTGTCTTTGATAAATACACAAGAAGAGAACAAATGATGTCTTGTTCCTGCAGAGGTCCTCTGTTGATTCTGACAGCCTTTCTGGCTTGATTTTAATGAGTCTGAACTGCCTTACACTGATTTGCCAATGAACACCCATAGTCTGTTATTTCTGGGAGATGAACGTAAATCACTTCCAAATTCTGCCATTTATTTGTCACCTGATTCAGAAAGAGATTCCTGCATGGGATGCTTTATGCATGCATGCATGCATTGGAAGTTTTTCTTTGCAGACAGAAAATAAACCAAGATATTGTACAATGTGTGCTTAAGCTCTGCAGAACTGATGGAAAATATCTGCTTCCACTGCCCACTCAGTCTGCCAACACTCTTTCTCCCTTACAGCAATAAAAAAATATGAACAATATTTTAACTGTAATTACTGTACACAGTGTTAAATCAGATACCACCCACCAGCTGTCCAGAAAATGACAGAAGAGGAAAATAGAATGATTTCTCTCGTTATATGCAAGTTTGAGATGTGTTTGAAACTAACTTGTCCTCCCCTGACCTTGTTTAATAGGACTGGCACTTTGTGGGAATAGACCATTTTTTTCTGTTTGCACTGTAATTTATTTTTCTCCTTCATGGTTCATACACTGTTCTGCTTTTCCAGATCGTCATCTAAATCTGTCATGTCCTATGCATGAGGGTCACCACAGTTAAAGTGGATACTAAGGGCATTTCAAATTGACAAATGGGATATAGTCAGGATTATTAATGTGGAAACTGGGTAGATCAGGAGTCATTTGCTTAAGTAATAGATTTAATCTGATTGTACATTCCTGTCTAGAAATCTATTTCATAATATTGAAAGGCTTGAGGTCCAAATAATTCTTCCAGGGTACAACTTGTGGGAAGAATATTCTCAGTGAGATGAGGGAACTGGAAGATAAAACTCTGTCCCTGAATTCTTCCCTTGGTTCTGTAATTTGTATTGACAGAGCCATTCTGCAAACAGCACGTTCTGGGGACACGTTCTGAGAGTGGGATGATTTTCCTTGTACTCATGCGAAAAGCACTATTATGGTCCTCAATTAGGTGTTGGTTTGGTGAGGCATTTTGGAAAATAAAAGCTTCACAACTGCCTGTAATAAATATGCAGAAACGTGATGTGAAATTATCCACTGATTAGAATAACCATGATCTACGGTATGGTTTAAGGGTGCACAATTTCAGTCTGAGATATTCAGCTTTTGTGGCCCCAGGAAATCCTTAAGAGTGCAGAATTTGCCACTCTGGCTCAGAGCAAGGGTTGTCACGTAAATGCAGTTTCCTGCCCTCAGCAGTGTCACATCCTTGTGGCCACAGAGGAAATTAAAATATCTAGAAATGCACAAAATTAGCAGTGCAAGCTTGTAGATGGTGTCTCTTTTTCTTAACATTTTTCACACTAACAGATGAGATTAATCCCCTCTAGTTGGCGTTGAGTTCTGCAGTATGCTTATATCTATGACAGAGGTTGTGACCAAAAAGGTACACTGAACTGGCAAGAAGAATATAGACAGGCTTTCATATTGTAGCCAGTAATGTCCATTTTATTACCCTTTCTAAAATAGTTTTAAAAAAATATTTATTTATACACACACACACATATGTGTGTATTATATATATTTATATTCATCTGTCCTTTGCTGTATTCTGTACTAAGGCAGTTCATTTTTCTGTAGCTCTGTGAAGGGCTTCAGTCATCATGGTGAGTCCTTAGACTCTACTAAGGTAAAAATGAAATTCAGAGAAGTGGTGATGTGTTGAACGTACTTATTTAGCCTGTTCTTGATGTGTTAAACACATTTCTTATTCTTCTCTGTCAAATAATATTGTTATTTTTGTCTTGAAGAAATAATGTTTTCATAAAAATATCCTGAGACAGAATTAGTTGGTTAGTGATATTAATTTATAAATGATCATGAATTATGATATAGTTTAAGAGAATGGATTTTTTTTCACCATCTGAAATTAAGCTGTAGACATGGAGCCTTTCTGTAAGCTTCATATACCCAAATAGCTGTATTAAAAGAGTTTTATTTAAATGTTAGGAATGAATCTCCCAGATCTTGTACATTTTAATTATAAAAATCTTTCTTTTTTTTTTTTTTTTTTAAAAATAAGATGTATATGATAGCAAGTCATTATACAGCTTCTGTATTAATCTCACAGACCCTGTTACACACTGAATACTCTCTCACTGTGCAGCAGGAAAAGTTAATCTTGTGCAGAAAGGAGCAGAACTAAAGTCATGTTTCATTTTTAAGGTTTTGAAATACATAAAATATGGATGTGATTTTAAACTCCTATGTTTAGAAATTTCACCTGTTGATAAGCACAAATTAGCGTGATAGTGCTAAATTACAATAACTTCAAAAATAATCTTATTGAAAGAAAACTTGGCTCAGAAGTCAAATAATTGTCTGCATAAAATATGTGTATTCTGCATTCATATTCCCACGTATGTTTGGCTTGGCATGCTGTACTTTGCTGCTGAAGGTCAATAAAGCTGCAGAGCACTCATTTGTATTCAAGTCAGGAGAAACTTTAGGTAACTGATCTAAAAGACAGGTTTTTTTGCTTCTTCAGGCAGGGTTTGCCTTGCCCGTGGTGCAAGCTCAGCTCCCTAAGAGCCAAGAAACAATAATAAGCCATAACATGTCTGAGTTCTCTTTTTGCTTCACGAATTTCTCAGCCTCGAAATATTCCAGCTGGGAACACCTGAATGGCACTTCAGCTCTTATCTGGGAATTTTCTCTCCCGCTCTCTCGCCTCGGCAGGTCCCAGAAGCCATAAGGAAGTGCCAGCGAGCTGGGATCACAGTCCGCATGGTCACCGGGGACAACATCAACACAGCCCGGGCCATCGCCATAAAATGTGGGATCATCCACCCAGGGGAAGACTTTCTCTGCCTCGAAGGGAAAGAGTTCAACAGAAGGATCCGAAATGAGAAGGGAGAGGTAATTCATAGTCTAAATCCATGAATGTATGTGCTGGTTTAAAGGTTAACCAGCAGGGGGGATGAACTCAACTCAAAGGAGAGATTTTAAGTCAGAATAACAATTTAATAAAATAATACAATAAATACGATTATACAGACAAACAGTTGGTTTTAACCCACAAAACCCAAATGTATAACCCAGCACCCTGGGGCATGAACAGAGTGGTGTTTGTTGGGCCCCCTGAATCCAAAGTAAAAGGAGAGGGAAAAAACCTGTTGGTGAGAGTGCTGGTGCAGTCTGGTTGAAAAGTGATGGTTGCAGTCCAGTCGAGAGTGGTGGTCTCAGTCTGGTTGAGAGTGGTGGTCTGCAGTCTTCCTCTGGATCCCACGAGTGGTTAAAAAAGTCCCAAGACTCCAAGATTATATATCCTCCAGTTCAGGCAGGAATGCCCAGTGCCTCCCTCAGGGAGGGGAGTTCCACAATGGGTATGAGGACAGGAGTATCCTCCTGTCTCCCAGGCCTCTGAACACCCAGTTTACAGCCTGAGGGGTCAGGGCTGCTCTGGGCAGATGGTGTAAATGGTCTATTGGTAACAGTTTCTGGGAAATGGCATGGAAGGCTGTAGAATACACAGTTTCGGGTTACACCCACGCAGTGATGAACTGGGCCCAGCTGTTCTAACTAGGACAATGCATTATTAGAAACCAGTGAGAACACTGCAATATTTCTCCTGCGCTGGCGTGTTCCTCGGATGGGTAAAGGCTCCTTGGAAACATTGCTGCTTCTTCCTACCCCCAGCCTTTTCCAGTTCAAAACAGCAGTGAAATTCCAGTCTTTACTTTTCCTGATGCAGAACCGGTATCACTTCAGTGCTGGCCTAATTCTGAAGTTTTTAGATCCAGAGCACTGGTCTGCAAGAAATCAAAACTAAGCACATAGTAGTTTAGTATAGGTTTATAGTAAGGAGGAGAAGGGGCTCAACAGCAATTTTGCTCCTAAAAATGCAGTCTGTTCTGAGAACCAGCTCCTCTCATTTCTTTAATTTATTCCACTTTATCTAATATACTCACATTAATGATTTGCACAAAAATCTATTCTTCAGAGGATTTTTAACTCCTCATAAATGATGGAGCTCACGCACAGGATATTGGAAGTCAGCTCTAAAAAAGTAAAATCTATGCTGTCTCTTTGAGTCTATCATTAACGAGCAGACACAGTCCTTTACTCCTTGCATTGATGGATGGAATCCTGGGAATGTTGGTAAATGCAGCAGATTTGTCCTTGTTCCTGTTGCTGTACAGAGAAAATTTTGCCATTGTTGGTGTCAAATGAAGAACTTGGATTAAAATGAAGAGTAGAGCAACAAACTTGTAAACATGTTTGATAAGCTTTAAGAAGTTCCTCAATCCTGTATCTGCAGTCATGTGGATTATCCATAAAGATGTTAAGAAATGCTGATTAGATACTGTGGCAAAATTTCCCTGTTAGTCGACAGCTGAGCTCTGGTAGTAATAAACTGCCTTTTTTGAGCTTGATGTCTGTTGTAATTTCCCTGTGCTTTTGGAGAAAAGTTGCAGGTTTGAGCAGTGAATTGTCAGACACATAGACACAAATATACTATGCATTTTGCTAATCACAGGTTAATTGCTTTGTTTTTTGTTTTGTTTTGTTGTTGTTGTTTGTTTGGTTGGTTTTTTGTGGGTTTTTGGTTTGTTTCTTTGTTTTTTTGGTTGGTTTTTTTTTTGTTTGTTTTGTTTTGTTTTGTTTTTGTATTCCCCTCTCCAGATTGAGCAGGAGCGGATTGACAAAATCTGGCCAAAGCTCCGGGTTCTTGCTCGCTCATCCCCCACGGACAAACACACTTTGGTGAAAGGTGGGTGTGTGGAAATTAATGCCACAGTTACTGCAGCACATCATCTGCCTTGTAAAGCTTTTACTGTCACAAGTATAGCTGAGTTGTTACCTTTAACTGCACATCTCTCCTTAATGTGAGGAAGTTTTCTCGGTAACCAGGTCACTGCTGTTCGTGCTCAGCCTCAAGATGGAAAATAATAGGGAACTCTTTGGCAGGAGTAAGAGAAATACCAATAAGATGTTTGGCAAATAGATATAGACAATCTCATATTTGCCTTGTGACTTTGAATTGGACTGGAATGAGGCTCTAGATGGGAAGGGAAAATATGTGTTTGCTGGTCAGAAAGCAAATAGTGTTAAGAAACAGGGTGTTACTCATATCACCAAGAGGGGACAGAGATTTTATAGTCTTTACCTATACCTTTAAGATGAGAACAGTCTCAGAGTGAATCAAGTCTCTCAAGTGCATCTGCTCTCCGACAATTATTTTTAAAGAATATTCCAAGATAAAGAAACTTTTGCTGTTACAATAGCAGATTTTGTGGTGGTGTAACTTGGAGCTGCCCCCATCAGCATTACAGGAGTGGAGATGGGGATTTTGAGCCAATTCCCTGTTCCTATAGACTCACTAATTGTATGATTTGCACTGGCTTCCTTTAGATTTCTGGCTGTATTTTTAGAGTCTGTCCTGTAAAAACTGCACTATACAAATGACGTTCTCTCCCCGTGCTGTCTGCAGATGGAATGCTTCTGTAAAAGAGGGATTGGTTTCCAATTTTCTTTGTAGAGCCTTTTTCATAACTGTAACTCGCAATTTTTGATGACTTGACATCTTATTCTGTTGACTTCGAAGCTCACACTTAAAAGCTGATGAAATCAGACAGTTTCTGATCAGCAAAAATGTCATTTTTAGCCATGCTGGGATGGGGAATTGGCACAGGTGGAAGAACCATAGGCAGATGGCTCTTTCCTGGCTTCCTGAGGAAGAAAGAGCTGGATTATTTTGCTAAGGCCCTGCAAGGTCTGGAGAACCCCTTCTTAGCAAATCTTGGAGGAGCTAAAATTCAGGATAAGACCCAGTTGATCAGTGACACATTTTCAGTTGGCTGACTACTTAAATAGTAATTCACATTCAGATACGGAATCCTCTGGGTGTACAAGATTTCCTGGCCATGACTCCATACGTGACTGATTACAAAGGCTTTTGAGCATTATGGAATTTTTAAAAATGTCTGAATGTCTTTAGAGCAAAAGTTCCACTGTGAATTGGAAGATTGGATCAGTTGGGTCCTTTGGGATTGAAACTGGTGAGTGGGAAGAGCTCTGGAAACATTGAAGTTCTCCTGAACAATCCATATCTTGTAAACCCTGGTACTGATGCTGGATAGGGCAGGTGGAGACATACTGTTTAAACTCTGTCTCCTCCTTTTCCATGTATGTTTTGTAATGTCCACAATTTATTAGTATAGTAGTCAAAATGTGTAATTTATAAATGATATACATATTTGGGGGAGATGTGCTGGAAAACATTTTACTGATAGGTACTGAGGATTGAAAATGTTTGGAGAGCATTGTTAGCTCCATATATCAGGATGAAAACAGCATAAAGTCAGCTGAAGTCTCCTCCCTTCACTTGTGCATATAAAATCCTGTCTTAGACCTCTTAAAGAACAGATAATAGTACAACCTAATAGTTTATTTGTTTCAGAAACACAACAGTTTGTGTTTCATTAAGTGGATTAAATAAGTCCCTTGGGAGTAGTCATCTGAATGATTCAGGATTTTCTCTTAAGAGGAAAATGAAACCTTTTCCAGGGAAATTGAAATCAATAGAGAGCTGAAAAAAAAAAAAGGCAAGAAATTGTTGATGTTTTATAGTATATGCACTTTGACAATGCCAAAGATATTTACTGCTGAATGCCATGTGCAACTGATACAATTAATGTTTTAAAGATGTGGCAAGGTCAAGTGACAGAGCAATTAAGTATCTAACGAAGTTCAAGAACAAGTCTCTGGAAATCATGATGGATTTTTTTGGCTGGTCATACCCCAGGGGCCATTAAAAGTTACAAGAAACTATTTAAATGTTCACTAGTTTTGGGCCTCTTGTTAAAATGTTATGTTTTTCTCAGACACTTGAGGGATCAAGAGGATTTTCTCTCCTTTGATGTATTCTATCTGCTCTGGGCTAAAAACACACATCAGAAAATAAACTTTTTTCATATTTAATTTTTAATACCATGCAGCTGCTGGAGGGAATATTTTTTTTTCTCGTTAACATAGCACAATCCCACCCAGCAAAAGGATCATTTTTATTTTTCCTTTTTGTTTTTACTGCTGCTAAGGGACTAGAGAAAGGCATGGTTCAGCATTCCAGGCTGGGCACACGGTTGCTTTCAAATATTTATGGCTTTGAAGTAGAGGTAGATTAGAAAAAACTACTTGAAAGTGGTTTATTGTCACAAGCTGTTTAAGTGAAATAACAATCTTAGATATCTCAGTCCTACCGAAATACAATATGGATTTTAAGGCACCTGTTGGTATTATTTCATATTTTTTACCCAATTTCAAAATATGACAAGTAAAAACACACATCATTTATACTGATATGTCCTTATAATGTTATTGCTGAAATAATTCCAAATTGTCATTTTTAAAAAAAGATACTATGGGAAAAATCTCTTTAGTGCTGATGGGAAATATCATCAGAAAGTGTAGAAGAAGATATAGAAGATAAAGAAGATAAAAGAAATATTCACTTTACCAATTATACATATTTTCCAATATATTCAAATTAGACTGGAATTATTTTTGTGATATTAAAACATAATTTAAAACCCTCATATTTAAAAAATATTGAAATCAGATATTGTCATGTAAGGCTGGTTTTTTAACAAGCAGAAAAGGAACTTTAAAGAAGAAAATATTAGTAATAATTACCCTTAATTACTAAAATATTTCAAATACTATTGCATGGGGTGGTATTATATTTACAACCTCATTAATGTCGACGTGCCACGAGACTGGGTAGAATAAAAAAATACAGAAAAGTGCATCAACTGAAATTCTAAAATTAAATATCAGCATGTTGCAAGTTGCGACTGGGTTTGATTTCCATGGGACAGAAAATGTCAAAGCTCATTTTTTCTTCAATTTCCTATGAAGAAATATTCAGAAAGTTCACCTGTTCCACAGCGTAAAAACTTCAACCTGAAGCAAAGAACATAAAAATGGTTTAAAGAAAGTAGGAGCTCCCCTGCATTTGAGTCTGGAGGGCTGTGCTCTGTAAATACAGCCGGGGCTCCGTAGGGTGTGTGAAGTGCAGGCCTGGGGGACACTGATGCCTTCAAGGTTCCCCTTTAGGGTTTCAGTGGTAAAACATAAAGCACGATTGCTTCGTGTTTAGTTTAGAAACCCTGGTGTTTTAGCTGTGTTCTGCTCTGCATTCTGATATCCTGAGCTTTGGGGGGGACTGTTCAGTTAACAATTGCCAGTGCTGTCTGTAATGTCAAATATAACATTTTCACATTACCCTTTAAAGCTCTATCCACGCACGCACTTAAGCCCGTAGCTAAAATGAATTTGAGTTTTCTCTTTCAGACAGACTTTCTAAATTCCTCTTAAATTAACAAGGAGGTTTGGCAGCATTAAAAACTAATCTGAAGAGAACATGAACATGAAAATATATTACTGCGTCTGTCTCTGTGTTCAGCTTGCCAAAGAAATATAAATCTGTGGATTTATATTTCTGGGAGGATCAGCTTTGCTAACACCTGAACTGATGTGCACCTTGGAAATGCTCAGCTGCAGCTGAGTTTTTCCTGCCTGCCTGTTTGGAGTTAATCAGTTGAGACAGAAACAAACATACAAACCAGGATTTTTTTTTTTTTCCTCCCAGAGCCAAGGTTTTCTTACTGATGCACTCTAAGGGTGACAATGCAAGTGAGGATTGTTTAAATAGAGCAGCATTTGTTCTACAATAAAGGGAGAACCTGAGGCTACATTTGATGGTTGTGATCTGAGCCATGGGTATAAATAACTCCTTGTTAAAGGAATGGAAGAGGCATTGTTGGTTAATATTCTTTAAATTATTATCCTGAGTGCATTTGATTTAATGCTTTCTTAATGTTAGATGGAGGGAGGTGGGAAATCCAGCATAAATTCCAGTTGCATATGCAGTGCTGGTACTTTTTATAGCAAACTTATGCATACAGTGCCCTTCTTGACAGCTCTACATAGTTGTTTTAAATATGATCTTTTCCCTCATCCAAAACAAGCCACTTGCCCTGAAAAACTTGTGCCTTATGCAAGTTCTGTGCCTCCTTCCCAAATTCCTGCCACGTCAGCAAAGTCCCTGCGTGGAACACACTGTAATGTTATGCTCTAGGTGTGTTCCTGTGGCTGTAGAATAAAATTCTTTTTGACAGAAGAAAGTCATGGTCAAACAGCTTAAGATGAGGGAATTAAACAGCCAAGGCTGTTCTGGCAGGAAGCTTTGCTGAGAGTTTAAGAATTCTCCCGATGCACGTTGCAAACCTGTTTTTCTTAAAATACTGTGTGTAAACATCCAGCTGGAGTAAAGCAGTTTATTTTGAAGAAATTTCCTTAATGTTAGACATGACTAATTAATACCAAAGCTTCTTTTTAACCACTTAGAATGAGTGGAAAGGCCAGGGAATGCTAAAGCAATGGTCATTCTCTCTCCTGGTCGTCTGTCAGGTCGTGTCCTCAGTTCCATTTTTCACTGAGCAGTTGATCTCCACAGCTCAGAACTACGGAGGGAGGGCCTTTATTGGGCATCACTCTTCTCTTTGGTCTTCTTACACTGTTTGTAAATATTATACAGTTGTTAATATCATATGTTACTTGATACTGAAGAAAATCCTTCAGGTGAAACCTTATCGCAGCCATGAACAGAGTGATGCTAAAAAATACAAAAAGTAAATGGGTTTGGAAGGAGGTGAGTGCTGGAAAGAAGACAAACATTCAGCAGTGTGAGGAAGGGGGAGGGGGAACAGATTAAAAAGAGCAGGCAGAAGTCAGAGAGCGTAAGTGTAGCTGTGATAAATCCTCTGAATCCCAAATTATTGCTACTGCTCCATTTTAGAAATTTGTCTGACATACAAATGGCAGTTTTGCAAAGACCTTCTCTCTTCCCATGGATAGCACTGAGATCCATTCCCATAATATTGTGCCATGCACTGCCATATTTCTGATGGCACTGCACTGCAGGTCTGGGACTCAGATGCTGATGATAACTGAGACCATTTTATCTCAATTTTTCTATGGCTGCTGGTTATGAAGTTCTGTGATCTGGGTTTATCCCAGCTGCACAGTTTGCTTTTACGGATAAAAATTACTACTAAACCTTGAGAATGATTACCAAAACCCTGTAAATTACTTAGAAGCATCCAGCAATTGGCTGATGCAGGGCAGTGGTAGTATAGTCATCAACATTAGTCACTATTTATAGCCATTTATATCTATTAGGAGATTATTAGAACCTCTTCAACTTGATTTGAGTTGTGCTCCCATTTGGAACTCAGTTAGCAAAAGATGCCATATCCCTGTTTTGGGGCAGTCACTACCTTAATGTGTCAGAGATTTAACAATTTCTTGTCCAGAAGCTTAAACTACTAATTTAACATCAAAGGATGTGTAAATAATAAGAGGGGAAGACCAAGATAAATGTTTTTAGTAGTAACGAGAGATGATGTCCCTGTTTACTTAATAATACCAAAGGCAAATCACCCCAACAAACTGCAAGCTGTAATTGTAAGATCTTATCAGAATAATGTGCCATTTATCTGAGATAGGGGGTTTTTTTCTGATTTTCATAAGTCTGACAAATACAGGGCACTAACTGCTGCCACACTGCACTGCAATCTTCTGGTGCCTGATAAGCCTGAACCTTGCCAAGAGGCAGCTATTGCTCTGTAATCTGCAATTTCCTATTTCTGGTTAGTTATCTGATATGGGAGTGATTTTTTTTTTTTTTCACAGTAGAGTGAAAGCTTTTCACACTGGTTAGGTTTTTGATAATTGTTTTTAGAAGTTATGACTTTGTGCAAAATGTTTTAGCATAAGGAATTTTGTCATTTCTCCCCCTAAGTTATTAATATGGAGAGGTGTTCTTGTATCCTATACAATAGTCCTGTGTTCTGGACCCATATTCAAATGGACTCTGATATGGAAATAAAAACATGAGTGGTGAATGATCCATCCACATCCCATTAAAAAAACTGGGCTCTTTCTGTAGCCATAGAAAAATTCTTCATTCTTTTCCTTACTTTCCCTATCTGCATAAGTGGAAAATACTTCCCTGCAGGCTAGTTGTGTGAAAATTGATTCACCAAGTGAGAAGTGCTTTCTTTTCTCCAATGATCTCAAAATGAAAGTAGAAATTATTTTATTATGTCTATTTATTAAAATGTTTGGCTCCAGAATTCAAAGAATTATTTTCTACCTTCTTAATCATTGCTTGGCAGAATTGAACACGGCTGTTAAAATGCTCATCTGGCTGCAGCTAAATCAAATTCAGCAATGATGTTTCTTATCTTTAGGTTAAACTGACTGCCAGAAGGCCTTCTAGTAAAGCTGGTATTACAGTTTGGGCACAGTTTGGGAGAGCCTTAAGCAATCACGTCTTAAAAACTTAAGTCTTTGGCAAATCCTTTCCATATATCAGAGTGATGGGTTTACTGTGACACATAATTTTAAGTAGTAAAAACCTTCCAAAAGGACATAATGAGCTGATCTCATTCCCTTTGAAGTCTGTGCAGGTTTTGTTGATGTGTTGATGATGCAGGATCAGAACTTTCCATGTAATTTCTAATAGTGATGTCTAGTAGTGTAAGAGAGTGATGACACTGCTTTCATCATTATTTTCCTTCAAGATCAACTCTGTTGATCTCTGTAAGACTTGTGTGGTATTATGAGCTCTGTATTATCCAGGCCCTGCTTTTTTGGAGGGATGTTTTATCTTGCTGATTATTTTCCATCTGTCTGTACACACATCTGTCCATGTTTTGCAGGTATCATTGACAGCACACAGGTGGAGCAGAGGCAGGTGGTAGCTGTGACTGGGGATGGAACCAACGATGGACCAGCACTTAAAAAAGCTGATGTTGGCTTTGCAATGGTATAATCTCCAGCATATTTGTTAATATTTGTGTCATTAGAAATGTGTTGAGAGAGGTTTTTCGTTCATTAAATGTTAAGTTGCTTAGTTGTTACTTGTCAGGGAAGACGTATATTGGAGGGGGCGAGTCATGTTGCATCAGAATCCTTTCATTTACTGTGTCAGATTACCTGCTGCTGCATATTTTGATACTTTTTCAATACTTTGCCTAAAGTAATTCTTGGCTATATGCAGAATCCTGTGTCCACACAGAAAAATGAAGTGTTTTCTTCCCAACAGTAGAATACTATTTAGCTTTGATAAAACCCATCACTAAACATAAAGATGTCTTCCAAGTGTACTCTGACTGTGTATATATTAAGATACATAATTTTAATTTTTATTACCAATTCTGATGATATATATTTATAAAATCATCCATGATAAAAATAACTCAGAAGATCAGTAGTTACTAAGCTGATAACTGAAAACACTCAGAACTATCATCACATGAATTCCACTGCTCTGTCAGTTCCCTTTTCTGCGTCCTTATTCACTTCAAAAAATAGACCAAATGAGCTACATTCCAGCAAATATAAAATGCAGAATACCATTACTATGGTTTAACAGCAGCCACCGTTACTATGCTGGGAAACCTTTGTGCAACTGTGGACTTGGAATGAGCAGGAAGATTTGAGTTCTACCTGCCCCTATATTTTCTAGTAGATCATTTCGTTCCCAATCGATTTTTCCAGGGTATTGCGGGGACAGATGTTGCAAAGGAAGCCTCTGACATCATCCTGACAGATGACAACTTCAGCAGCATCGTGAAGGCTGTGATGTGGGGCCGCAACGTCTACGACAGCATCTCCAAGTTCCTGCAGTTCCAGCTCACCGTGAACATCGTGGCCGTGATCGTGGCCTTCACCGGGGCCTGCATCACTCAGGTGAGGCAATCCAGGGCCACATCCCACCACACTCCATTTTCTGAGTGCTGGTGGCTCACATTTGATCCTTTGTAAGCAGCAAATATGCTTTTTGCAGTTCTAAGCGTTTTAAGTGTATTCAGGATTGAGCCGCTCAATGTTAGATAGCTGCTGGTGTATGGAAGTGCACTAACCCATCTTCTCCCCAAAATAACTTGCTGTTTCTTGGAGAAAACTTGCTGTTTCTTTAGCTTTGTTTAGGAGCTGTTAATTTTTGTGCTGCCTCTATATACCTCCCTGCTTTTCATTACATATTATTGTCATCCCTGAGCCTGATGATAGGACAGACAATGTCAGGCATTAGGAGAAGGAAGAGGTTATGTGAATTTGCCTTTTCCTCTCAGAATATTTCACTGTTAAATATGTGCTTTTGATGGATTATGGAATGGGATTATTATTTTCAAGAGAGCAGTACTGCCACACAGAAGTAATCCCAGCAGGGGATCTTTTTGACTGATAAAATTATTTTGTTGCTTTCAGGCAATTCTTTTTAATTTCAGATGCAAACGACAAACCAATTAAATGACACATAGAGTTGGACTTTGACATCTCTTTCTTCCTCTCCATCGGTCCCTCAGTGCAATCCTGGTTCACATGCCACATGTTTAAGTCTTTTATAAAAAGCATACCTGAAGGCAAACCACATTTTCATACCTTCGCATTATTGCTTTTTGATTAATAAAATACAATTTTCTTTTCCCTAAAGAGAAAAAAGGATGAATTAAGTAGAGTATAAGAGTTTTGTCTTTGAATGGAAAATAGCAAAATGTGGGGTTTAGTGCTGTCACCACCTAAAATAATATATATTTCAGATGATGCAGGCAGGTGTTCTTACAAAATACCTCCTTGGATTGAGACACGCTATGGGAAAGCTGATGCTTCCCCCCATGGTGCATCACACAGATGCCATACCTGTTCCACAGCTAGATATCACCTCATGAACACCTGAGCAAACCAATGAATAAATCATCAGCTCTGCTTGGGGTAAACTTACACTGTGATCATGGAATTGATACTTGCAACCAGAGACCCAGGTACCTTTACCACGAGGTAAAACTTCTCCTACACCCTGACTGATATTTCGAGGCCATGGTGGTGCCTTGTCACAACTGAGCCTGTGCTGAGGGACAGAACTAGTGATGTTGCAGCAAAGTGGGATGAGGTTCCCTCTTCCCTTGGGAAATATTTTCAGGCATATTGAGAAAATGTTTAGCTGTGAAGCGATTGTTGCTGATAACAGAAGGAAAAGGACTAAAACTCCAGGAGATTTTTATGAGTGGTACAAAACCATACAGAAAAAAAGGGCTTAGGTGGGAAGAGCAACATCACTGGAACTGAGTCAAGGGCTTCTTTTAAAACCCTGTTTTGTAGACAGCTTTTATTCAGTTGCTGCCCTACCAACATTTATTTAAGGTGAAATTTTTTGTTTTATGTCCAGCATCTTCAGTTGCTTTGTGAAAGGACAAAGGGTCTTCACTAGCTATTCACTAGCTAAAGAATTTCTATTTTATTCCTGAAGAGGTTAAACATTACTGAATCAGTGCAAGGGCTATTTTAAATAAAGTCTAAGCGGATGTGAAGTGTATAATCAGTGCAAGTATATTCCCCTTTTTAATTTCATCCTTTGAATCATTCCGTTGGCTTCTAGAAGGGTTTGGATCAGCCCCAGTGCATTTATACGGCCCCAGTGCTCTGTAAGACCATCGCTGAGCCTGCCAAGTCTGTTGTCCCTGTTTACAGGTTCTAATGGACACTCCCAGAATTCCTGTGTTTCCTTGCAATTCCTCAACTTGGCAGTAAAAGATGCAGATGCAGAGGAGAGGTCTGAAAGGAGCTGAAAATGAAATGGTGGCAAAAGGGCAGCAGTTGTTTCCTCTGTCGTCGTTTCCACTCCGCGGCCTGACCGCGGATAATCTCGGGCAGCTCTCGGTTCTGTCTCATTCAAGAAGGATTTTGCCTCGCCAATGAACATTATTATGTTAGGCTTTGACTCCAGTCAGTGAAAGGACATTCTGTTTGGCTCTTAAGCTTTACTAAAAATTGCACTTGAGAACATACTGTACCCTCTGGTTGCTATGAAAAAATAGCTCCGGCACAAAATGCACGACTGCACTAAAAAATCTTGCATACAACGGTCGAGGTGCACACACACAGATCTGAATCTGCAGGACTGTGCACAGGTCTTCAGTTGCTATTTTGACTGAAACATTTTAGTCCTTAGCAGAAAAACGGAGCTAAAATCTAGAGTTTCCAAAAGGTAGCATAGCTTCTTGGGACCTTCACAATGAATATAAAGGAAGTCCACATTGGGACTGAATTTTACTTTTAGGTAGTCAGTTTGGCTTTCTTTGACAGACAGAGCATGATTTTAGTCCACCATTAATATTCAGGTTAACGAATATTACACAGGCTATCTTTTTGGTAATATTTCATCAAGCCTAGAATGAGAAAAATTCTGCATAAGCAGTAATGTTTGTTCTGTGCTTCCTGACAGCATCTCTCAAAAAATCTGTTCTGCTGTTCAGAACCAGCTCACTGGGATGCTTTTAGGATGAAACTTCCTTTACACTCTTTATGGTTTCTACTGTTTGTGCTTAAAGGAACTACAAAGATAATAAAAACTTTGCTTGGACTAATTTATTTTTTTTTTTAACATACGGCTTGTGCTCTGCAACTTAATAGACTTAATTTTATTCAGTCTTGATCCTGCACTGGTGCACACGTAAATATGAGTATGTGGTCATCTCCCTGCAGGACTCCCAGTGAGACCACAGCAACCCTGAGTTAATGAAGGGTCTGACTGTGTGAATTACTGGTATGAGTGAAACCAGACCTCCAAGGGGCACCCAGAGAAAGCACTGCCCACGTAGGAGATGATTTGTTTGGCCCAGAGCACCTTAGGAGGGCAATGGAGAGGCTTAAGAAAAACATTAGGCAGAACCTGTGACCATTAGTAGTCTTTTTAAGAGTCTGCTGGTTTTTTCTCAAGTAGATTAATAAAGTGAGGCTCCTTGCCACTTCCACTTCAGGGAACCACTGTTTAGTTTAATTCTGTTAATTTTAGACAAACATTATTTTATTGTTTATCTACTTCATGCCTGCTTCTACAAGATGCTGCTGTTAGAGAATATCCACAATATCTGCTCTCTCTCTTTTGTCCTGGTCTACTGTTTCAAGAGATGTTTAACCACATGTACAGAGCGTGTGACCCTATGCACTGCTCCAGCATTATGTAAAGATTATATGCAGACTACGAGGGACAATTCAAATGGTCATTTGCTATTCTGTGTCATGGGTCCCAGCACGAAGTCATGTTAGGGTGACAGAAATCATATTCTAAACAGCATAAGAATTACAGATACAGTGTCACCTGCTGACAAGCTTAGCAGAGCTGCTGCCAAAATTACCCCTCACAGGATCTAACTTACACTGGGTCCTGTTTCAGTTTACAGCAGCTCAATCTATAAGCCACAAGTTCTGAATTTTGGACTGATAATGAACTTTTGTGTTGTGGGTCTGCAATTACGTAAAGCATTTTGAGATCTGTGTTGTGCAAGAAAACAGAGCTTAAAGCCTCTGCTAAAAAGCTGAATCAGGAACACTCAGTCTGTGGCTGCACTGGTGCTCTTAATTTTTTGTCCAGTGCACACATAATACCAGTGATGAGATCACAGCTCTGGTCCTATGTCAGTGCAGCTTGTGTGGCACAGTGCAGCTGAGCCACATTCATTCACCCTATCTTTTAATTAATCTAATTCATTTACCTTTCTCTCTGTGTTGCCACGTGCATGCTTTTAAAGTGATCAGAGTTTGTGTATAATTGTCCTTTCTGTTCAGCAGCTGTTGCCTCAGGTTAAACCAATAGTTTTTTTTTCCAGTGGATTTATGAGAGACCAAATCTTGCATTCTGACTTCACTCTCCGAACAAGGGTTTTGCAGAGCCTTTGATTGGTTCAGTGAATGTGGTTCTTTGGAGCTCTGCCTACGATTATTGGGAGTTTTGCACTTCCAGTGAGTCACTGTTCCACATCTCTGGGTGTCATATAGAGTTCTATATGTGCTTTACAAAGCCACAAGGCTCATCCTGCTTCCTGTCCCCCACATACCCACAGCACCAAGAAAACATTAGGTCATTGTGTTTGGAGCTGTTAAAAGCAATCTGGGTATGAACAAAATAAAGATTTTAAAATGCAGTTCAGTCAAATGGAAACAGTTTTTTACTGGAACTATAGAGCAAATGTGTTTATTTCCATGCCAGATTCTGTCTGTGTCTCCAACTGCTGAGGCAATGTAACTATTCCAAAAGGTTGCACTGAATAAAGGGAAGACAAAGACTGTGTTTTAACATTTTACATTCAAATTATTGTTCTTGTACTTTGAGAAAGACTTAATGTTTTAGCAGAAATTAGGAACTGAAAACAGTGACTCTATAGGACATTATGTTTGGAAAATTAAATGTTAATTAAAAAGCACTGTAACATTGAACTACTGCATGAATCACTGATTGTTTTTACAGATCTTGTTCAAAAAAAAGAGGATGATCTATACTTACATGTATAAGGCAGTAATTTACGTGGTTATAATGTTTTACTGCAGAACTATATTTGGCAAATCCTAAAATAATAGCACGGACAAATTTGAAAGAGCTGTAACATAAAATCAAAGTCTGTACTGTTTAGATTTGTTTTGGCAAGGCTTAGAGGCGTGGAAATAGAATTAAGGATGCCCCTTCCATACAATTAGTAGACACTGCGATCCAGCAGCAGAAGTGAGGGCTGATATTTTTTTGCATTAATATATAGAAAGTTAACCTACCAGAAATGCTCGTTTTTATGAATCTGTGCATGTGTTCCGTGACAAGTGGGAGTAAAAAGGTAAGGGTGAAAATACCTTTTTATTCCCTCACAGCTTGTCATCTAAATCAAAAGTAACAAGCTCTAAAATTTGTGAGGCTCTGCATGTCACAAAAGATTTGTAGTGTATTTCCAGCCTTTGGCGATTTTTACTTTTAAGTGTTTCCAAGATGAAGTGTAACATCACTTGATTTAAGGGACATTTTCCTTTTACCTCTAGGCTAATGCTAACCTATTCCAAGGTCAAGTGGAAAGGAATTTGATGAATAAGTGGTGATTTTGGGTGGTTTGCAGTTTGAACAGCTTTCATCCCCAAAGTTTGCAGAAAGGGAATTAAGAACTGTTAGCCAGCCAGTCGGCGGCTAAAACGCAGCGCAAAGAACGTTGATTTGCATCCCACTTGCATAAGTGACTCAAATCTGTAATGGAAGTCTAAACTCCTTAGCTGATATGTATTTTCCTCAGTTTCCACCAACTAATCAGAAATCAGATAGAGTTGCAGTGGAAATTTCATTCCACTGCCTGCCCAGGCTAATGTGTGTTTAATGTTTGGGCTTCAGCCTAGAATGAGCTCTCACACTTGACTGAACAGTGCAGCACTGCCAATAATAGATAATTATTAGAGGCACCATAGCCACCCAAGGTGATTGGCAGTGTGAAATGGTGAGAACATGTTGTTGCCAAAACTGATGACTGCCAATTACAGTTGTGTGATTTAGAGACTGAAATAATCTGCTTTTCCGTTGTGCCGGGAGCATGGCAGGCTCTGACAGACACCTGAACATCTGACTCTATTTATTAAGCATAGCAGACAAAGTCAGTTTTATTGACATGGAAGTCAGCACATGAAGTGCTATCGTAATGTCCCAACTCGGAGAATGTTTCTCAAGAAAACTTATTAACTAGACAGGCAAAAAATATGACAAGGAAAAATTGCTCAGCAGAAAAGATGTTTTCCTTTTTCCCTATATACTGTATTCTGTGCAGGGCCTCTGAGCTCTATCAGCAAACTGCTTTTACTGCAAGTGCTCTCTTTTTTGGAGCCATATGTATTAATAAAAATAAATGAGGTCTCGATTTGGAATGAAGTTTGTCCTGATCACTTTTAGTTTTTTTAGCACCTCTAAAGACAAAAGCATTTCCTGTTTATGCAGCTGCATATCCAATGAATGAGCTGAACTCTCCAAACAAGCCCAGTTAGTGCAACCCATAACCAACAGGTCAAGAATCTATTAATGCTGATCTTCCTCCTTTCCGTGATGTAGCCAACCTGTAAGACTTAGAAACAGTAGGTTGCCTTTCTCCATCCCTTTGAATAAGCCAAAAGGGATCTTTTTTCTTTAAATAAGTGAAATGCGTCAAAATTTGTGTACATGTTCTGTTAAAAATGTGTTTTAAGAAGAAATAATATTTCATCTCGAGGGGGAGTTGAATATAAACCAGATCCACCAGAGATTAAACCACTTACCCTTGTTCTCTGCATCTACTTGGGATAATGAGTGTATTGACCCATATTATTTGATAACATTTCATTAAAAGTGAATCTTTAACCCTTTGAAGGAAAGGGCAGAGTTCTTAAAGTTTCTGTTGGCTTTGGTTTGCTTTGTATGCCTTCCCTAAGTTTCTGTGCTTCGCTGCTGCACCACCATGGTAATGTAGTGCACAAAAATAGTGCTCTCTCTTCCAGCTTTCAAACTGTAGATTATCTCCATTTCATTATGAAATTTGTCATACCTTATTACTTTTGAGATTCTGTTTTCCTGATAAAAATGGTCTATTTGAAACAGGAAGCAGCCCTTACTAGTGCTGCCCATTTTCTGTGAGGTCTGAAGGCACAGGAGGTCGTTGGATACAGAAAAGAACCTCTTTTGTTTTTCCTCTCCTGGGTCCTTGAAGCAACTGCACCAATCTCCCCTCGGAGCTGCCCCAATGAACTACATATCCAAACTTTATAATAGTTGTCCAGCCCTTGCTGAGAGCTGTGTTTGCTTTATTTAGTTACTTCTGGGTTTTTTTAAACACAACCTAAAGTCCTCTGTACTATGACCATAGATTTTGTGTGAGGAAAGAGCTCCTTCTAGTGACTGGCGAGCTGCTTCAGGAGCTACATCCTGCATCCTCACAAATAGCAATATTTGGCTTTTTTCATTCCATATCCATAGTTCCAAATATGCTATCCTGTTTCCAGTAAAATAATAGTGGCTGTAATAAAAGGTTGTCTTGCTCTTGCACATTTGATATAGTTTAATAAGTTTCAGAGTATTTTTAACATCAAAATATTAGGCTTTTTTTTAAAATGTCACTATTGTTTTTTTAAAGGTCTTATTTAAATACGATATATAAAGATGTCTCTAATTGTTTTATAAATTTTTAATAATTTCAAGCTGTTTCTGAAAAAAAAAATTAAAGATTGGTAGGTTATAGTGAAAAAGGGAAACATTACTTTTTGAACTGTTTTAATATAATTTTTCTCTCAGGAAACAAACTAGTTACTTAAATTATCTAGTTACCTAAATTCAGCTGAAATTTCAAGGATGAGGTAACAGAGAGTACTGTGATAAGTATTATGAAGTGTCACTGTTATGCTCTATAAGAATTGTGTGATTGCAAATGTTCCTGGTTTAAATGACTGCAGAGAAATCCTTTCTCTTTGAAGATCATTGATCACATTGATCTTGGATCAGTGATCACAGATCATTGTGCTTCCTGTGATTCTGGTCTTGCAGAGGAAATATAAGAAAGGTCGCAGTAGCTCAGGGAAGAAACGACATCCCATTAAATGACCTCCTCACTCTCTACAACTCCCTGACAGGAGGGTGTAGCCAGGTGGGGGTTGGTCTCTTTTCCCAGGCAACCATCAGCAAGACAAGAGGGCTCGGTCTTCAGCTGTGCCAGGGGAGGTTTAGGTTAGATATTAGAAAGAATTTCTTTCCAGAGAGGGTGATCAGCCATTGGAATGGGCTGCCCAGGGAAGTTGTGGATTCTCCATCCCTGGAGGTTTTTAAGATGAGACTGGATGTGGCATCAGTGCCATGATCTAGTAACCACAGGGGGTTGGATCAAGGGTTGGACTTGATGATCTTGGAGGTCTCTTCCAACCCAGTTGATTCTACGATTCTATGACCTGAAAGCCATTATTTTCCTGGGAA
Organism: Corapipo altera; assembly: GCF_003945725.1. Lineage (NCBI taxonomy): Eukaryota > Metazoa > Chordata > Aves > Passeriformes > Pipridae > Corapipo > Corapipo altera. The sequence continues at coordinate 525,535 of NW_020884967.1, forward strand.
ATACGTAACTTCCGAAATTGTCTCCACAGGACTCTCCTCTAAAAGCCGTGCAGATGTTGTGGGTCAACCTAATCATGGACACCTTTGCCTCCCTTGCTTTGGCCACGGAACCCCCCACGGAGGCGCTGCTGCTGCGGAAGCCGTACGGCAGGAACAAGCCACTCATCTCCCGCACCATGATGAAGAACATCCTGGGCCACGCTGTCTATCAGCTCACCCTCATCTTCACTCTGCTCTTCGTCGGTAAGAAATAGTTAGACTTAGGTGATTGTTAGGCTTGGACTTAATTGTTGCTTGGTTTAGAAGCCATTGCGCAGCTTAACGCGTCAAAACGCTTTAATCCAGGTTTATTAAGGCTTGTCTTAGTTGTACAGTTTGTTCGTGGGGCTGGAAACACAACAGATGGAATGGGTTTAGTCACCTTCCACGTGTGGTTACCTCAGTGAGCTTTTTTGTCTCTTCACAAAACACAGATTTGGCAAAAGTTTATATCAAAACACAGTGGGGAAAATTGCGTTTTAATTAGGAGTATCTAGGCCTGCTTCTATACTGAATTTTCATTTTGAGACCTGTTATCTGGAGTAGGCATGTAGCAACAAATTAAAAAAAACCCAAAACCATAAAAGAAATCACAATAAAAACAAAGATCCATCTTACCATGAGCTGGAGAAGCTGTAATCGGGAGCAAAATGTCTGCCATAGTCAAGAATAATGTTGATCTTAAGTAGTATAGAAAGCAAGTAATCAGTATTAAGTGATACAAATAACACTCTGCTTTGACATTTAATTTCTAGAATGGATATTAAAAGGGGACAAAAAAAATCTATTTATTAGATTACTGGATTCTTCTTCAGGCCTTGCTAGCAATGGATGCTTTTTATAGGTTGCATTTTGGAGAGGGGAGGGAAGGAGGAAGAACGTTTCTTGCTGCAGGGAATAGCAGGAACTAATAATAGATTCTGTTGCTCCACAATAATAAGTGAACTTGCTCAAAGGACTGATGATTTTTTCAGTTGGGTATTGTCTCCTTGTCGCTGTGTCATCGCTGTTAAATTGCACGTGTTGTCGCTCAGGTTACTTTTTTCCTACATACACAGACTTCCAGATAAGCTGCAAATGGAAATTTATGATTTTTTAGGTTTTTGAGCTCCATTTTGAAAGTCTTGCTCCAGCTTATCACCATTTGGCAGCTTATTTGGACTGCTCAGAGGAGGTGATGGTCTGGTTTGCAGTGGAGTTACTTGAACCAAAATAATTGCCAGGTTTTTGAAGAGAGGTGGTCTGTAATATTGTTACACTCACAGTGTATTTTGAGAATGTCTAGCAAGCCTTAGGCAATTATAATATCAGATTCTCTAAAGCAGGTGTAGAAACTCTTGGTAATTCATGTGATATGAATCTTGGAGTGAGAACTTCTGTGACCTTTATGGGAAGTTATAATGGCTTTTTGATGAGTTTTATGGTTTAAAATACTTTATACTGAGCCAGATGCAAAGAAAACCCAGCTTTTTCATCCTATTCTAATTTCCTGAGTGTCTCTGGAAAACTCATGCACACTTTGAAGGACACAGCCCAATCAATTTTCTGATAAGCCTAGGAAATAATCTTTTCCTTTCTAAACTCCAACAGGCTCAGCTTTGCAGTGACACGATGTTCTAAGCTCAGTGCTTTGATAATTAAACCCCAAATTAATGAGAATTATTTCTGTTTTGATCAAATAATGCTTCTTTTTTTGTAGTAGGTTTCTGTAGAGACTAGTACATCAAGTTTTTCTCTTTTTTCTTATCATGTGGCAGAAATACCTTGTGTTTGAACATACGGTAATGTCTTGGAGGCATCAAGCACATCAGAAATCCAGAAGTCACTGCCTAGTCCTGTCAGGCTGTAGTATACAAAAAATCTTAACCTCTGCAACAAGGCATAATAAACTAAAAGCTTTGCTGTAACACCTTTTGGAAGAGGTTTGGAAATAAAAACTAATTATGGATTTAACCCCTACCATCCCAAAATAGCAGCATGGTCTTCTGTGCCAATTGAGTGATGCAGTGCAACAACAGAGACTTAAGGACAGGTGCCTTCACTGAGGGAGATATTCACATATTTGTGTTTGTCTGTGTATGGAATGAAAGCAAATAGATGTAATTTGTGTGTATATATGTGTGTATCTATGATAGATATCTGTCTGCTTTCATTAATATTTTCCTTTGTTGTTTATGTGTAGTAGGCGGAATGTTTCCAGTGCTTAGTTCCCTCTCTGGAGATGTATAGTCTGCTTAAAACCCTCTGCTCTCTCACAGTCTGTGTTGTGGTCTCATGCTGTGTTACTGACGTGCTGGTGATATCACAGTCTGCTTTCTGTCAAAAGGCAATAAGGAGAATTCTCTCTTTGGAAACACGCTCATTATTCCCCGTGACTTAAACGTGAACTGCTCGAATATCCCAAGGCAGAAAAACACTCCCTGGTAACTTAGCTGTTAGAATTAACAGCCTCGGGAGAAACCCTGAGGAAACCTTTCTTCTTTCTGCAGAAATTCTGAATATAATGCCAGTGGGAGAGCAGAAAAACGTTCAAGCTTTAATTTGCTTTCATTAACAAAACGCTGGTTATTAAAAATAGTGGTATTGTGATAATCTTCTGTACTCTTATTTCACTCATTATTTACATTTCCATGTGAATGCCCCATCCTTACTCTCTCAATGACTGGATGTCATCTGTGAACTTTGTGTATTAGAAAGGCGATGGAAAATGGGACATGGGACAGAATGTGCACTTGCAGCCCAGAAAACCAGTATTATCCTGGGCTGCATCGAAAGAAGAGTGGCCAGTAGGTCGAGGGACTTGATTCTCTTCCTCTCCTCCCCCCTTGTGAGAACCCACCTGGAGCACTGTGTCCAGCTCTGGTTTTAATCTGAAAGAGGAAAGGTTTGAATGGACACAAGGAAACAAATTTTTTTACAATGGCAGTGGTGAGACACAGGAACTGAATGCCCAGAGACACTGTGGATGTTCCATCATCGCAAGTGTTGAAGATCAGGTTGGATGGGGCTTTGAGCAACATGATCTACTGAAAGATGTCCTTGCCCATTGCAGGGGGACTGGACTAGATGATCCTTAAAGGCCCCTTCCAACCCAAACCATTCTGTGATTCTATAAGAAAAGAGGTCCCTTGGGTGCAGGTGTCTTTTCCAAACTTACCTCATTTTTTCAGTCACTCATCATGGGTTGTCATCTTGCTTTTTTATTGATCAGATCTTGAAGTGATAGTGGAATTATCAAAATAAAGATCAATGCTTGATGCTGCTCAACCCCAAATCTATTTAAAACTATGAACCTCTGTGCTATTTATCACTGATATCCTTGAATGATTGTTATAAAAAGTTATGCCACGCTGGATTAGTAAATGGGTAAAACCTGCTGAAGAGCAGCTGCTTTGAATTACTGTAGAAAATGGCAAAAATACTGTCAATGGTTTTAAGTGCATCAGAAGGAACCGACTGCTTAGAACTATTACTGCTGGTTAGAGGAAGAGTACTACTGACAACTTTTCATAGGTGTACTGAGTAATTAGCTAAGAGTCATCATTTTGAGAAGCTTCTTGCTCAGAAAGTTTAGCTGTGTTTTGCTCACTGGTGCAGGAAGGAAGCGGGTAAAGCAGAGCACGGAAGGCGACTGAAGTAAACAAGGGAAATACAAATCTGGTTAATTTATTCTGGTGGAAACTTTTGGTTTTGTCTTATGCCCAGGTGAGAAAATGTTTAAGATTGACAGTGGGAGGAATGCACCACTTCACTCTCCTCCTTCAGAGCATTACACCATCATCTTCAACACCTTTGTCATGATGCAGCTTTTCAATGAAATCAATGCACGGAAAATCCACGGTGAAAGGAATGTCTTCGATGGCATCTTCAGAAATCCTATTTTTTGCACTATTGTACTGGGTACATTTGCTATCCAGGTAATGATTTGTAGCTTTTTCGGTGTGTGGTTTGGTTTTTTTTTTAATTTTAAATCTCAGTGCTGTAGGAGGGACATTTAATAGTAAATCACCTGCTTTCACAGATTTTCTCAATCGGTACAAGTGTTAATAACAGAAAATGTTATGTTGTCCTATTAATCCAAAACAAATTTTGATCATTATAACCAGGTTAATTCTTAAATTAATATTAGCATGTCCAATAATAAAAACCATCTTTATTTGTTGATATTATAACTTGTTTTAAAGAAGAAATTATTCTATAGTGTACTAGCAAAGCGTTTTAGAGTTATTTACCACTACATGAATAGACAAATTTGTCTTCAAGTACCTAAAGCTGAACTGTTCTTCTGTTAAATGCCACTGCCAAATGCTCCTCAATATTCTCAGAAATCCTTCTTCTTAACAGCAATTCTTCATGTTCACCCCCTGAGTTTGTTGTCCCAGTCAAGTATGAACATAATTACAGTAATACATTTTCCCCAAAAGGTTGTAATTTTTCCTCATGTAAGAACTCCAATTCCTCCTCTTGCTCCTGTATCCATCCATTTGCTGGCGTCTTTCCTGTGCTTGATTTATTTGATATTACCTTTTAGAAATCCTAGGGTTGAGCTATTTCTCTCCTGACATGGTTGCTCAGTTCTGCAGTGGCATCCTGGAAACTCAGTATTGGGACCTTTCTCCTGGAGGGAGTAACGAGGAGGATGGAGCTATTTGAACCTGGGCTACAGTGGTTTGAAACAGGAAAGGGAAGCTACTCGGTAAAAATAAGTATTGGAGAAAGGACATCAGTGATAGGCAGTAGAACTTGCTAGTGATGATCCTTAGTTCAAAACCATGGGTTTAATATCATGAACTAAAATTCTGGCAGTTTAAATCTCTGGTTTTTGATGTCAAGTTTTGCAGCCGCACTACTAACAAGAAATGTCAATAATATCTGATTTTCAGTTAGTAAAACCTTTTCAGTCTGATGAGGATTACAAACCTGTTCAGATTCTCTACATGTTGGTTATCCTGCTCCAAGGTGTGTGGTTTTGCCACCCTCTGTCTATCTATCATTGTGCAATAAAATGTTAATGAGAGGGAAAAATGTGTTCTGCAATGGACGTTTCAAAATGACATCAGGGTCAACACATCCCCAGCTGAGAACACTCAGGAAGTGGGAGAGTACAGGGAGACAGTCCTGTTTTGGTCTTCCTGACCATTGTTAGATAGACATGAGGCTAAGAAAGCTTAGTCTGAAGTGTTATGGCTTTTTCTGACCTTTAATTCAGAGTGCATAAGTTCACGTGGTTTGATTTTTTTTTTTTATATAGTGACTGAGATTCTGCAGCTTCTTTTTTGTTTGTTTGTTGTTTTGTTTTTTTTTTTTCCTTATTTGGTTGGTTCCCCCCCCCAAAAAAAAAAATTACCTCCTTTTTTTTGTGATTTTCTTTGTAGATAGTAATTGTCCAGTTTGGAGGAAAACCATTTAGCTGTTCTCCCCTGCAGCTTGACCAGTGGATGTGGTGTGTATTTATTGGATTAGGAGAACTTGTATGGGGTCAGGTAAGTGAGCATTCAGGAACGTGCAGATTCAAAGCTCTTGATATTGTTCATAATCCTCCTGTACTGTGATTTCCTTGATGTCTCACACTGTCACGGGTAGCACAGACTGAAATACAGCTCTCAGAACTTCAAGGATAGATCTGGTAGTAAATGCAGCTAAATTAATGTGTCATTTGAAATTTCTCCTATATCCTGTGTCATCATTAGCTAATACATAATTATACATAGATATAAAAACAAACATCAATGAGATCATTAAATCAGTTGGGATTATCTGTCTGGGAGTAATAATACAAACACAATCACTATTGTTAAAATAGTACATTATTCTTTTAAGTGTAAACACATATTGCAAAGTTAATAATAATATTTTTTCATCTTTGAATGCATTATTAACGTATTTAAGTTGATGCCACCTGATAGAGCAAAGAAAAATGTGAAGTTACACTTTTTTCTCTCAGATATAAAGAGACTTGTAGATCAACAGTTTGTCTTTATGAAGGAAGAGGGAAGAAATTGCCAACTGCAGCTGGACACTGATATGGTTCTGATGGACTTGTAATGAAGTGATGATAGATTTCAAATCTGATTTTTTTCTCTCTTATGGAAAAAAACCCCACTTTTTGGGCAGTTCAGTCTCATGTTTTTAAAGAAATCATCTCAGAATCAGAACAGCTTTTAATTCAAATGTTGCTGAAAACCATCACAATTAGAGGGTTCTACTGCAATTATCACCTGAAGATGGGATTTAAGTTATGATCTAGCAGGAGGAAGATCTAAAACTATAATCTTGGAAAGGAAAGATTGCTTTTTTCTTTCAACTGATCTGAAAATATGAACTTCCAACTTTTGGAGAGGGGAACTAAAGCAGGGAGAGAAAGAAAAAAATCCTTGCTGTGTTTTTTAGACCATTCAGCTGTGAAGAATTTCCCATAGCCTTTGATCAATGTACTTTTTGGCTTCTAAATTTTGTTATACATGGTTATTACATAACCTCTGAAAACTAATAATAATATCAGCGTTTGTTTTCATTTTAGTTCCCAAGCCTTATTGCAATATATTAGCCATTAAATTAACACAAATATTGGAATATCTCAATGATTTTATCGCTGAAAAGAAAGCAAATACACAGAAAAAAAAAATGTCATTCTTTTGTGGTCAGTATTTAGTGACCAGAAAAGAAAAACACAAGCTAAAAATATTGCAATTCGTCCATATTTACATGAGTTACAGTGTTTGCCAAGTCCTCTCTTCGTGGAGCTCTACTGTAAGAGGGACTTCTTTTCCTTTAGAAATGCTACTTTTCTTCCTGCTCAACCTTTTCTCTCCTGCTATGACTAATTCTAGTTCAGCACAAACCAAATTTGTTACCCTTTTTTTTTTTAATCCACCTCCTGAACTTGCTGTTCTTATGAACCACTAAACCAATCAAGATTTTTGAGTTTCGATGTCAAAGTTGGCACTTTTAAAAGTAATTTAAGGTGTATAGTTTTTAGGAAGTCAGTCTGAGATGCTTTGAGGGGCAGTTTTCTAACAGATAGCCCTCATCATTTCTGAAAATCAAGACTTTCTACAATATTTCATGCTACATTTCCAGAATTATTGATCACTTTTTAAAGCTGCAATGATTTTTTTTTCTGGGAATAATATTTAGTTCCTTAATCTGCATCCAGTCTGTTGAGTCTGCCATTACCTGAACTGGGCAGGTCTGGGAAAACAGATGAGCAAACAGCCGTGTAAGCACCCTAAGAAAAGAATTAGAGAAGAATTTTATCTTATCTTGTCTTATCTTGGCTGAGAGAGGTCATGAGGGAGAGGTTTTTTCTGGAACACAGAATCTCTACCCAGTACAGTTGTTTCTGTGTGTATTGGCTTGAAAGTGCTTCATCACCATCAGCTTCATCAGATCCCAAAGAGCCTCAAGTAGCTTCTCTCTGTAGTGTTTTCAAAGCTGGGGAGCTGAAAGCCTTTCAGTAAGTATTTAAATCACTAGCACTTACCTTCGCTTTTCTTTCTCCTCTTCTGCCTTTGCTCCTGTCACATCCATTCATCAATTTTCCAAGTTTGCATCTTATTTTTCAACACCCAAAATTCATTTTAAAAAGGTCATGTAGTATTGCAGAAACTGGTTTTGGTTTGGTTTCTTTTTTTTTTTTTTTTTTATGTTTCTTTTGTTGTCTTTAAAATTAATATTTAAAAAGTGGACTCGTGGATGATGAAGTTCAAGGGAGACCCTGAGCAAACCCAAAGGTTTATTTTCACTCTGCAAATATTTGATACCTTTTCACATGTCTTCACTGTACCCATTCCAGTTTTCCAAAACTGTCCTCACCAACTTTGCTGCAACTGTCTTGATTCTCTCTTCATATTTCGTATATCTGGGCTTCAGAGATGTGATTTCTGAACTGCTGAAAGGAAGACAAACAGAAAAGAAAATTGCAGCACTTTTTTGCTAAGTGGGTCTAATAGTTAACTTTGTAGGAGATTTACTTTAAGTGTTCAGCATGTTCCAGGTAATGTCTTGTTTAAAGAGCCAGCTTGTTATTCAAGCCAACAAAAGAAATCAGCACAAAGAGAAAAATGACTGCCCAAGAGGGCAACACTGAAATGGATTTAAAATAATTGTGTTATTGCAATGTCTAACTACAATATTTGCAATTTTTAAAGATTATTAGCTATCTCCTGTATTAATTACTTCCAAGGACCACTTCGGTGGGCAAACAGAATTAGAAGAGGGGTCGAGCTAATCAGAATTTTTTAGTAATAAGGACACAGAGTAAGACACAGCCCTATAAAAAGTCCAACAGGGAGACAGTCAGTTCCACACTGTCCAGAAACCTCAATTTTGACAAATGCCAGGAAACCCATTTCAACTTGCTAAAACAAAGGGAAGCTGAATCCATGAACCAACATGGTGTGAGAAGATTCATAGGCATGAGATGCAATGAATTTTCGACTCCCTTTAACATAAATCACTAGAAATGCCCAAACTCTAATTACAGCAGTATCAATCTTGCAAACTTTTTTTTCCATAACATTAAAATACTTTTCTCTTCTTTTTGTTTTTTTTTTTAAGAAAAATGGCTATTTTCCCAGCCTCCAACTTGCTCCACAGCTGGGTATTGCCAATGTGGTTAAATGTGGCTAATTGTTTACACAGTAAACTAAGTATTTCTGGACTAAAATGGAGTTGTATGAGTGTAAAGTACCATTAGGACTCAACGGTCCTGGAAGATTATTGATCTTATCAAAATATCATCGCTCTTTTTTAATGAACATATTATTATACTGTTGTTGTCGAATGAGGCTTATGTTTTCAGTATTTTTTTATAATTTTAGGTCATTGCAACCATCCCAACAAGTAGGCTAAAATTTCTAAAGGAGGCAGGGAGGCTCACTGAGAAGGAGGAGGTCCCTGAGGAAGAACTCAATGAAGATGTTGAGGAGATCGATCACGCGGAGAGAGAACTTCGACGTGGACAAATTCTCTGGTTCAGAGGCCTCAACAGAATCCAAACCCAGGTATGCTAAAAGGAATTGCCCACATGGTCACAAAAACCCCAAAAAACAACCCTAAAGAAATGCTTAATCTGAGGTGAAGGCAAGATAATGTCGAAAGGGAAGCCCCCAGAGTGTTTGTGTGTGCGAAGGATGGTCCTTGTGAATTTGCTTGGCTGTTCTCAGAGGAGGAACATGCAGAAAACAAAACAGGTGAACTGAACAGAGGAGTGTTTGTACAGCAGGACAGGTAAATTGAAAAGATCATAAAATGATAACATGCAAAAGTAGGAATATGTGTTTTGTGGGTACTGTGAATGGACGTTCATATTCTACTCCAGTGATGACAAGACATAAAACAGTGCTGGAAAACATCAGCTGTGATAATGTTATGAAGGCTTTCTAAAACACAGTGTTTCATTTTGTCAAAAATATATTGTTGCTGCCATTTCTGCAATACCAGAGTAATTTAAATTGTTCAGTCTGAAGTATGAAGTACCATTTGATTAAAAAAAAATAAATCTATTCCATTCTGGGACCACCACACATATATCATGATTAAAAGGAATTGCTTTTCTTTCTTATTAGGCAGTGAAAAATGTGGGTCTGGATTTGTTTTTGGTAGGAAGGGCCTAAGAATCCATTAAATATTGAGGTGTATGTGTTGGCTGCTACAGATGATTTCTTAGAAATATCTATCCCCAACTTTTGCTAAATACAAAAATCCACTTTGCACTGAATCATGGTGCTAAATATAGTACAGACTACCTTAGCTAGGAAAATTTGTCCTGGAGTGCTAAAAAATTATTTGAGTTATTTTGCTTTTTCCATTACAGTGAAATTGTGTTTTATTGCACTCAGGTGTACTCTGCTTGATCTTTTTAAAATCAAGTATTTCTACTGGCTTGCAGAAGAGAGCAGATATCAGCTGTGAGTGTTTTACGTGAGGCTTAGGAAGAAAAGAGGTGAAGGATTAAGATTTTTTTTTTTTCTTTAGAGAATCTTCTAAACAGCATTTTCATTTCAGAAGATTTGGGGGTTTGTTGTCATCCAAGATAAGCAGAACATTCTGGTTTTTTCCCCTCTACAATTTGACACCCTTTTTTTTTTTTTTTGAGAAAAAGATGTATTCCAGAAAAAAATATGGAAAACATTAGGGCAGTTGGGTGTCTTTGGTGCATCCACAGAGCATAAAAGAGGGTGGAAACTGGAGGTAGAGAGATTAAGGGTTTGGGAATTTCCCAAGGTTCTGTGGTAAGTGATTAAATACGGATCTTCAGCTTTGGGGGTTGTGTGTCTCGACTCCTTTAGTCAGGAGCACTCCTCATCAGAGAAAATTCAAATTGCCACAGTGTAGAGGTGACAAACAGGTGTCCAGGTAATGGTGATCTTTATGAAAAGATGATCTCTAAATGTGCATTCTTTTCTTCCTGGTGGCTCTAGGAGCAGTGTTGTCTGTTGGCATTTCTGTCAGGATGTCTTTCTGGTTGTGGTGAGTGTAAACAAGCACAAAAAACCAAATTACATCCTTTCAGTTCTTTTTCTAGTCTGAGAGGTTGCTTTTAGTTCTGCAAATCTTTGTCCACTTAATTCACAGATAAATTTTTCTTTTATACTATTTAAAACATAATGAACAATAATTATATTCCTTTTCTAACATCCATCTTCTTAGTTTCCTTTCTGCTCTTAGTTGTAGAAGTACCTTCAGTAGGATTTCTTGCTTCTCTGCCAAGAAACCTCTGTGATTTTTTTTTTTGTCTCATTTTGTTTACTCAATGACTGATTTTTTTACATCCATTTCACATTTGTGGAATGATAATGAAAAAAAAAAAAAGGAAATGGGACAACATATTCAAAAATAGTCCCAAGGTGTCCACTGGAGAGTGATGAACTTCCATGCAGGTCAAATTAGACCCACTGTTGGATGGACCTCGAGCACATCCTCGTGTGCTGCGTGTTGTGGCCCATCCCAATGAATTCATACACTTGTACTACGTTTCTCAGGAAGCCAGCTAAAGAAGAGTTGATGGAAGAAGATGAGGATGTCTGTAGCATCCTTGGGGAGCTGGAGGATTTGCAAGAATCCTCTGATGCCTAATACACTGCTGGAGATGCGGAAGAAGAAGGTAGAGCATCCCCTCACTTTATATCTGTATGAGGATGACAGTAAGACCAGGAATAAACCCTAGACTCACAACTAGTTTGATCATTCAAATCCTAATTAGACCAGTTTCCACCATCTTGTGTTGTAAATTAGATTATTTTTGCTTATTTCTCTATTCAGTCATTATTGGACAGAAAGCCACAGCACCCAACAAAAGCCTTCACTCCTAAAGCAGTTATAAAGAATCTACAGTAGTGCTGGAGTTTGTTTTCAGGTCTCCCTTGTAGTGCTCCAATGAAAACTCATCCAAATGGACAAAACTTTGCAGTCTTAAAGACATTTCTGTTTTACATCTTCTCTCAAAACAGCGGGTCCAAACCTAGAGAAGGGATTTCCACTGTGATTCTTCACACTGAAATGTCAGACCTATTTCTATGAAGACGTGCACCAATTTACTTTAAAGAAATGTGTAGGAAAAACGCACAGAACCAAGTCAGGGCCTGGCTATTGACTTCTGATTTTCTTTTTGTCTACTTTTGGTCCTTCAGATGTTTTGTTGTGTTATAACTATACTAGAGGGATCCCCTGGATGGATGTGTGTTCTCCTCTGAATGGAAGAGTGTTTCCTTACTAGATAGTTCTCTCAGAAGACCACTGACATGTGAAGTTTCACACATGGCTCATCTTAGTTATGCAAGTTTGAGGGAGATATAGAGGCAGTCTGAAGTTCCATAAAAGACTAGACTTTTCAATCTTTGCTACTTTTCAGCAACTTTGTGTCCCAAGTCTTTGTTGCAGTTCTCACAAACTCTTCATTCTGAAGGAAGAGTCAAGACTGATCACACTCTCTCAGCAGGTCTAACAGCCTTTGGAAAGTTCACCAGGTTCACTTGAGGCAAAACTAAGTTTATCTGAGTAACATCCAAAAACCATTGCATCTTTTTTAATTGTACACTGACAATTTTCTCTTGTCACCTCACATTTGAGAATGGAAATTTTCTGGAGTGTGGAGATTAGAAAACTTTTCAAGTTAAATGTCAGATTTTTATGACACCGGTCTGATTCTTTCCTCCTCTGCTTCATTCATCCTGTAATTCAGTTTGTTTTATCTGCATCAAGTGGGACATAAGTGTCTAGAAATGCTTTGAGAATAAAAAGGAAAACTGAAAAATATGCAGGTGACATGTTAACAGCTCCTTAAACAAAGATCTTTCCTCTTCAGATGCTAAAAAATACATAGAAGTGTTGTATTGCATTTTTCCCCCTTCCTTTCTATATTAAAACTTTTCTCTTGAGCTAATGCAAACCCTCTGGCAATGAAAGTCACTCCTGGCAAGTGGTTCTGAAGTTAGATAAAAAGCTAGCACCTCATTTTATAGCTTTTAATACAGAAAACATCGCAGTAGCCACATGGAAGTGGAATGGAAGCTGTTTTATTTCATGCTGAAAGGTTTCTGGTTTGATTTTCTAAACATTAATATCCTGGCTGGAGATGAGGTGCATGAGACCTGGGTCCTATTAACATTAGTGACAACAGAAATGCTTTGTCAAAATGAGTTCTGCATTAAAAAACAGAAAAAAAGGCTTGTTCTACCAGGATTATTCCATCCAGTGTGAGATCGTTCTATTTTTTTTAACTGCTAATCACTGATATTTTTATTAGCCATGCACACCTAAAATATGTGGAGCTTCTAGAGTATAGAACATACAGAAAAATGACATGGGTGTGAAAAATTTCAACTTTACAAATAAGCTTAAAAAGTAGGACAGTACTTTTTTTTCCTCCACCTAAAGGCCTATAATCAAAATACTATGGCATCCTACAGTGTGTTGGAAACTTTTTAAGCTTTTCATGATGTGTGACTTATCATTTACTTTCTTCTTTTTAGCAACTTGAATTACTCTAAATAAGCACATTCCTTTGTGATTAAACACTTGTATCTTAATTTAAAATGCACCATTCATTTCCATGAACTCTTTCTTCTTTGTTATTTTCTTGTTTGAGAAGGGAAACTTTTGGGCCAAGTTCTTCTCCTCTTTCTTGGCTTCATGCAGAATAAAGCCCTTGAATGTTCAGCTTTTAAGATTCTGGAAAGGTTGTCATCCTCCCACTGTGAATTATATTCATGAAGAACTGTAGTTACTTTCTTCAGGAGAACAACTAAATTACATGCCTGTAATTCTTGTTCTCTGAAGAAACTATTAAATGCAGATCTTCCCTTATCTTTTCGCTCTGATCTGAGGTCTTTCAGTCTCTTAGGAAGGCATTTGTACATCTAGAATTGCCCTTTGGCTCAGGATTTATCGTCTATGTCTTCCACACACTTCATGCTCTCAGTGGGAGTCTTTAAAATCTTTTTTGAATGGTCTCTTTTGAAGAGTGCTCTGTCACCTGTGGTAGGTCATGAAAACCCAAGATCTGTATTTAATTACACTTTTGTACCCTGAGCATTTCAGGTGAGTATTTAACATGCCATATAATCAATGGTTTGAGCCATATGGGGTTTTTTCTAGATGCCAGTGTGAACCTTAGTTAATGATTCCTTTGTACCCCTATTCCATATGCTAACTCACCTCATATTGTACCTTTTTTTTTTTTTTTACTGCAATTTTTTTATTGGACATGTAACTCTGCTGCCAAAACCACTCCAAGTGTTGTGGTGACTGCTTAATGCTGTACAACTCCTGAGTGTGCACATTGAAATGGGTGTGGTAAACAGGGCTCAAATAGAGGGGCAGTGAAAAAGTTGTGTAGGAGAAGTTCAGTGTGACCATTTTACAGCAGTAACCTCTGATCCCTTTTACAGCTGCCTGTGGTATGATTATTCCCGTAAAAACGCCCAGGAAATTAAACAATGAGGTCCAAAGATAAGAATATGGGAAGAGAAATATCCTTACTAGTAAAAAAGCGGCCATACCAACTGGTTTAATCCTAAAATTGACAGCAGAAAATAACAGCCAATTTGTTATAGTGCTTTCCCTTTGGGAAATTTAGGAGGGCTAAAATTTGGATTTATGTTGTTTTAATAGATAAATATACCACCACTTTACATTCTCCCAACTACTTCCTAGGCTGTGTATCTTCAGAAATCCGGGATGCAGGATCTAGTAGCAGTGGGTTACTTGAAATAAGTAGTTGGTTGAATCCCTCTGATGGATATTACTGCTGTTTGTCACGTCTTGGCTGTACTAATGGAACAGAGGGGACATTTCCATGTGTAGGGATTTTTAGGATATATTTATTCCTCAGTAGAATCTCCTGCCAATCCCTGGTTTTACATTTGTGCACAAAGCCTGCATTTTATTAGATTATACTGGTGACGAAGAATGCCTTGAAATACTCAGCTCTGGTTTTAACTCATCTTCTGTGGTGATGAATAAAAGCACTCAGGAAGGTATTCAGGATGGATATATCAAACAGTGAATACAACAGACATGAAAATAACAAGTAGAAATTTGTAATGTTGTTTGCTTCAATAGTAGACCCAGTTCTGCATAGTTTTCTGTGTGATTTTAAGTACTCAGTATAAAGATAAAATATGAGTATTTTTAAATCTCTAGTTATAAAAAACCCAACATTGATTATCATTCTGCTAAACTTATACAAACTTTCATGATAGAAAAAGTCAGATAAAACCTTGGAACGCTTATTTTACCAAACCAGTGTGCTGAACAACCTTGGGTTTGTAGACAAAATGGAGTCATATTTTGAATATTAAAGTTTCGTTGGGTATCTTCCCTATCTCCCCCCAAAAATTTCCAGTTGAGTAACTGAATTTTCCTCCCTCGGGAAGAACACCTGGAGGGTAACAACAGCGTAATTTTATTCTCAGGAGGAAAAAAATTGGAGATTAGTTATATCAAATATTCCAGCAGGAAAAAGAAGTGGAGATTAGTTATATTAAGCATTCCAGCAGGAAAAAAAAAGTGGGGATATCAAGTATTCCAGTTTGTTTTATTTACATATAAATAAAACGGTTTAAATTTTTAGGATTGTCACTTCAAATCTTCTGGTTGTTTAAACTGATGCAGCTCCACCGCCTCCCGTGGAGCTGCTTCATTTTATCCAGACAGAAAATTTGAATCGCCTGGTTTCTAAAATAAAACACTAAAAAGTATTTATTCCAACTGAAGTATAAAACTGTGTGATTTATTGTTTCTCATTATTATTCCTGTCAGTTATGCATCTGTATCCATACTTTAAGCAACTTGTCTCGTTCTTTCCTCCGTTACAGATCGAAGTAGTCAATACTTTCAAGAGTGGCACTTCCTTTCAGGGGGCTCTAAGGAGACAGTCCTCCGTCACAAGCCAGACCCAGGATGTAACCAATATTTCTAGCCCTAGTCACGTATCGTTATCCAATGCTCTTTCCTCTCCTACCAGCACCTCTGCTGCTGCGGCTGGGCGTGAGTGTGTATTCTTAATGCATCAGACCTACAGAGATGCCAACTTAACGTAGCAGTCACTTGAGACTCAGCTACTCTGCCCCTTCCCCTTTTGTCCTGGTAATTTGAGCAGTTCACACCTCCCGAGAAAAACCCGTGGCGTGATTACTTTGTGTACAGCAGATACTCTCCCTGAGTCGTTGCAAGTGTTGTTAGCTTGCTGTTAAAACAGGAATTTCCAGTAGTTTTTTAATTTTTTTTATTTTTATTTATTTTTTTTAATTTTTTATTTATTTTTAATTTTTTTTTTAATTTATATCCTGGAGGGAGATGAAGTGAATGAGATCTGCGTCCTATTAACATCAATGACAAGAGAAATTCCCGCTGAAAATCTGTTCTGCATTAACAGTCAGAAAAAATGTCTCTTCTGTTCTGCAACAAAAGTCAGAAAAAATGTCTCTATTGCCAGGACATCAGGACTGTTTTTTTGGTTTGGGTTTTTTCTAATTGCTAATCACTGATATTTTTATCAGCTGTGCACACCTTTTATCTTCTAGAGTATAGGACATATTCTCATTCCAGGAAGATTCTGATTTTATTTGAGGCTTCTGTGGCATTTTTTCTCAGTTTCACTGGATATATTTTCTACTACTTGTGTAGCATGTACTTTAAATGATTCTGCACAAATATTAAGCAATAGAGGTTGTCAGATAAAAGATAATTCCATCTGGAAGACTGAGTGTAACATAGGTCACTCGTGTCCAGGAAAGATGTACAGGAAAGAAAAAGGAAATAAGGAGTCTAGTTTATGATTCCAGGCTGAGGGATTAAACTTTACAGGAATGGTGAAAGAGTAGATTTGTTATCTCTAAACTCACTGGCAGTGAAGCATTAGGGCAGAGAGAGCTAGACAAGTTAAAGGACAGTGCTGAAAAAACAAAATAAATGTGGTAACAAATTTCTTAGAAGAAGCAGGTATCTAAACACTGAATTCCTGACACGACCTGCTTTTAGATGCAAAACACCTAGTGAAGAGGTACTGAAGTGAATGAAGAAAGCTTTGAAACAGAAAATAAGAAAGGGCTGCTTCACTGAAAGGCGAATTCCAGTTGCTCAGTAAAACTCTTAAAGATGTAACTCTGTTTTTAGATTTTTATTCGGTCAGGACTGTAAGTAGCTGATTTTTATCATGGTGTAACCAGCACTAAAAGAATATTTAAATTTATAGGACTCAGTTTACAAGCTTGTCACACACTTCAGAAAATAATGTGGTGTATTCCTCAGGCAGGTTTTAGAGAAAAGTTGCCCAAACAGAGGAGAAGCCAGTCTCATCTGTCTGCCCAACACAGAGAGGGAAGGCAGACAAGAGAAGGACATAAAATTCCAGAACTCCTGCAGAAAAAAAGGAAGCTTGACCTCTCCATTCTATTTCAGCACAAACCTCCTCAGTATTTGCACATCAGGCATTCAGACCTGCAGCACAAGTTTTGTTGGACTTAAAGGGGAAATTTTCCTTTTGCTAGGAACCCAAAAAGCCATTGAGGTTCACACTTTGGAAATTGCTTCTTGGAGATTTTTGATATGTTTTCATGGGTTTTTTTTCTTGGGAAGTTTGGCCTGATAACTTTTCCTCCAACAGCCCCAAGTGTTTGAGGGCAGCAGCAGCATCAGGAGAGGTCAAGGCAGGGCCCTGCTGTGCCACAGGCACTGGAACTGCTTCTGACAACCCCAGGTGCCCTCATTTCCACGCTGAGCAGGGCACAAAACACCAAAATATCAAGTCTTTCATCCAGGAAATGATTGCCTGTAATAGCATTTCAACATTGGAGCAGGAAACAGAGAGCAGCTCATTTTGCTGTGCTGAGTGTTACAATAACACGCTGTAGGCAGCAGTCGGAAAGGATGGGTGTAATAAAATGAAAATAGACAATTTATCTTCCCTCTCTACACCCCATTGCAGCAAAGCAACTAAGAATTGAATAGTTTTCCATCTTGAGAAAGGTCTGACTTAGGTTAAGGGCTGAAGTTAATTAACAGGAGAAAGCATGATCTGCTACAGTCTTTGTCACTTTTCATTTGGGGAAATAAAAAACAGGTCTGCAGAGCTCAATTGTGGTCATAGCCAGGTTCATTCACTAAAATAAAAACCAGATGATTGATTTGTTAGGCTTCCCAGAGATAAGTATCTCCATTCATGAGGGAAATTGCAGATTGGGCCTTTAAAGTGGTTATTCTGGACTGTTAGTATTTTATTACCACAGTAGAATGCCTGTTCAGTATTAATCCAGTGTGTGCTTCGAATTATAACAGGGAAAGTCCTGATTTATTCATACAAAGACACAAACCTATGACTGACAGTGGAAAAAAAGCCAAAACCTAAACAAATACAAAACCCCTATGGTTTTTATTTCTAAATTGGGTACTTTCCAGTGGATTGCTTATTGTCAAGAACCTGGAACACCTTTCCTAATCCAAATTTCATAGAAATGGGGTCTGTTTTTTGTGAATTGGCATTTTCTGAGGAAATTTCAGCTGCCAAATGCACACCTAGATCTGCTCTTCAGCCCCGTGCTTAAAATGTGTGTGGTCAGGCAGGACTGACTTCTTTCCTTTGAGCTGCTCAGAATGACTTCAACCCTAAATCATTGCCTTCTTCATATTGGGTAGAAGGCAATAATGGGATAATTTGCATAACTATCCCTCTGATTTTGAAGCCTTTCCCTTTCTCAGGAATCTTAAAAATACATGTAGATAGACTATGGGGAGTATCAAGGGAAAAAAGGTCCTAATGCTTGAAAGGGCCCCATATGAGGTACTGTCAGGAAGGTTTATTTTCAGAGAACTGGTGCTCAGCCTGTTGTAGTAATTGTGATATTTCAGGTATCATTTTGGGCGCCCAAAATGGAGAGGTTCTGATATCAATCAATAAAAAAAAATAGGACTCACATG
This sequence comes from Corapipo altera, assembly GCF_003945725.1. NCBI lineage: Eukaryota > Metazoa > Chordata > Aves > Passeriformes > Pipridae > Corapipo > Corapipo altera. The sequence goes on from NW_020884967.1 coordinate 543,994, forward strand.
ATGCTCTATTGATAAGAATATGTAAGTCTGATTTAACAGAGCATTTATGCAGTTCTTTATATTAAAAAGCAATACAGTTGATATAGTTCGTTGTGACACCTCACCACTCTGTGAGATTTCTTCTGCGGGTTTATAACAACATTTTAGAATGTTTTAAAAAACATAGGGTTTTTTTTAGTGGTTTTTTTGTAAATTAATGTTTGATTCAAAGGTTAGTGCAGGCTTAAAAGGAAATCTGCCTGTCAAATGGTAGCTTGTGAAACAGATGAGCAATTATTACCTGAAATTTGAAGCCATTCATAAATATGGCCCATTCAAATCTTTCCTAGAATTCTGGAATACCTTAATTAAAAGCAATTTATACAAAAGAATATTTAGCACAATATTAAAGTTTCCCTAGCTAGGCTGATATTTTTTAGCAGTGATGGTAGTTTTGCCAATAACAAATTACAAATTTCTGCATGTCAACATTAATTGACAGCAATGTGAGTCTCTCACCTCTTTTGAAAGACCTTGCAGCTTTAAATAAATAAGGTAAAAAATTCTGCAAATTGAAACCTGGCATTTTGTATACTCTGATAAAATGAGAAAATTTATTTAAATGCAAACTAAATATGCACACCTATTTAATATGCACACATTAAGCTACAGAAAATGAAAATATGGGGAACTTAAGGTTCTATAAGCAATAGGGTCTTGGCCAGGTTCTGAGGTCTTGTTGTGTCATGTGATGAACACACAAAGATATCCACAATCTTCTGCCACCCAAAAGATCTTACACTACAGAGTTAAGGGTGAGTTTAGTTAAAGCAGTGATGAATATGTATTTTATATGCATTTCTTTCCATGTTTTATTTTGGGAAAACAAAATCAGATCCTTGGAGCAATGGAGTTACTTTTTTTGTTTTGGAAGCACAGAAATAGTAACACAAAATATTAGTTTATTCCTTAAAATTGAGTATATGCTTAAAGCCTTCACTACTGTGTTGCTTAATTAGGTAGAGGATGAGTATGTCTAACTGTACACAAAGTAAACAAGTCAATTTTTATCTTAATCTGTTTATACCTGGTTCTCAGATGTTGTTTATGTCACCAACAGGTAACCCCTGCAAAAGAACACAGTTTCAGATTTCCCAAGACACACATTTAATATTCCTTTCTTACTTGCCCTTCCTTTCATTCTCACACATAGTTTATATTCTTCCTAAGTGGAAACAGCCAGAAACTGCAGGTCCCTTACAAAAAGAACTCCTTTCTTTCATAAAAGGTTATAATTTAAAAATATTAAGTGTAGGAAACAATTAATTTTCCCCAATTAAATTGGGGAAACAACCAACAAACCCCACCAGAAGGCAACTTCCCAGATCATGAATCTGCTCGTATTTGCAAGTTCCTTTTTCTTTGTTCTGTTGAGGTCTGTCACTTTTATCTGAGATTTTTAGAAGTGAGTGTTTAATGGAATCACATGCAACTTTTATTCCATTAACTCCAGCAACGGTTGCCTCAACCAAGGCACTTGTATGGGTAAGACAGGAAAAAATACTGAGGGATGGCTCCAAATGTTGCAGCAGCAATTAAAATCTTACCAACCAATCACAAAACAATATTAGTAGTATTTGTCTATCACACAGACCTCTGAAGGTTTTTTGGTCTTTTTTTTTTTTTTTTTGATTGGTTAGTTGGTTTTTAGAAGTGTTTTCTCATAAGAGCACAGCACCCTTAAGGCTGTATTTTTGCTCTGCTTCACTTGTTGGAGGGAGTTCCAGCCCTCAGATTTGGGGCTAATTTGCACGGAAAGACAACCTTTTCCATTCTCCCTTTAATTACAGAATAGTTGATGTTTATGGGACTTGCCAAGGCACTGTCATGTGTAGGTAGAAGTGTTACAAAGCAGCGTTTGCTCGGAGTGGCACAAGGGCCTGAACTGTCATTTATAGGTAGAAGTGTTACACATGTGTTTGCTTTGCGTTGGCACAAGGCCATGAGCATCTGCAAATTGTGTCACACTAATGCAAGACATTCAGCAAGCTTAATTTTAGTGCCTCTCACAGCCCATTTACTAATTGAGAATTTTAAAGTCGGCCCAGTTTAACTATTTGTAACCTGCTGCGTATGAAAAGCTTGTGCTTTCTCACATGTTTAATTTTCTAGCAGTGTAGCCATCGTTCAGCTGCACAGACCTCACAGCTGAAACTTGAGAGAAAATCTGAAGCTTGGATGGAATTTTCTCATGAAGAAAAATGGGAAAAAATTCTTTTTTTAAAAAATCGTCTATTTCAATTGATGTTAAGGCAAAGATTATTGCCAATGTCAGTCTATATTCAGATCACAGACCAAGTCTAGTGGGTGTTTTCTGTGCAACATCGTGTAACTATCACAGGAGGAAGTGGGACAAGCAGAACTTAAACCAAGTCCATGTCTAAAATTATATTTATAAAAGTTACATCATTTGGGACATCATTGAACTAGAGACAGAGATTCCTTTAGAGCCCAGAAGTTCCCACTGGTTGTAACCAAGGTTTGACAATCCTGGTGGGATGTGCCAGATCAAAATCAACTTCAGCATATCTTCCCTGAAGGATAAATAATTAGGTTTAGAGTCTAAATATAAAACCAAGCCCTCAGCTGGAGATGTGACATGGCAGGAACACAGAGACACATTCTTTCAAAGGGTTGAGTGATATGTTTAAACTTTGTCAAGTCTGATACAAAAATGCCAAGCTCCATAATTTTGGAGCAATCCTACAATAAAGAGATGTGTTATGGAAAGTGGAAAGTCTGCCTATGTTCTGCTTTTATACTCTAAAATACCCTAGTGCTCTAAAATACAGTGGAATTCAGCCATGTGGACCTTTTGTGAAATGAGATTCAGGCCTCTGTAGGTATTTTGGTTTCCTCTTACTGCAGGTAGTTTCACTTTTCAGCAGCACTTGCTGGATTTCCTGCATATTTAGGTGGAAAGAGAGTAGCACAGACTATTTTATGAATCTCTTTCACTCATTAAAACAGAAACCTAGAAATCATAATTTTTCTAAAATTTATCGTTTTGGGGTTTTTTTTACTTTATATTTGAATTTGCTCAACTTCTGCATCACACTATCCAGAACATACTGGCCACAACACTTACAGGTGACTCCAATACATGCAGTATCTTCTCCTGTGGATACCTAATCTTATTTTACTCACCTAAAACTGGGAGGACTCAAAAATAAACAAATACAAATACACTGAAGATGTTTTCTATTCTAAAGCTTTACATATGCAGTAGTACTTGACCAAACTCCTTTACCTTTGTATAGGGTATACCTTTATATAGCCTTGATATAGAATAGTATCAGTTACACATACGAGTTGGCATCTCTTTACAAAATTGACCTCTTGTTTACAATTTTATACTAATCACCTTACTGACCTTTCAGTATTGAATTTATTTGCTGTTGCAGTGCCCTACTCTCTACTGTCTGAATATTAAATGTGTTTGTTTTCCCAGAGGGCTAGAGAACATTGGACAAAAGGGTTCAGCAGGAGAGAGTGAAATAAAAAGAGGTTGTGAGTCTTTAACCTTGAGCCTGAAATGAATGTGAACCAAACTCAAGATACTTGGCTTAAATAAAGCCAGGTAAACATTCGAGTATAAGCCCACACACTACCAACCATAATATATCTGTTGATGCTTAACAGGCTTGGTATATTTTGCCTAGTTGGTTGTACTTAGGAATGAGATTCTGAATATCACCTTTTTCTTCTAAAGGGAAAAAATTTGTAGTGTCTAAAACTCTATTTCTTTTTTTTTTATTTCTTTTTTTCTTGCCTGATGCAGTATAATAAATCTGACTTTCAAGGTGGGATGAAACTGAAGAGTTTTTTCTATTACAGCTCCAGAGAAGAAAGAAGTGGAAACTTATAGCAGTGTCAAAAATGTCCTGAAGTGTTGTCCCCACAGTCTTTTGTTTAAAAGCAGTTCATTTTTTTTTCTGTTGTCTCCATTACTGTGAGAAAAGGGAGTTGTATCACACTGTTTGTCTTCCCTTGGCATTGTCAGTACCATGAAGAGATACCATTACATGAACTCTACACAGTTCATACTAAACCAACCCTCCCTGGGTTCTATCCATCATGGGTATGTCCCTGCTTTTACATGCTGTACAGCCATAAAAAACATTGGATCAAGCTCATCTGCTTTATTTTATCTTCAAAAAAAATTAAAAAATAATATGGGCTTTGTTTCAGCAGGGACCCTAAACATTTTACACTAGGTATTATTTCAAATCTTGAACTCAAGCATGTATGAAAAGAATTTGTTGCTGTTGGGCCATGGAACTCTGGGTAAATAATATTTTTTTCTTAAATACGGGACCAGTGTTACATATAAGAGGAAAATGAAATACGGTAGTATTAGATATTAAATGATGAGACAGAAGTTAAAATGCCACCTTTATATGCCAACAAAACCTCTACTTTCATTTCCACAAACAAAAGAAGTACGTTTTGTCCCTGTAAGCAGTAATTTGATAAACTGGGGGACAGGCTATGAATGAGGTTTTGAATTACTTTGTAATGCAGAAATTCTGTCACTCAACGAGGTATGACACTGAAAAAAATAAATTTTTTTCTTCTAGATGCCAAGCTAAATATGCAGCATTTAAAGTTGAGGAGGGAGTTTCTCCTCACAGGAAAAATTAATGGAAAACAGATACACACCTCTGAAACTGCAGAGAAATTTTAAGAGAAGAAGCTGGGATTCTACACCTTCCTAGTGAGGAAAAATATTTAGAAATCTAAGGCCAAAGTTTGGCCCTTACATTACCATTGTGTTCAGACTTATCATCTTAGGTATCAGTAGATCTGAACCAGTTCTAAGCTTATATTTCCAGTGAAAATCAATGTGAACAAATAGAACCTATTCTAGGAACACTTAAATGTTCCTGCAAGATTCAAACAGTCCAGGCCAAAATTTTGCCACAGGTCTTCACACAGAGTGAGGGACTGATGGCTGGTGACACATTCTGCAGTTCCATCTTCAGACACATCTGAGCAAAACACGTGAGTTTGGTGTTCTCTTACAATGGCCCATTAGTTCCAAATTCAGGGCAGGGCAGGCACCTTTTCATAACTGCCTTTAAATGCAGCCAAAATCTATAGTTTTCCCTCAACTGCGTAAGGTGTTAGTCAGCTACCTAGACTGACTAAAGACTTGGTGTTAAATATAAATTAGATGCCAAATTTTGGTATTAAAAGCAATATAGCTGCTTTTTCTACCACAGAACGTGAAGCCTCACAAATTTAATTTGGTTCCTCCCTTGTTAAGCTTAAGAGACTTAAAGACACTGTGCAACTTGAAGAAAAGCTGCACTTTCACTGGGTTCTGCTGGACCTGTTCAAGCATAATATCAAACCCTTTTATGTTGGTAAAAATTTACCTTCACTAAAAAGAACCCAGCTGGCAAATAGAACCTATACCTGAGCAATAAGAAGTGGCTGTATTCAAGACAATTAAATGATTTTGTTAGTTGAAAAGCTCTAATTGATTCAGCTGCACCTGAAAGAGCTGGACTGGTTTTTGTGTTTAGATAACAGAAATAATACGTAGCTTTGCAGAGAATGTCACCTTATCAGTCCATGCTATAAAGTAACCATGTTACAAAAAGTTTCTTGATTTAAAATAGGACAATACAGTGACATGTTTTTAAAGCTGCCTCAACAATAATACTGTTTTTTCTCATCATTTAGGCTGATTACTTTGCACTTTAAAATACAAGATAGAAAGGCATAGATAATGAAGGAATTAGTGTGTCACATTTTCTCCCTGAGTTCAAATACCGTCTTTAGTAATGCAAATGAATCTCTTATCCCAGTCTGTTTGCTCACTCTACAGAACCCTCACATGGCAGAGAACAACCGAGATTCAGCTCTGATTCAAACCCTGATTTATAATTCCAGGTGCTCTCTTAGGTACACTGGGTGATTGGAGTGGGTAAAATCGATTCAGAGTTTATTTATTTATTATCGTGCAAGACAATCTTCCTTCTTGCACCTCTGCCAACCTAAAATCTTGTGGTATCCCAAGATCTGGATAAGCTGTTCTGTACCACTCCAATCCTCTTATCTTGAGCATAAGCAGTCCCATGAACTTTCTGTAGTGTGCCCTGCTGTTACTAAATGGATGTATAAAGACAAGGGAGAGTATTTGAACTGACCAAGGACCATGTACCTAAAGCTGGCATGACTTCTGCTTTTAGGAATTTTAAATGATGAACATCTAAATTTGGACACCATAAACAAGGGTCAAGTTCAAAGAGAGAAAAAATGTGCCGAAATTCTGTACAACTTGGCCAACTCCAACGACAGGATCAGCTGGACCCCCCAGCAGCAACACTGTGACCCCATGCCATTGCTAAAACTCAGTCTGCCAACTAAAAGAGGAATTAAAGCTTTCCTAATTAGTGGGTGTATTAGGTCAATCAATAAGGAGCAGCATATTTACATGTAAAAAGTTACACATGCCAACCACCAAACCATTTCAAATGTGTGTGGAGAAGCTTTCACAATACCTGCTTTGCACCTTTTCTGCCTCTGCCTGTGTTTTAGTGTCCTCTCTAAGAAATGCTAAAAATCCGCTCATGGACTACATGGAAGTAGAAGGATAGAACTCATACTTAGCCATAAAACATTTGCCAACAGATTACGTTTTGCCATCCTGTTTTTTCCTCTCTGCCCCTCCACCCCCTTCCAAAAAGTTATGTTTTTTTCAGCAGTAAACCAGCACAAACCTTCACTTCTTTTCAGTGGTAGGTCACTGGGACACAGACAGCATCCCTTCCTTTGCCCACTCACAGAGGACTTAGTGTGTCCCCCCCCTCACTCTGTTCCTCTCATTTCCTGCTGGGAAAGCACTGTGCACCATCCCTGACAGCCTCATGGGCTCAGTCTGGATTTATTTTCACCAGTGTTCTTACTGTCAGGTGCTTAATGGCATTAGATTGCCCTGGCATAAGTCAGCTGACCTAGTTTAAAGACTGCATATCTGGCATCAATTGTGTCGCTTCCTTACACTTTTACAACTGAGACACAGAAACGAAAAAAACCTTGCTGTTAACAATTCAATTCAACCCAACAATCAATACATCATTTTATTACATGTTTTTATATTTATTCGAAAGCTAAATGGCTAGAACAGTGGGTCTATACTCGAGTGTTTACCTCACATATGCATGAAGGAGAAATAAAAGTTGGTTCAACGATACTTATGTTCACATTATCCAGGCTTCCAAGTGTAGTTGTTGTGTGCAAGTTATCTCTGTTCATGTGGTAACTGTGATTTTTTTTTTTTCCCCTGTGGTAGCATGATTATGCTTAGTACTTTGTCTGCTTGGCTTTTTGTGCTCTTGGCTGCATCCATTTAGATTTTGCTTTAAAACATTGATATTACTTATAGTTTTTACACTTGGCTCCTGTGTGTGTCTCATCCGTACCCATCCGACCGTGTCCGTGTTCTGTGCTTTTCTGTTTGTGAAGTGTGATATGTTATGTGTAATGGTTTTTTTTTAACGATACCAAAAAGAGACTTTTTGAATTAAAAAAAAGCCTTCCTACTTACTCACTGCAAAAACTATCAACATGCATGGTTTTACATTTGCATTACAATTAACATGGCTTGTCTTTTACTAGGGATGTACCACACGAGTGGACGTTGGCTTTCTTTAACCCGTACTTCCCATCAGTTCTTTGATGGCTTTAAACCTGATTTATTTTAATATTGCAGTCGGTACAGATATTCAAAATGCACATAACTTGAGCCACTCGTTTATGCATATAACATCCAGAGACTTTGGACTTCAGCTGCCTGCACTGCCCTAACCATATGCTACATTTTTCACAAAGTATTTATTCTCTAACACGGTGCTGCCCCCGGGCAGGTTCCGCCTCTGACACCCCTTTCCTTTTCTCCCCCCAGATCCGCGTCGTGAAGGCATTCCGTAGCTCTCTCTATGAAGGTTTAGAAAAACCAGAATCTAGAACCTCTATTCACAACTTTATGACTCATCCTGAATTTAGGATAGAAGATTCCCAGCCCCACATCCCACTCATTGATGACACAGACCTAGAAGAAGACCCTGCTCTCAAGAAAAACTCGAGTCCACCGTCTTCGCTGAACAAGAACAACAGTGCTATCGACAGTGGAATAAATCTTACAACTGATACAAGTAAATCAGCTACCTCTTCTAGTCCAGGAAGCCCAATACATAGCCTGGAGACATCACTTTAGCTGAAAAGGTCACTGCAGAAAAAAAAAAAAATTAAAATTAAATAAAATAAAACTCCCCCCACAGCAACCGAAATATATAAATATATATATTAAAAAACATTGCTGGCTGAAAAGCTGTTTGAACTCTTATTCACTCTGAGACAAGTGAATGAATTGTTGATCACAATGGTTTTGGGGAAAGAATGAATGGCTGATTTACATACCCCCCTGTTCCCTTTCAGAAAAACAAAAAACAAACAAAAAAAAATCCTCCTGCATGAATGTACTGTACACTGCTGGCCCTTCTTTCTCTCTTTTTGTTTGTTTTTATTTCCTTTTTGGTTTTTTTTTTTTTCCTCCTTAAGCAGGAACTGCAGAGGACTTCTTTCTGAGGCTATTTATCCAATTCACTGGTCTGTGAGTTTTTTGAAATGCTTGTGTGGCATGGACTCAATTGTATAGATTAATTTAAATAACTTTTTTGAAGTTGCGAAGCTTAACTTGCACAGTAGATTTGCACCAGTTGGACAGAGGAACTTAAACATTTATGAGACTATATATAGAGATATATACATATAAGTATATAGATAATTAATTATATATATGTATATATCTATCTATATATATATAGTTATATATATATAAAGTTTCTTTGTTGGCATGTTGCCTTGTTTCTGCTCAAATTGCTCTGACTATTTTAACTTATTTATGTCCTAAAAAAGAATGTAATTTGTTTACAAACCTGTAGATAAATATCCTTAACTATTTGTAGGGTTAAGAAAGCACTTCCTGCCGAAGTAGTATAAAAATGGCTCAGCTCAGCTCATTGAAAATGTCTGTAATATCGCACCCTCGATATTTTATTACAACCATGTTCTGATTTCTGCCTGATTTTATTTATTTTTTTTTGTTAAATAATGTAGATACTGCTAGTAAATAACAAAAGAAGCCAAAATATAACACATTGGATGTAGCATTGTGATCCTATATACAGGGAGGTAAACCAGGCTTCCTTTGTTTCAAATAAAAATCAAAATGATCAGGTTCTCTCTTTTTTTTCCCCCCTCCCCTTTTTTTTTTTTTGTTGGTCCCTCTGATAATCTGCTTGAATTTGTTTTGGTGCAACATACAATAATGGAGGCTATTTCATTCTTTAAACATGCAGCAATGGCTTCCAAAAATATCTTTAGAGAGATATTAAATGAGTTTATAATTTAAAATAAGTTATATTTGGTTTGTCTATATGGAGATAAAACAAATGTTAAAATACTGTGATATAAGGCATTTAATCCTTTTCAATTAGTAATTTAGGCATTTATTTCCTTATTACTTGCAAAGTATGGGCTGTTGGCATTTTGGATGAGAATCACTGTAGGTTGTTGCTTTGATTTTTTTTTTTTAAAGGAAAATATAATTTCTGCACTATTAGGACTGAATGAATCTTTATTAACTGTGTATTGAGATGTGCTTTGTGTGATTTTTTTTTTTAACCACGCTTGTCTTCCTGTAGTCACAAGGTATACTGTAACACAGTAATACATTATTTTACCTTGAGCTTTCTCCAGAGAAAGCTGTTTCACAAACCTGCAGTATGGGAGGTGGAAAATATTTTTCAAGATGGTAACAGCCCTAAAAAGCTTAAAATTTATGAGCTTATATAATTGCTATGTCAACCACTTGAATGCTAAGCACTTTGTGGATCACAGATTTTTCATAAATAATTTTTGTATTTAATATAAAGTTTGCTTGGAGACTTTTCAGCATATGATCTTTTCCATAACTGTACAGTGCAAAAGACATTTTGAATTACACAATTGATTCTGCCAGGTGTGTTGGAGAACACTCTCAAACTAGCTTGATAAATGGATTTGTTTTGAGGTACTATTACTGGTTTTGTCTTAAAGTTGGCTCGTAAAAGGGGTTCATCTCTGCAGTCACGAGAACTAAACCAAGCCAGAACTCTCCAAACCAAGATTAGACTCATGGCCAAACTGCAGACTGAACTGAGCAGATGTTTTCAGGGTGCATCAAGACTTATCAGCCAGGTAAAGTTCTAATCAGCTTGACTTGCCAGCTTCGGACTTTTGAGTAGAAGCTCTTGAATGTTTTTGGCTCAAACGTAGTTCGCTCTCTGATCCAAACTTCTCACTGACCAACAGAACAGGCCTTTGAAGGCACTTACAGCTCTCTGTTCAACAGATAGTGTGACCCTTTTCTTACCAGTATCAAGCTAGCATGAAACCATAATTATTTTAGCTGACTCCTAGCAACAAAGTGATTAAAACTCAGTCAGGATTGTTCGCTTTGTAAATACGGTGATTAACCTTTGTACAACATGTATTGGGTTTCTATGGCCTACTTGGGATATCATATTCAGAAGAAAAAAAAGTGTTATCTATTTACAGGGAAGCCTCTAGCTTTGGACTTGATCATCTACAGAAGCTATTAATACTGGAACAATTTATTTTCAACATCTTAACACTGACTGTTTGCCTTTTTATTTTCAAACACTCTTCATATTTTTTCTTGTGTTTTTTTGTTTGGTTTTTTTTTGTTGTTTTTTTTTTTTTAAATTTTCCTGTAGGAGTACCCCTCCCTAAGGTACCATTCGCAGACTTGAAAACTGTTAAGAAAATGAACACTGCATTCTGTGTATATATAGTAAAACATATATAAACTGAGATGCATAGAAAACTTGGGCTTTTGTGAGCAGAGACTGTGCTTTATGTATATGATAAATGATAGACTTTTTTTTTTTTTTAAAAGCAGAATAGCTATGACCTTTCAACTACAAGTCGTGCATCACAATTCCTTTCTTTTATTGCTTGACCTCTCTGTGATGGGAACAATGGATCAAAAACCAAAATGATCAGTTTGTTAAAATTCCCTGCAATATATAAATGCTCGCTCTCTACGTACTGTACTTAGCAGCATGAGATTTGTGGACAACAATACAGTGGTACATTGGCAATCCATCCCACTAGGGGTTATTAATATATGTTCATTCATCTGTTTTTATGAATTTTTTTATCTAGACAATAATTGTAAATAAAGAACTTACTCTGTCTGTTCATTTAATACTATGCAAAAGGTTATGCTTTCTATTGTTATTCTTATTCCTACAGTGTGATGCTGGAATGTTTGTGGTTTCAAAAAAAAAACAAACAAAAAGACAAAAGTAAGTAAAATATGTGATGTAAATTATTTTATAGTTTGAAACAAAATGATAAAGTTTTACTCTTGCTGCTTTCTGTCTAATAGATCTCTCTTGGCAGGAGCACAAGTGGAAAATTTAAAGAAATAAATTCACAAAGCAGCATGAACAATAATGGTCTGAATGTAACAGCTTTCTTTATTTTCACCTGAGGTCATTAGATCTGGCTCTGGATTCCCACTGGGATATTTTAATGTAAAGGTATCTGTAAATCTTCAGGATCAGGCACTGAGTCAGCCTGGAATACTTTAATTCCTGCCTGGCTGAGTCAGTGCAACGTCCAGAAATGTACCCTGCTCTGTACAGTGGTGGGAATGGTTGATGGGAGTACTGCAGGGAATTCTCCTGGAATGACTAGGTACAGAATAAGTAAAATGGGTGAAGTGAATTTGCTTATGAAACAATTAGTTTAATATTGGCCCTCAGACCAACAGTTCTGTAAGGCTGTTCTCCTGTCACTGGCCCAGATGAGACACCTCTGCATTTAGGTTTTTCCAGCTCTTTCTCCCTCTGTCACGATCAGAAAAAAGGTCTTTGAAGCTTTCTAAAACTGGGGATTTCAGGCCAGGACTCATCTTGCCACTTAAGACTTTCAAAACTGTGCATATGCATAGGGCAAAAGGAGGGAATCTCCACTCTGCTGCTCAGACCCTCAGCCCAGCAGAGTTTCTCCTCTTCTTTTTCAGCTTCAGGTTAAAGCAGTTGTTCCCTAAACTTCAATGCAGCCTGTGATCAAAAGCATCCTTGCACTTTGGTTAGGAGTCACCCAAACAGACGTGTGAGGTAACTGTGTCACATAAACTCGTTTTTAAAGGCAAAATGCTTCACATTATGGATTTTCCCTTCTTCTCACCCAGATTTCCAGCTTTTAATCACAAATTCTGTGTGACAAGTAATATTTCAAAATGAAATAGTACTACGCTGTGAGAAAAGATACATAAGAATGTATCCAACACAGTAAATTCAACAAAAAAATCCAACAGGAGACAGTTGTTACTTAGGCAGTAGATTTCTTGGATTAATGGAGCTTTAGAGCTACTTTGTGGTTAAATTGTTTTCTGCTTTGATTTTGTGAGCTTGCTATAGGCAGCAATCAGAAAATATTTTTCTTTTGATTCTCTGTCACTCATTTACCTCCTTCCTACACACATAACTTTATTAGTCCATGCACTTTTGGCAGGACTCTTCATCTCTGCCAAAAATTATCAGTGATGAGGCAGTAGTAAGAAAGAGGACTGGCGTTTTTCAGTGTGTTTTAAATACTGTGTTCGAGCTTCTGTGAGCTTGAGAGGTCTATTTTCTGAGCTGAACCCTCTCAAGAGTGTTTGTGAAATCCTCTCACAGCACTGCAGGGATGTGAGTTGTACATGTGAACGAAATTCCTTTGCATCAACGCGAAGCTTCAGAAAGGCAGGTAGTGTTTGAGGTTACTGGTCCATCGTGGTGAACTTATATATCCTAATTCAAAATAAGAATACCAGGTTTTATGCTAGGATGGCAATGAGGGTGATCATGTCTGTCTCCAGAGAAAAACCAGGTGCTGCTTTGCCGTGAGGTGCTGTGCTGATACAGGATGGGGAAAATGGTGCATAAATAGTGGGTGAAGGAGAGGCAAAAAGAGGAAAGAAGGAGAAGGAGGAAGAAAATGCAGGTGCATATAGTTTGCTATGTAACGAAATGAAACACAATCTTAATTGTTTTTTATTAGCTTGATTTTGACCCTGAATTCTAATACAGGAGATACTCAAGCAGTTTTCTCTGTCTAAAGGCCTTTTCCAGCTCTTCCCATATTCATGAATAGGTTTAGGTTCCCAAAGTAGCTGGAAAACCCTGACTTACAAAACTCCTGCTCAGCTGCTACCCCAAACCTGACATTTCTGTGACCAGAAGGTTGACCAGAAGTAGATGATCTCCAGGATCCCTGTCCAACTGAGTATTTGGTGTTATTCTGTGAAACGACAGTGAGTAGCTGGGTTTGTGGTGTTGGTTTACTCCAGTGTGGTGGTGCACTGTGTGCACAGGCTGGCAGAGGACCAGGGTTCAACACTCCAACCTTCCTCTTGGCCTTACAGTAATGGTAGACTTGCTTTGGGGATCCACAAAAAGGTAAGCAAGAGATATTTCCTATTTGTGTTTGTATTCCTGCAGCAGTGTGAGACATTGACATAAAGAACATAATAATAATAATAATAATAATAATAATAAATAATAATAATAATAATAATAATATAAAATTTATTCATGGCTCAGATCCAGACTGCAGTTTATAGCCCACTGCCCTGGGTTATAAACTGCCAATCCATATTTCTCATTTTTTCAGCACATGAAACCCATTTAGGTAATGCTCAGGTTTGATCAACACAATGATATAAGAGATATTGAGACAGACATAGGAGTGCCTGATTCTGTCTTTTTACAAGCAGGTATTAAAAGGCCTATGATGATCTAACCTTATGGAAATAGGAGTATGATTAAATAACTTATTTATTAAAAACAAGGCAGGCTGCTGAAAAACACAAATCAAAGGAAATATTTACAGCAACATTTTCTCCCATATGTTCAGACAAACTCTGTTTATCCATGTGTCTGGGAGACTGTGTTTGCCTGGTACCAACTAAGTGTTAAAGTCCAAGTAAGGGAATGTGCTCCACTTCTCCCTGTGACGGATTTGTTTGCTTTTCAAGCAAATTATAAAGCACTCCCCTCTACTGCCTGTGTGTGTGTGCATTTAATAATCATTGAAGTTGAGCTGGTGCAAGCAAACAGTGTTTACAAGATTATGAAAATTAGAAAAACAAGTTAAACAGCTTTCTTGGAAAAGCTTTATGGAGCATTTATGGCATCTGTTAAAGATGACCCTACATCACAGAATAGTGAGGGTTGGAAGGGACCTGGAGATCAGTCCAACCCTCCTCCTGGGAAGGGTCACCTACAGCAGGTGACACAAGAACCTGTCCAGGTGGATTTTGAATATCTCCAGAGAGGGAGACATATGTATTTATAAAGCCTCCTAGTGCTTTCATCAGTGGGTTATTTTAAATTATTTCAGACTCAGGTTTCTCAAAGAGGTATTTAAAATGATTTTATAAAATTATTAAGGGAAAATAAACATTGTTGGATGATAAGTCATATGAATAAGTTACTAATACTTTCTCATCATAGCATGTATAATAGTTAATTTGATACATGTTTGGAATTATTTTACGGAAAATAAAGATTATAACAGGAGTATGCATACATAAACACATAAAGAGTGCTCTTTGGGAAGGAAGTGAATCAAATAGAATCCTTCCTGTCCCAAATAAACGTGCTAAATATCCACACCACTGCACAACCATATGATAACCTTACTGGTCCACCAAAAAACATGTCGTGCTCTCTTATGTGCCAGCACTAGCCTTCATGTAGTTACATGGTCTGGAAGAGACTGTTTTTCTCCTTTTCTGTTGTTTGCATTGTTGTTGGGTCAGTTCAGTTGCTTTCTCTCCAGTTCCATGCCCAGTCTCACTGCATGATTTGGGGGGGAGCAGGGCCTGGGCAGAGAAGCAGCAGCGAGAGCTGATCACAGAATCAAGCCACAATTATTGCAGATTAAAAAGACTGTTCTATCAAATCTTGAAAAGAAAAAAAAAAAATAAAAAGAGAGGTGTGTGTGGGAGGAGAATTGAACAGATACCTCAAGAGCTCTCCATCCCCCGGTGAGAGAATTCTGGTTTCAGAAGCAAAACTGCAGAGTCACGAGCATCTGCTCAGTGGCTGCTGTGATGGTTTTGTGCCAGGCAGATGCTGCCATCTGACAAAATCCCATCACACTTCACATTAAGGGACGTTCTTGCTGGAATCATGAGCAGGGCTGGGGAGACTGGGGTCTTTAGAGAGCACGGGTAGTGTTGGCTGCACCCCGGGAAGCCAGTTCTGATTCCATGTGCACCTTTTTGGGGGAGTTTAATCGACCATCAAGAACTGAAGTCACATCTAGTTGGTTTTATTATCCTATTTTCTGTGCTTATGAGGGATTGGGATATTTTCAGAATTTTTCTATTACATTTTCTCTGCTATTACCTGCCAGCCTGATAAAAATGATCGTAGTGAAATATGCCCATTTCCTTGTGTTAAAGTCAATAGCCTCCTCTAGCCCATAACTCCTGGATATAAATTGTATTTTCACTGTATGAGAAAACACAGAGAAAAACCACTGTGTTTTGAATATGCTGTAGGGAAGATTCAATTGCCTTTCTTTTCATTTTCATGTATAAGGACAGAAGCACTACCCAATAATGCCAAAGCATTTTCTCTCCTCAGTGTTCCTGCCTGTTTGATGCTGCCAGTACATTTTGTTCTTGAAAATTTGGAGGCTGATCTATGATATGCCACTGGCAGACCATCCTTGTGCTAATAGTGATATAGTAGAGCACAGTGGAAATCTGCCATCCCTCCAAGCAGCACACACTAAAAGTAATGGCTGATACAACTCTTCTGATACAACTCTGAATTATATCAGAGGAATATTTTCCTGCCTAGTTATAGTCAACAATTAAGATTTTATTTCTTTATCAATGGAGAACCTAAGCAGTCTCACCATCCTATTTAAGTGTTCAGTTGTATTATTGAATCCTGAAATGTTACAATTTGAGTTTCATTTCTTCAGTAGTTCCCATGATGCACATGGTACATTTCACAAACCATGTATCTATTAAAAAAAAGAAAAATCAAAAGAAACATTCCTTAGGTTCCCCAGCAATCTAAGATTTGGTGGGGAAAATAGGCAGGGGGTTAAAACTCATACTGAATGATCTCTTCTTGTAAATGTGTTCCACAAAACATCATTCAAAATATTCAAAACAGAAAAAAAATCTAACTGGTTATAGAAAATTACTACTGGTCATTGGATCATCCTGGGCTCAGAAAACACCTACTTTTGATATTAAGACTTTGCAAACAATATTGCAAAGGAAAAGAGAAGAAATCCTGCTTTTTAGTATGGCAGCTGCTTTAAAAAATACTGCCTTTGCTCCTGAGGCTGCAACTAAATGGCATCAGAATAGCAGAAAAATCACTGTCCTGACTCACTCTGGTGAGTATGAGGAGCACGGAGACCCAAGGGCAGCTGGAGGAGATGCAGGTGTGTGAGCTCCTCAAGGAGCCCACGAGCAGAGAACACTCCTGGGGGAAGATGGGAAGGAAGGTTCTGCAGTGGGATGGTGTTGTGGGACAAACTGCAGCAGGAACAGCTCAGCCCTGGTTTGCTGACAAGGTAAAGTCGGTGAGCGGAGGAAAGGCGAGTGTGCAGCTTTTTATTTCTTGGAAAGGCTCAGTGCACTGAGGCACTTCTGTTCAAACACTGTTCTTCGGGGTTGTTTTGACCTGCAGTGTGTTGCTAATCAAGTTTTGGAGAGACTGACATGGTATTCCTGGTGAAAGTTAGTAACTGTTGTCTTCTGCATCCATAGACACTCCCCCCGTCCAACCCTGCTTTGATTTACATTCTGGCTCATCCCTGCTCTTTTTGTGTGTCTTTATTCTGCCTCTTACCATTAGAGACTTTCAGAAATTTCCTGGTAAGATCTTGGGGGTTTTTTTTAGGTCAGAACAGTGCAGCAAATCCCCACTGAGGAAATACTGCTTTTATTTTCTCATCCCAAAGTCATGATTCCCTTTGCTGGCAACGAGGAGTGTTCACAACAGAAGTCCTGGAACCATAGAAATTATTTCGATTCTCTGGAATATTATTTCCTTTGTTGATGCTGATCTTTGCTTCTAATCTCTGATGTTTTGAAATTGCACTGGGAGACCTGTAATTGAAGTAGTTTCTATAAATAATGAAAAATTAGTGTGTCATATTTAATACATTGTTTTGTAGCTTTTAGTATCTCAGCTACTCTTTACTTCGTGTGTCAACTGCTAGAGCACAGGTATATTTTATTTCTTATTATCTCTTCCCTGCTGTGAATTCCCCCAAGCACAAGTTTTCCCATTTATACCATCAGTGTCCATGGGTGGGTTTTTTTGTTGTTTAGTAGAGAGAAGGCCAGGTAAGGGTGCACAAGAACTATGGACTTGTACTTCAATTTTGTAGTTGTTTGCTTTTTAGGATATCTTCAGTGATGTGGAAACACAGAGTATCTCATGAGAAGCCATGTTCAGTGAATAAAAACAATCCTTGAATATAACATAAGCAAGGCATAAATTAATGTTATGATGCATTACTGCCTTAAGAGGGAGGCAGAATTAAAGCAGGAATTACTTAGAGTGGGAATCTGTCAGATTCCAAAGGTCCCTCTGTTAGACCTTAACAAGTGGCAGAAAAACTGATCTCCATCAGACTCTCTTACTGCTCATTCTTGTGCCCAATCTGTCTCTCAAAAAATGATGATGCAAACAGCGTGCTTAGTATTGATGTTAAATATTTTAAAATATTCTAAGGACTTTAATGTTTTCCTCTAGCTTTCAAGGAGATTTTTGGGGGGTTGGGTTTTTCTGTTTTAGAACCTCCTCAAACATAGTGGATCTCTCATTGCAGTGGAAATTTTCATTTACAATCTGTCATCATATTTCTTGGAGTAAATTCTGTGTTACATTTTTCAACCTATTCTGCACATTACAATACTGAAATAAAAAAAAAAAGCAACTAATTTTTACGTGCTTCTTGTGGCATTAAAGACTGAGATAATGCTACAGTAATGCAACAAATTGCTGCCACAAGATTTATATGTTTTGGAGTCAGACATAGGGAAATTTTTTTGACTGAAAAATAGCTGATTTCCAGTCAGAGTACACAGATGTGCTCTTTGATATAGAAAGGTGAAAAAATAAATAGCCATGCTACATTTCCAAAAACTGTGGGGATCTGTTCTTGTCCCTAAGATCTCTGACAAACCCTCAGAGATTTTTGATGGAAAAAACTGATATTGTACATGTCGAGTGTCACACAAAGGCTTGTAAACCTGTCAGATTTATACAATAGCCATTAACCTTCACAGCACATCTCTACAGAGAAACAGCTGCAGAGGGGTGACAGAAGGGGCACTGGACAGAATATAATTTAGAACAGCATCTTTTAGACACTTATTCCCTGAAGGTTTGGGTTGCCTTAGTTCCTAATGTTATAGAAGGGCTGCGCTTCGGATTTGAGAGGCACAGGAGAAGAATGTTCTGCTGCAGTGGAAGAACAATGTCTGACTGATGTAATTTTAAACACCATAAGCTGCTTTTGTTTTAAGTATCAGACAACACAACAGAGCCTGGATACTCCAGGCTCTGGGGACTGTGGTGATGTGTGTGATAACAACTGTGATGATTCCCCCTGCTCTGTTTTCATGATGCAGATGCAACCCTCTGATAGTGGCACCAGTGAGGGGAGAGGGCTTTCTTCACCCTACTGGGGGAAATACTCTTTCAAACTGAGTTGACTGTACAGCTGATCCATCCCAGGTTTGAATAACAACAGGGGGACAGTCAGCAGGGTTCAGATCCTCCTCACCCCCACGTTGCACAACACCAACCTGCAGACATTTCTGTCTGTCCCTCTGAGGGGTTAATGGACACCCTGCACACACCAGCTCCTTCCACCACATCAGCACTTCTGTGGAGAGAAGGAGTACTGTGCAAATTATCTAAACCTCATCTTCCAACGGGATTTTTATTTCTATAGAATAGAAATGGTGTTTGCTCAGCCATTCTGGGTGCCCTCAGCACAGATTAAAACACAGCTAGAAAAGAGCCAGCACATTAGAACTGCATCTCATTGACGTCATTTTGTGCAGTCCACCACCAGGAAAATGGCAGATTATCACTTGAAACACTCTCTCTTCAAGCTTCAATAATTCCCAGAAAATTGCTGAGCTTTGAAGCACTCTCTTATATATTCACTTATTCTGATCAAAAGGAAAGACTGTTTCTAAGACTTGCTTTTGCTTTCTGATCAGTTTTTCTTCTCCTCTTTTCCTTTTACCCCTTTTTGTTGGTGTGTTTTTTGGGTTTTGTTTCATTTTTTATTTCTCTTTTTCTTTAATTCTGTGGGAGGAATTTTGATTTTGGCAACCTGTTTATCAAAGTGTAACAATCAAAAATTATATCAATAGATTAGGCACCTATTCAGGATTTGGGAGGAGAGAAGGAGAAATGTTTGTTTTTTAAAAAAACAAACAAACAAACCATGCTCAATAGCAATGCAGATGGTGATAGAGACTTCTTAGACTTCATTTCTTTTTCAAAGTTCTTCTTTTCCATTTGGCTTAAATATAGCTACAGAAAAGGTTGATGATAACATAATGACTGAGTCATATATTTTTAAATCTTTAGAAATCATACTTAAATCTTTTCCACACAAAAATTAATTAAATCATCCCTGTTGAGGATAGGAAAGATGAACAAACAAGTTCATCAGACAATGCTTCTTCTTCCACTGAGCTGAAAGATGAAGCTTTTTCAAACCCAGCAATTTCTGTCTGTGATTTAACAATGTTCTACAGAAGCCCTGGATCTGCTGGTAGCACAGAAAAGCATCACACACATCACAAACACCACTCCAGAGGAGAGAGAGAATTCTGTTACTTACCCAGAGAATTAAAAGGACACCACAACATTCAGATGGATGGACAGAGAAGTCTGGGGAGCTGCAAGTCGTTGAGGCAAAGGATCTTTGTCATTGTGGAGAATTCTTTATTGGCTTGCAGAGAATAAAGAATTCTTTTTGAATTCAGGACTTCAGACTGTAAACTGGGTTTCCACAGCCAGAACTTTGTACCCAGGTATGAGAATGCAATGCTTCCCATATCATATAAAGGTGGTGCTAAGCTCAGAATGGGAATAGCACACCTTCCAGCAGGTCTGAATTAATTTTTAACCATGTAAACAAACTAGATCTCTTCTGACCTTTTAATTGTATTTTCTTATAGTGTTTTTAAATGCAGACCTTCAAAGCTACCCACTAGTTATGCAGATCATCATAGCTTGGTTTAACAGCCACACTTCTGATTTCACACCTTTAAAGAAGCAAACAGGTTGCTCTGCTTGCTGAAAACATTGTGAGAAGGAAATACTGGAACAATACAGCTTCCTGCTGGTGGAAAACCCAATATCATGCTTATTTGGCTCAAAAATTATACAGTCCATGAAGAAATTTAGGAAATTTAACTGGAGGGTTAGCATTAAAAGTCAAGTGAGAGTTGCAGAAAACCAAAATAGTGAGGTTGGTTTTCACTATGAAAGGAAAGGTGTCCGGCAAAATAACTGTAGAAATTTCCTTTGGACCAACAAATTGTTTGAAAAGGAACTGCTCTGCTGTAAAAGTAATGTCTAGGGGTGGAAATTCAGCTGCAGCAGTGATAGCTAAGGAAGGGTCCGAAACCTGGTTTGAGTTTCAATGTCTCAGGGGGTCCTTAACCAGCTCTGAAGGAGGGATGAAAATAATGAGAGGGAACCATGAACCACAAACTGCGTCAGTGGATGTGGCAAATGCTGGAATACAAATAAGCTATGAAGGGACAACAGAAGAGGAGCAGAAGTGTTATTAGATTTGTCCCTGATGTAGGTTTCCATATGAGACAAATAAAGCCTCGCTCAAAGTTTAAGTCAAGAGAAAGGGGTGCAGCAAGGAAAAGCAGGATCTAACTATGTAGAGATTATACAGAACTGCTTGAACTAATTTTGAAATTGTTGCACCTGAAGGACAACAAATAAAGCACAATAAGGCAATTTAGGGTGATGGTTACCTTGGGGGGTGCTGCACAGTATGTCCCACCCAGACTGTTTTTCCCAGCTGATATGCAGGTACATGCTGAAAAACCTTTAAACAGAACTGGGATATTTAGAGTATTAAAAGCTTCTGTCTGTGTTTACCATCGATTTATACAAAGAGATTTTTTCTTGGACATGATATAAGTTCACAGACTGATGGCTTTGGATTGTTAAGGGGTAGAACTGGTGAAACCACGTTGAAATCTGTGGAATTATGAGCTACATTTCAATCAAGGTGTATGAGCTGAAACCAACTGTCAGCCAAATATGTGTGAGGCCAGCCATGAACTGGAAGGATAAAGGATTTTGGGAAGTATCCATGCAAATAGAGAGGTATTTTTGCACAGTTAGCTAGTGACTGTACATATCCATGTGAATGGATGGGACAGGAGACGTTCCTGTGAGGGGGCAGGAGGGATGTGTGTATAAGAGGGGGCAGGGACAAAGAGAACTAAAGGAACTTCAAGCTGACAGGAGAGAGATCAAGGTGTTGGATTAGGAGTGTTGCTTATTGTTTGCTTCCTACTACCCTTAGGAAAACACAGCTGATGTCAGAAAAAACCAAAGAAATTCTAGAAATGATTTTTCTCCTTCTGAAAGGATTAGACCCCAGGCTAATTCATCTGTCCTTTTTAAAGCAGAGTAAATACACTTTCAGGGTGATCATGTCTTTGCTTGTTGCAGATGCTTATGTCAAGTGATTCTCTGTGAAGGTTACAGTTAAGAACAAAAGGTTCAGACACTCTCACCACTTCCCTGAACATATTCACAAAACCTGAGAAGCTCTAACCTTGTCTCTTATACATTAGAATTTAGAGGTTAGCTCAGTTTGCTCAGTTTCTTCCCCAGTTTTTCAAAGAGATAACTTGCAATTGATATTTCAGTGCTCGGATTAGCCACATAGTGTCACCCTAGACCATCCAAAAGTCTATTAAAAGGCATTCTGCAGAATCACTAGTTGGGAAAAGTTGCACTGGGAATAGCCTGGGAAAATGTTTCTGCTTCTAAATAAGTTAACAGGCTCTCGGATGAATCTCCTTCATCCTGTATGACACATCTGTAGCCAGAATCAAGCTGTCTTCAGGTGTTCCTGACATTTTGGATGAGAGCCACCTGCAATGCTTTGTGCTAATTGTCATCAGCAAAGTGCATTTTGCAAGTTCCTTTATTCCTGAGCTCTTGACCTCTACACTCTTTATATTTAAAGAGAAAGCACTAACTATAGAGTTTCTGATTTCATGTCATAAATATAGTTTTCCAAACTTTTAAAATATGATTTAGATTCTGAAGGCACACATATTGTTCAAAATGCACAAGTCTTCAGGTTTATTCCACTAAGTTACTCCAGTGATGCTCCAAAAGAGATGCCAAAGCAAAACTTCCGCTTTGACTTCCTTATCCTTGGATCCTGAGAATATTTGGAAGAGAAATTGATTTACATTCCTGGCTTACATATAAAACTAAGTTGGTCCTTTTCAGATTTAGACCTAGATAATGCAAGAGACTTAAAAGAGCAATTGCTCTTAAAATATAACTCACTTTTTTAAAACATAAAGCAAAGTTACAAAGCATGGCTGGGGTCACAGGTCATAGAATCACTTTGACTGCAAGGAAACTTAAAGATCATGTAGTTCCAACCCCCAAGAAAACATCTAAATCCATAAATACCAGCAGCAGGCAGAAGGTTAAGGACATTTGGACGTGGAGGGAATTGAGATTCAAAGCCACTCTCCACAGCAGATGATTTAATAAAAATACTCACAAAAGGTACCACTTGTGAGTAACAGACACTCCTACTTCAGATAACTGGTATATAATAGGTAATACCTAAGGCCCTCTTGATAGATAAATCTGACTCAGGGCTTCCAAACTATGGGTAATGATGATTCTGCACCTTCCTTTCTTTGGATTTTGTTAAATTTTCCTTAATTATTTCCTAGATGCTCAAGGAAATCAGTGAAATTGGTTCAATGAATTTGAGTGAAGTTAGAGAGAGCTCTGTTCACCTGCTTATTCATTTTTACAAATGCTAATGAAGCGATACCATGGAGAGATGAAATCCCCTTTATTTGGATCATTTGGGCTGCTTTCCCTTTGAGAAAGATTGATAATGATGATAGCTGGAATTTAAATAGAACTTTTTTTCTCCTTTCAGCAATAAAAACACTCTCATTAATAAACAATCATGTAACCCTGTTTACTTCACCACTTCTGTTCTAATTGCTCCTCACACGGTGCAAGAGGATGACACACCCAAAAGGCAGGAAAACAGTCAGCTCCTGCCCTGCTGAACTGTGCTCCAGACAAAAAAAATCAAATGATCATTTTTAGGGCATCCCAGAGGTTCCAAAATCGATTGATCAAAACCCTGCTGCAAAATTCAGATTTACTTTGTCCTTATCTTTTTCCTTGGGGACCAGCCAGTGGAAGTGGATGAAAAAGGGTTACTTGAACGTAAGGATTTTGCAGTCTGGGGGCTTTTAGGTGTATTTAGTTTTGTTTAGTGAGTTTGGAATTTTTCTTTGTTTTTGAGGTATTGGATTATCAGTTCCCTCAGATGGGATGTTTTTAGTGGGGCTAAGTAATGTGTGTTTTGAGTTTTTGCAAGGGCAAGAGACCCCCTGAATAATGTTTAACTTCACTGCTGATTCGTGCACCACGAGATACTCTTGAAGCCTGTAGACATGGAATTCAACTCTTAAAAACACCTTTGGAAAACTAGAAAAAGCTCCAAAAGGCAATGAAAAGCTTCTTATCTTCCTCTCCTGGCTGTCTCTCCTGTTATCTCTGAAGTGCCTGCTCCCTTTCCACTCTCCCCTCTCCTTTTCCAACAGCACCCACAGCCCCTCCTTCCCTCCACTCATCTCTCTTCAGCTCTTGATGCCTTAGTTGCTCCCTGAACTTCACACCAGACCCTTTTTCCCAGGGAATGGGCTGGGCTGCCGTTGAAAATGACTCTTTAAAGCCCTTTGATAAGCCCTAACCCCACTGAGATCACTGGGAACAACGGAAGCATGGTCTGAAAAGCAGATGGAGAGGAGCAGGGGTCTCTGTGGGGACTGGCTTGGTCCCAGAAAAAAGTCTTCAACTTCTCATCCATGCATTAAAATCTTCTAAAGGAAACGATATTTTTTTAATATTACACTGCACACAGACTGGTAAAGTGATGTTTAAATTTTCCCCACAACATCAGTTTTGAGCAGAAACACTTCATCCTAAAAAACCCCAAGGTTTCCTGTGGAGGTATCAACCTGCCAGTGTCCCTTTTTGAATATGTAAGCAGAACACAAGCTGCAAATAGTTTCAAACTTAGAAGAGTTTTCTGATTTCCATGGCGCTGCATTAAAAAAATTGTTCTCTTTCAATTAAATCTTTAAATGTGTAACTAGCAGTGTTGATCCCTTTTTATTCTGTTTTAAATTGCAGGAATTGCATAGGAAAGAATTTGTAGCAAAAGCCCTCCAACCCTACCCTTTCTAAGAGAGTAAATAATGAAGGGTAATCAACTCACCACAAAGGGATGGATCCTGGCCTTGGATTTGGCCTTCAAATGTCCTTAATTCCTGGGGAGAAAAACACACAAACAAAAAAACCCCCAACAAAACCTCCAGAAATTTCACCTGTTTGCTTTCTTATATGTAGTCTGATGAAACTATCTGTTGACAGATTAAACTTGAAAAAATGCAGTTACAGTTTTGTTTGCTGTTCCTGTGAATTTTTTTCAAGCATCTTGCCACTAAATTGAATTTTGGGGTGTCTCTACTCCTAAGGCACTCTTCAAAGCTCACTTTCAACCTCCAGTAAAACCAGCTGGATAAGGTTAGGCTAATGGTTTTTTGTCTGTAAACCTCCACAGAGATATTATATGCATGTGTCTCTGCTTTTGACCAGAACACAAGAAAGCAAGAGCTTTTCTAGAAAAAAATTTTATAATCTTCATGACATGGGCTTTAAAACAGACAGTGGATTTGCTGAGGGATTCTTTTCTCAAAATACAAAGATATTTTCCCAGGTAGCCTACTTGAATCTTGAATCCCTTTACTCAGGATGACAAATTAAGTGTGTTTAAATAAAATTATATGCTTAAGTCCTGTGACTTCTATGTCCCTTCCTAAAGCATGGATGCAATTCTCTTCTTCCCTTATTAATAGGGGCCAATTAATATCGACCACAGGATCAGTTTTCACATTGGAGATAAGCCAGGAAGCATTTGCAGTCAAATGTGATATACACTAATAATGCCACTAGTAAAAATGGAAATTCACTCTGAGGTTTGACAGAGATAAAGTTATGCCTTCGAGCTGTGCAGTGTCTTGTTTGGTTTTTAACGTGGCAGGAGAGATGATGTTCCTTTTCCTTAAGAGTCCAAACATAAGCAGTTTAGCCTATTAAAATCCCTGCTGCTGTACAACACATATCCAGGAAGCATTTCCCTAAAGGAAAAAGAAAAGGGTGAAAACAAAAGCAAGTTCTGAGTCAGTAAAATAATCCTTCTGGTTGTTTTTTTTTTTTTTTCCCTGATAGGAAAAAAGCTCTTGGGAATCTAAACATGTATTTTTTTGCATAGAGGTCAAGCACAGAGCTAAACTATCTTTAAGTAGACACTGTACTGCCTTCACAGCAGTAAATGGATGTCATCAGCCTGGTTCAATCAGTCCTTGTGAGTATATTGTAGTGGGTCAATAGAAATGTTCTAGTCATGGTAATTTTGTGCTTGTGAGACTCCTTTAAGGGAGAGCCAAAAGAGAAATGAATTTTCTTTACACTCCATTACAAAGGCTGAGCCCACCTTTTCCCTGGGAACACCTGCTGTGTCCTGTCCAAGTACTGGAGGGTTTGGTGAAACCCAGAAATTCCAGTGAAGCTCAGGCTGGGCAGGAATGGAACCCCTTCCTTTTCTCTGTCCCTGCACAAGAAGATTTGCACAGTTTTTGCAAATCTGCAGTTGCTCAATTTACTGTTCATTCTGGTGCCAGTTTGAGATGAGTCGAAGACCTGAAGACTTCTAATTGTACCAATAATTCCTCCTTGCATCGGAATTTTCTGTAATTGTCAGTGATAACCATCCCATCAGCTGTGGCTCTCTGCTCACTCACTAACACTTTTCTTAGGGCTGAACTGGGAAAAACATTGTACACTTTTCCTTCAGGGTTAACTTTATAGGACAGTCAAGGCTAATCTAGATCTTAATATGTTCATTTAACTCCGTGTCTTTTGTAAGTTCTGGCAGCTGTTACACCAGCAGTGGTGACCACATCTCCTGGGAACATCCCAGTACTGCTTCCTTTCTTTAGGGCCCTGACCAGAGGATGCTGATTTTTCAGGAGTTTCTGTCCTTGGCACAGAACAACTGATGCCTGTTTGGCCAATTTCTGTCTTGGTCCTTAAATTATCTCCTGAATATTTTTTTCCAGGGTGTAAACACACCCTCTGTTAAAAAGAGTAAGTGTCTGGATACCTCAAAGCCCTCTAACAATACTAGAAATTTTAATTTCTAACAATACAAATTAGAAATTGTCTAAATTCGTATAATTTCAGATTTATAGATTTAATAAGGTTTATTTGCACTATTAGTTTTACTTTCAGTGGATTTCTTTACCTTAATTACAATTTAATTTGATACTTTTTTGAGAATTTAATACTGTCAGTTGTTGTACTAGTGTTGCTCACCCAAGGAAAAAGCAAACAAACACTGGAACAAAAAAAATGAAAACCCACAGTCCACATCTTAGAAAACTCAATAGGGGACATACCCAACTTAATTAATTGCAACTCTGCACTCATAGCTAAACAGGTTTTGATGCCAATAAAGACTATTCTGGGAGTTCAAGTCCAAGCCTGAAGATTTTCCAGCTGCTGAATAGTGGCTTAGTAACAAGCAGGGGGAGAGCACCCTTCAGGAATAACCTTATCGTATTGAAATGTTTTCTGTAAATCCTTTCTTCTTTGTTTTAGCAATTCACATTAGCTGATAGCACCATTTCCTTCAGGTGTGCCACACTTTTAAGTTTGTTCCATCTTTTCAATGTTACCAAGTTCCTCCACACAGTGCAGTGTCCAGGTGTTCTGGAAGCTGCTGAAAGCAGAATAAATTGACCAGTCGTTCTCTGATTTATTTTTTTTTTAATGATAAATCACCATAATGCAAATTATCCCTTCAAAGAATGCGAAAAATCTAAGTAAAAGCACCATCTAGGGACAGCAATTGTATAACATCTTTGTTCCCTCGTAAACTGCAGCAATTCCACCCCCAATATAATTAAATTAATTGGACTGGGCCATATATTTACTGTAGTTAATTTCAGCATAGATTTATATAATCTCTTCCACTCATGTTAGGAATTATATATTTGTAAATATAAATCAATGCCAATCAAGGGCAGCCAATTATTGCTGATTGATGCCTTAAAAAAAAAAAAAAAAAATTCTCAGAGGACAAAAAACCAACAACAACAACACCCTGCAGTTCATGATAGGAGAGTATGTGCTCAGCATCATAGTTGTTTCCTTAGAAACAGGGAATCACATGATGCCCAGTGCTGGTGGAGCATGCTCAGTGCATAAATAAATCAGGCTAATTTCTCTCCTTTTGTTCTGAAATCTACCCCAGATTTCCTGCTGTCATGGGAAGCACTGAAAGCTCCTCAATTTGCCTCCCCTGGAAAAGCACAGCCCAGGTGATTGGCAGTGCCGGGGCTTGGTGGGGCTAAAGCCTCGATTAACGGGCAACAAAAAACCGGGCACTTTTCCCTGTTGGAAAGCTCAGCCTCCCCGAGAGTGGACTTGCAAAAGAAATCTCAGCAAAATTAATTTCACCCAGTTAGAAGGGAAAATTCCCCAAATGACAGATCACAGCAGCGAGCTCCTGTCTGTCAAGGCAGATAAACCCGAGCTCTCCTTCATCATTTCAATCCTGTTCGGGAGCTGCTGCTTCTCCCTGTTTACAGCCTTGCTGTTCTGACAGCACTTTAGGTGAAATAAGAAAAAACCCCAACCATTAGATGAGGGAAAAAAATCACAAAATAAAGTACTCTGTCCTAGCAGGATTTTTTTAGTCTGTTTTTAGAAAGGAAGTCGTTGCTTTAAGATGGAAAAAGAATCTGATCTCTGTACTGCAGCTCTGTTGGTTGGCATTTGTACCTAACAGTGTGTCTTGAATACATGATGAGCCATTCACAGACACCCACAAGCTGATGGAGTTTAAATCTGAATTTATTCAAGTCCATACTCTATCTCATTTCCCTAAAGAATAAGACCTCTGTTGGAACTCACTTGAATCACCCTTGTTTTTCACTTCTAAACAGAGGTAGGTGTTTTGGATATTTTTTCACGGCCGAAACTGGGACCCCATGTATATGTGGTTTTATATAAAGACACGTGTATAAATATAAATGTGTTTTAAAAAAAACCAACATTGGACCAGGGTTAGAATTTCTTTGCCTCTGGTTCATAAATAGTGGTGTTTGCTGGATACAGTTTTCATAACTCAATATTTCCAAACCTTATGTTTGGATCATAATAAGGGAACTAAGGAGGAACTCCTGATAAGGTTTTGTTTTATTTGGCAAATAATTATCCTTTTTCTTGATTTATTTTTTTTCCTTGTTTAGCTCTTCCTTGGAGCTTAAAAGGATGTGCTCTCCAAGTGCATGCAAAGTTTTATAGATAAAATAAACATCAGAAGTAATTGGGGAAAACCGAGTGTCTTCCTCCCTGTCCCCAGCAACCAAACCATGAGGGCTTTCACATTCAAAGGCTATTGAGCAGCTGAGAAAGAGCTAAACTGGGATGTTTAGTATTGTATGAAGGCCACAAAGGAGGGAGTTGCAGGAAGGTTGCAAGGCTCAGGGTATGGACAATCCATCCCGTGGTGATGGAATTGCTCAAGGGGGGGGTGGTGGGGATGTTCCCCTACAAATTAGAGCCACTGCTGTTCTTTGCAGCTGTCCCTGTGAGCTGGGGAGCACCACCAGCTGCCAGCACAGGGAGGGGTTCCTTTCCTTGTCTGACACTGCATTCCCAAATTCCCATACTGCTCCAACGGCCCTGCTTGTTGCTGGGCCGAGGCAACATCCAGGTGGAATCAATGGGAGAAAATGGTTTTAGGTTTGTCACACCCACCAACAACAAAGAGTCCTTTACAAACATGGTCTTTTAATAACCTGTGTAGTCCTTTCTGGTCTCTGTCCCGTAGTTCTGTAGTTCTGCTCCAGGAGCTGTGGAGCTCTGTCTCCATAGGCCACGTCTCCATCAAAATCCCTGCTGCTGGCTTTTTGGTTGAAAGGATGGGAACCTAAAGACATGATTCTGCTATTCTGCAGAGCCTGGCAGCAGCTAAATGTGTGCCAGAAACACTTCAGTGTTCTCAAGAACCATCATAACTCTTTGCATATCCTTTACTGACCACCAAAACTCAAAAACCCCTCAAAAAAAATGAAATGGAGCTAGAAGAAGCATTTTTAGAGGCAATGGTAATGTTTGTAAGAAAATAAGAATTGTTCTAATACTCTTTTTCCAGAATTTTATAATTTACAAATATTGAGTAAGAGAGGAATAGTTTATCCATCATAAATGTGGCTGGAATGGTGGAAATTCCACCACCACAGCCTCCTGCTGCAGGTGCTGTGATTTATAATTTTTCTGATCAGAGATGTTGAGAGAAGAAATCTCTGGAATTCTCTCTGCTGGAGTGGTCTCATATTGTATAAAACACTTCACACTAGCTTGGGCACAAGCAAATGTAGGAAAACCTTCCATATTTTCTGGCTGGATTTTCTCCTGGGTGATTTTCATCTGATTTTTGACCCTAAATATAGTGCATGTTTGTTTGTACAAGGTACAGTTACATGAATGAATGACTTTTAGCATCCTTTTTATCTCCCCAGATAGAGGGACTTGCAACTATCCTTGGCAAATTCTGTAAACACTCTGAAGGGAGCCCATAATTCCCTTTATGTCCTTATTTCCCTTTCTTCAAAAATATTTTATTGACCTGAACTACGTAGGTTCAACCCTAGCTATTTTTAAATTTTTCTTCTTCCAATGAGGAGCTGGATGTTTTTATTTGGTTTGTTTTCTGTCTGTTCGTTTCCACAAGTAATAAAAAAATAGAATAAAAAAAAAATTACTGCTCTAGTTGAACAATCCCATAACTTTGGAAGCAACTACAAGTCCTGTTTGAAAAAATGGCCATTTGTGAGTCTGCAGAGCTCAAAAGGCTCATCTGCTTCTGCAGCTGATTTGCAGTTCCATTTCCTATCTAGTTTTTATGATTTGCTCCGTAGTTAATTACATTGTTCCATTCTATCTGTACTGACACCCATAATCTTACGAAACCATTTTGAATTTAATCTTGTCATCAGCAATGGGAACAAATTGCACATGTTGGAGGGCTGTGATCTTCAATAGATCAAAGTGAAAGAAAAGGAAAGTGAAACACAATGCTTAAAATCAGCAACACAACAGTTAGGTTAATGGAATGGCTACAGGCTTCTGTCAATGAGTTTTAGCAATGTCTGCAGTTAATTTTTGTCTCAGCATAAGATAATTCATCCAATTGAATAATCAAATGTTTTCAGTTTTCAAATAACAGTTTGGTCTTTTGGGCTTTTTTACTCAAGTGTTCAAGAAGAATATTCATCTCTTAGAGCTAAGTAGTTTATTTTTTTTATTTAAACCTGGTCTTATCCAAAGTAACTGGTTTTGCACCAAATAACAGCAGAATTAATCCTTGAATTATATTTTAAAATAAAGTATGCTTAGTGCAATTCAACTTCATTTTTACAACATATTTATTTCTCTAAGTTGTCCCAACTTACTGATGCTCTGAAGACAGCCTTTCTATATTTCTGATGTGGTTTTAAATCTGAACATAACCCATATTTAACTAAGCTTTATTCCCTTTTCAGAGTAAATAGGAGCAGCACTTTTCCTTGTAAATCATCTTAAAATATAGTGAAAAAAAGCAAAAGCCTCTGTAGTGGCAACAAAGTTGTGTCACTAAATGGTGGCAAATTGAACTGCTGCTCCTTGGCTACAGGTGTCACTGAGCTTGGTTCTGACAGATACAGACTTGCTCAGTGTGGGACTGGATTCAGCATTATCTAAGGCAAAATAACTTTCCAGGACCAGAACTTCTCTCAGGGTCGGACTCACCACTGTAGGAAAAATTCTGGCAAACATCTGGCACGTTTATTTCTGTTACTTCTGTTATTTCTGGGACTTGTTACTGACAAACCATTCCAAACCAAAAAGGGTGGGAATCATAAGTAGCTTACATGTGTGGCTTGACTAATTTCATGAAGTGTGGAAATGAGTCAAAAATTTCTAAATATGAGTGATTCCGAATGGAATTTTATGGGAGGGGTTTTCTGTTTAAATCCCACTGGAAGTGTTCCAGAGTCACCCACTGTAAGTGATGCTGCCTTGGTAGTGGGGTTGGAATAGATGATCTCCAGAGGTCCCTTCCAACCCTGTGATTCTGTGGAAAAACAGACACAAGAGACAGAATCAAGATTAAATTTGTGGCTTGCAAATCCAGGAATATAGCCCCCAAATATTTATATTATCAAGCTCAAAACCCAATGTGCAAAAAGAAATAGTACACATTTCTTTAATGATGAAATTGTATTTTCTTGAAGTATTATGCCCAAAGAAAAAGCACAAGTTCTTTTGTAGTATAATAACTCTTGGTGCCCTCTCTTTAACACCTCTGCATCTCCACTCCATATAAAACAGTTTGGACAATTGTCTTTTCATTTCTTGTGCTGCTCAGTCACCTCTAAATCCTGCAGAGCACCACTGCATGAAATGCAGGGACCAAAGCTGTGACCATCTCTGGAAAAGGTACAAATCTGCCTCAGTTTATGAGTAAATTCTCTGCTCCACTTGAGCTATACTTCCCTTTTGCTCATCTTCTCTTCAGACTTTTGCTTCTTACTTGCCATTGCTCAGGTATTTTTTGTATTTCTCTGTTTTACTGAATAATGATTTTAATGAATGCTCAGGCTAAAGGTAAGAATTTGGTATCAGGACTAGCAAAAAATAACCTTAATAGGTCAGGTCAACAAATAGTGTGAAAAAAAAAAAAAAGAGAGAGGAAAAAACAGGAGGAGATTTGTGTATGTACTTGAAAATAGATTTTCCTGCCCAAAATATGTTTTAAATCTACTTCACATAGAGGCTTAATCTTTCTCTCCTCTTTGGTCTTTGTTGGTTGGTCAGATTTTCTTTCCTTTCAAAAATATTATACAGAAGCTTACTACTACATAAAAGGAATATATTAATGAAAAGCTAAATTTGAGTTTGCAAAAAACCACACTCAAATAAAAGCACAACTTGCCAGTGACATATTACCCAATCTGTGAGAAATTCATAAAGTTCTACTTCTCTTACACTTGCATGTCTTAACTGGACTAGAATTTTTTTCCTAAAGCTGGTCTAGAATTCAACCACCAGTTATTCAATTCCATGCAGTAATTATCAGGTAAAATATATCCACTTTGGATGTCAGAATAGATTATCATACCCTGCCCCCAAAAAATCTATTATTTTAACATTTCAGAGTATAAATATACCATTCAAATAACAAACCTGAGGGAGGAATGTTTTCCTTCTTGGGAAACTTGCAGATCTATTTTTGGAAAGAATTATAATTTTGTCTTGGTGCTTGCCTAGGCTTGCTCCTGATATGATTGACTGAGGTACTGTGCAGATGGTAAAGGCTGCTGTCAGAGTAGTGTATTTTGTTGCCATGGCCTTATTGTGCTTCAAGTTAATATACAGATACATTTTTAAGAATTATAAAGTAATTTGTAAACCCGAGTTATTACCAGCACACTGCAAACCAATAACAATTGCATTTCCAGTGGTATTCTCATCACTAGTTACCGTTCTTATTCCAATACAAATTGTAATAATTAAGATTCAGGCACATGACATAAATTGTCCCTGGTATTTGGCAGGTTTGTGCTACTGAGCAGGTGCTGCTGCATAATCACAGCTCTGAAATGCCAGGCTCTGGTAACCCTGTTTTCACAAACACACCAGTGGAAGCTGCTGCTTTATCTAGACCCATAAAGTATTGAATATTTTTTAAATGAATGCTCATTTATAAGTATCGCAGAATATTTTATATTCTTCAATTTAATATGAATTTTAACAGAATGAGAACTCTGAAGACCTTTCCAAACAGAACAATCACTTCTGCCACCTCTGTCTTATAACATTTCTGACAATGCTAGTCCCCCATTTACTGACCCCTACACCTAATACAGCTGGGTTTAGAGCCAAAAGAATGGAAAATATTAATAATTTGCTTTGCTTTGTTTGAATTAGCTTCCAGCTCAGGGGAATTAGAGACTGAGTGATGGCATAGTTGATAATTTAGGGATGGCAAGTGCAAAAACCCTCAGCACAACTCCCAGCTCTGGGTAACCTTCCTGTACCAGCTCTCAGAAGTGTTGCTGAGTGGCACCAATGGCCCTGTTCTGATTCAACACCGTTTCTGTTCTTCCTGTGGCCTCTTATTCCACCTGCTGCAGTTCCCACTTGAGTGCTGTGCAGAGCAAGTGCACCCTGGAGCAGGAAAACTCAGCCTCCTTGACATTCCCATGACTGCAAACACTCCGTGTCTGGCTTTCGCAGTGGAGGTGCTGATCACCTCACCCCTCCCTCTGCCTTTACCATTAGGGATTTTTTTCATACAGATGGCACTTATTAATAACAAACCACAAATTTTCAGCTGCAGGGTCTCCTTTATGGCTCTAAATACCGAAGCATAGAAAGTAAAATCACAAGTCCTGAGAGTTCTCCAAGCCAGTTGTAGCCCTTTAGGCATGATGTCCTTTGGATTTTGATTTGGCAGGCTACCTGCCTTCTGGGTGGTCTTAGGATCTCCAAGTCCTCTGGCAACTGAAAGGACTTTTTTTCCAAAGCAGCTGGCCATATCCTCTTCTTTTAAAAGTTATTCAGCCACTTAGTCCTTTCACTTTCACTCAGGAACTCTATTCTAGAGAGACTTTTGGTGGTTCTTAATTCAGATGGACAGAAAGTTTCTAGCAACACTGTATTATGCAAAATCTTCAATAAATACAGAGAGGAGGAACAAGTTAAATATGTTGGTAGAGGAAGAAGGATGTTTTTAAAAGTCTCTGGACTGAGCTCAACGGAAGTTTCAATTCTCACACACTCTGCCTCTTAACTGCACCTCTGAAATATTTATTTTATGCTCTGCTTGCATAGTTCCATCTCTCAAACAAGGGAGATGTAAAGCATTAATGTATTTATTCTGGTGCTGTTGTGTGCTTACAGGGAGATAAGAAACATCACATAAGGATGACATTTTAGCAAGGGGTATTTAGCAGGGAGACATGTCCTGTGGTGAACCTGCTGGGGGAATTCAGGAGGAGGATTAGGAGCAGAGGGGAACCAAGTCTTGGCAGGTGGTTGTGGGTACAAGGAAACAAAAAAAATAAATAAAAATGCTTGAACAGACTTCCCAATGTGCAGATTTCATTTCTCTTCAAAGTGGACAGGATCTGCAACACAGATGGAGCAGCAACTGAGGTGACAGCTTGGAAGCATTTGCATCCTACAGCCCTCTTGTCCAGAAAAAAAGGGTGCAGAAAACTCCTATTTGGTCATATAAGAAAAAAACCCAAGGCTTTTATCCTTTAAGAAGAAGCCCCTGAAAACACTTCGGTGTTACTGGCCTTTTTAAAACCCTCTTTGCAAAGTCCTAATTCCAGCTTCTAAATAGGGTAAAAATGGAACTAATTCCTGCTGGAAACATGAAACACTGAGGCCAGGTTAATATTAGTATTTTCCCTGTTTCTACAGATGTTACGTATTTAGTAATTTAGCTGTGTTCTGAGAAATGGGAAGATATCTTAGTAAGAACACCATAGTTGAGCCTTTCAGAGGATTTTTTAAAATTATGGTATAAATTCTAAAATCACAGCAAGCATTCCCCCTTTCCACTGTCACTCTAGACTGTGCAGCACATTACTGGGACTAGAGAAAATATTTTATTAACATTTCTTAAAAAAATTCTGCCAATAATCACTGAAACCTTTAAAAATGTCACCAAACACTTTCTTTGCATCACATTCTGATCACAGCAGAAAAGCATTTGACAGTGTGCAGTGGTGGGATCGCAGCACTGTATTTTTAAATGGTTTAATTATAATTTCTGCTATGAGTCTTAATATGCCATCTTCAGGTAATAGGAAGCAATGACCTTCTAACAAATTCTTTAGGTGTAAATTAGTTTAATTCTTCATTTTCTATTAAACCTAAATGTGTATTAAGACAGCAGTTAAATGTGGAAATCAAGAATACCACAGCAAATAATCAGTGGGAATGATTAGACCTCTCAATGTATGTGTTCAACCTGACTCTAATCTACCTCATTTATGGTTCAATGCACCCACTAATTACCCTGCTTGGAGGAGATTTATAGTGTAATTAAAAACTGAAGATGTTTCAACAGAAAAAAGAAACCAAAAACTAACCAACAAACAGGTTCCCAAGTAATGTTCCCTATTATATTTATAATTTCCTCATTTGCACTGAAATCCACTGTCTGCCTGCAAACTGTTAGATCATCCCAAAACTTATTTATTAATTTTGTGTCCAGAACAACTCAGCTATGCTGGATTTAAAATTGTAGCATCTGGAGTTCCGTTCTGGAGAACAGGTTCATACTATGAATGCATTCTTTTATCCCGAGGCATGTATGATTTTGAAATTTTTTTTCTCCCAAACCCAAATAACTACTAAAAGTTTACCTGTGACCATACCTACAATATTTTCAAGTTTTCTCTTTCCTCCAGAAGAAGACCCACATATTCAGATAAAGCTAAAATAATTCAATTTCCCTCGCTGTCTTTCAGTCTTTTTGACTGATAGGCACTAGTCATTTGGATCTTATGATTCTAAGACAGAACTAGATACTCTGAAGAAGAACTACTCCAGTTACCTAACAAATAATTTGAAATGCATAGAGGCTTAATCAAATACTATGATGACCTGAATTATTATTATTATTACTCCCAAAAAATATCTGTCATATTAAAAGTCTACTGCCCTGCAAGGAATAGGTGTTTTATTTAATACCCTCTCAAATGACTGCTAAATGAAATGAGGATCACTGCAGAAAAAATGTTAAACAGGTAGAATATTTCAGGAACCAGCATTTTGCCCAGTTTACACTACATATCCTCATTAAAATTAAAAAAAAAAAAAAAAAGGATTTCAGAATAGAAAATTTAATGAAATTTTGTTTTATACATAGTGGTTTCTAAAGAGTTCCTGAGAAGGGTGACCCTGGTGAAGGGTCTGGGGAGTCAGTCCCATGAGGAGCAGCTGAGGGAGCTGGGGGGGCTCAGCCTGAAGAAAAGGAGGCTCAGGAGTGACCTTCCCACTGCCTCCAACTCCCTGACAGGAGGGGGGAGCTGGGGGAGTTGGGCTCTGCTCCCAGGGAACAAGGGACAGGACGAGAGGAAACGGCATCGGGTACAGGGTGGACTCAGTGGGCTGGAAGGACTTTTCCAGCCTAAATGTTCCTGTGATTCTTTGAGTCTGGAATTCTGTGACTTGTCTGAAGGTCTGGGCTCCTGGTAGCCCCTGACTACATCTCTGGGGCTGTTCCTGCCTTACTGGGACGCTGTGGGCGAGGGCCCTGGCTGCTGATGCTCTTTCCATGTGGGGCATATTTTTGCTTCCCATCCCTTAGTGATTAGAAAGCCCATGTAGTGTCCTGGCACTGGTTTTCTGGAGTATTTTTAAATGACCTGTTAGACTTCAGTACTTCTTCCTTCATACAACCCATTTTGCTTTGTAAATCTTGAGCTTTGTAAATCTCGAGCTTTGTAGTATTATAGCCTCTGCATTTATTTCAGCATGTAGTACTGCAGGAAGATAACTATTACTTTTTACTTTTTTGCCTTATTTTTTTTTTTTAAACAGATTCACATTTCCTGATTTGGCATGTTTGTAATTATCCAAATGTTTTTCCATTCCAATTTGCTGTTTTCTGTCTTTGTGCAGCTGCATTCGGATTCTTACCAATTTGCCATCTCAGATTGTCAATAGCCCAGTTCCTTTTGTGCTCACAATTATTATGCTTTTTTCTGTTTCAATTTAAAAATAAAAACCAAAAAACACCCCCAAAGACCCTCAAAAAATGGAAAAATCCCAAACCAAAACAACAAAAAAACCCCAAAATGCCAAACCTGCAACCTTATTCTTGTGACTCACATATGGGGAAACACAAGAGGAAGAAAAATGTATGATTGAAAAAGAGTCAAAGAGAGGAAGAAAAATATACAGTTGAAAAAGAGCCAAAGAGCTAAATAAGAAAACAGTTACATCAGGGAAGGCTCCTGGTATACATTTTTCATTGTGTGAAATATTGCATATGACTCAGCTGGGGAGAAGGAAATAATCAAAGCAGAGCAGTACAGTGATCTCCAATTCCTTCTGTAAGTAAGGAATTCCTGATCTGTTCTCTGTGATTTATGTGGCATCAGAAGGGGTGCAGAACAAATTCTTACTGGCATCAGACACCAGAATGGAAGAGCCATGGGAATTGATTATCAAACTGGCAGCATTCTTCTTCCCTTGCAGATTTAAAATCTCTCCCCAGCTATTCGGGGATAATGAATTCTGACAGGTTTTGACAATGTGAAGGAACAGAGGTGAATTTGCCTGTCTGGCAGCTGCAGTGCAGACAGCTGGCCTGCACTCCTCTCTTTAACCACCACGTCCTCCCAGCTGGGATTGAGCAAGGAGCTCTTCCTGATGCATTTTCCTGAAGAATGCTGGCTTGCTCAAGCTTTAACACTACTCTGCCTTGTGTTTCCTCTAGCTGGCCATTATCTTGGAGTAAATATCGTGTAGTCATCTCTCTGGACCTAAACACAGCAAAGCCCAAGCTGCTCTGCATTTCAGATCTCCCACATACACAGTAAAGGCAAAGGCTTTGCTTTTTCCCCTTCTCCGGGGAAAAAGGAAAGAAGAAAGGGCCAACAACTTGCCAGCCTACAAAGTGTGATGGCAGGAGAAGTTTGTGGAGGCCAGATCGTGGTAGATTACACAGAGTAGTGATGGCTTCATTCTTTGCATGGACCTGATCAAACCCAGTGGAACAGGGAGCCCTAAAACTGCTGTGTTTTAATAATTCTAACGGCTTCCTGACAGTGCTTGCTCTACCCCAGAGTTAATGCAGAGAGTGGCACTTCTCTGTTGCAGTGGATTTGAATATGTAAAATGATATTTCCATCAAATAAGCAGAAATTTTACACTAGAGATGCAGAAAAATATGCAAGGGTTGATTTCTCGACAGTGTTTCAATCAAGACGATGTATATTTTAGTGAAGGGAAAGCATCTACATCTTCAGCTTTATTTTTCCTGTTGATTTTTTGCTGCCAAAGCTATAAATGCAGAAAAGTTCAGCAGAACTAAACTGATGTAAAATGAGTGTAAACAGCACTGCCCACAAAGGAAGGTTTTCATTAAAGCCTCAGATTCTACCTCATTTCAGCAACTCAGTTTTGTTCAGCTCAGCTCAGTGTTTTATGGAATATCTAGAGCTACAAAGTTCCACATCCAAACATAGATAGAAAAATAAATACATTGATTTATAAACTTATAAATAATGATCAAGTCTTCTGCAAACAGCAGGAGAAACTTACTATATAGTTTGTCATATCTTGCACTTAATTCAGTAGGGTAATGCTTTACAATCCCGTATGCCTGTGAAATTGGGGTTCTATAATATTTTGCATTTCTTTGCCTCTAAAAGAAGAACCATGAAATTTTGGCAGTTGCTGAAACTGGATGTTTAACTCAAAAGGTTAGAGATTTTTAATCCTTTTGTTTTATTTCTAGTGCAGCTAATTTGCCTTTTTGCAAGTATCCTAGCAACTTTTTTTCCCCTCCCCTTTCTCCAGTACCTTAAAGGTTAGGTAAGGATTCTAGAAAGATTGGCCTAAAATATAAAACAAACTGAGAGAAGAACACTTCTTAAAGGCGCAGTAAGATTGCTGCAGTAAGATTGTGGCAATTCAGACACAATTTAAGGGAGAGGGGACAAGGAGCAGAGAAACAATCCTGAAATAACTTTCAACAGTTTGTAAGTCTTTGAAATATTAGGGTGAATAAGGGCTTAACCTTCACAAAAATCTACCTCAGAACTTGGGAGATGTGGGGACTAGTCCTTTAAGATAATATTTGCTGGGATGAAATCTTGTAACAAAAAAAAAATTCGTTGAAAAACATTCAAACCCAGAGTTTGTTCTGCGGCAGCAAAATATTTACAGCCAGAACTGGGAACTATCAAAGTTCGCCTAGTTTTTGCAGTTCTGCTGAGTTTAATATCAGCAACACAACATTTAGGTGGCATTAACAAATACCATTTCTTCATCAAGCCCCACTTCTCTGGGTACAGGTCCCAGCAGCTGTCGGGCTCAGTTAGACCAGCATTAAGCTCAGTTTAAAGTTAATATGCTGGAGGTACCCGGGTTACCTATTTCAACTCCACGCTTGCTCCTGACCTGCTGGAAGGTTCTGATACACAGCATTTCCTGACTGGCAGGCTTTATTTAGCCATTTATGAAATTTTAACTACTTCAGTCAAAATCGGGTAGATCTTGGGCATGACCACGTGGGATTAAGGCTGAATAGCTCAGCACGACCGCTGGAGGCTCTGCAGTCAGTTGTACAACAGAGGCACTTGGGGGATTTTTTGTTGTGTTTTGGGATTTTTTTGGTGGGAGGTGCTGGTTCTTTTTTTAATTTAGAGACCAGACGTGCTCAAGATGGATGCGTGTCCAATATCAGCTTTTCCAAGTATTTCTGCTTTTTGTTTCTTTGTCTTAAAAGTCTTTTAATCATCTATTCTAAGCCTCATTTTATTCCTATGCCTCCATAAGCAAATAGCTACTTTGAAGGAATTACAAGAACAGTAATTTTTCAAATAAAGCAGAGATGCAATTAAAATTCGGCATTTTTAAAACACTATTAAATAAAATTACACTATTTCGGAGTTAATATACTTGTTTTAAAAGGCTTTCATTTTAAAAAATGAAGATTTCTGTACGCTTTCACAGCCTGCATAGTAACAACAAATAGCCTGTACAACCCCTGAGTCTTTACTCAAGTTAAAAGGGTTTATGGGTTAGTGCTTTACAAAAAACTTAGACATTCTTAGGCCTACGTGCTCTCAAACACAGGTTCCACCTCATCTGGCCGCTCCAATCGGTCGGACTCCAGGGAATGATTTTTGGGAAAAAAAAAACCTGTCAATTATGAAAATGAGCCACCAGAGGGAGCCTGTACTTGTGCTGGTACAAATGTGATCCTCTGGGAATAAAAAAACTCCACCCAACAAGTCACCAAAAAAAGAAAGACAAAAAAACCCACCCCAAACAAACAAACAAACAAAAATCCCCACGCAAAACAGCTTTGCTGTCAGGTTGATCTGTGTGGAAAGTGCTTTCTGTGCTACCTGCACACCTACGCTACAAACTGGCAACTTCAGCAGCCACT
Organism: Corapipo altera; assembly: GCF_003945725.1. Classification (NCBI taxonomy): domain Eukaryota; kingdom Metazoa; phylum Chordata; class Aves; order Passeriformes; family Pipridae; genus Corapipo; species Corapipo altera. Next base: position 584,743 of record NW_020884967.1, read on the forward strand.
TTTGTTTTGTTTATAAACAGTTTAATAGCTCTCTCTCTTCTGTTCCCAGCTCAGAGTTTTACCTTTCTCAGCCGGCAAACCAAACGCCACCGTCAGGAATCAGCCCCACTCCCTTGTTCCTCCCCAGATCACCAGCCCTTCCACCCCGGGTGTCCCACACGCACTGGACTTGCTGCTTGTTGACAACAGGGATGTTCACGGTCTTTTCTTTGACCAACAGCTTGGAAGTGGCACGGAAAACTAGCTGGGAAGAGGAGCCACTGCCAGAAAGGGTTTGGGAAACCTTTCCCCCCCCTCACATGCTTTTCAAGGCATCATTTGGATCAAGGGAGAGTGTGTTGGAGGAATGCCTTATTAGAGACAGGGCACAGGTTATACAGGTGATATTTAATAAACACTACAACTACTAAGGTTGCACTTAAAAGCCTTTTTAAAGGGCATATTCTATCCATAATCCACTGTTTGCTTATCATGCAGCGAGGTTGCTCAAAACTACCTTGCTGCAGACCTGATAAATCCCAAGGACATAGAGGAAAACCTCAACTGTTAAAGACTGCCTGAGTTTGTTCATTGTGGCTTCAGAAAAATAAACCCCAAACCCACCAACCCTTCATCTTTCCCCCCTCACTCTTTAGGTTAATTGGTGTAATTGCAATCAAAGACCTGCTAATGGAGCACCAGAGGGGACCAGCAACATGGGAGCTCGAGGCCAGCTCCTTATTATCCTTAACCCATAACACCTGTCCTTAAAAGCTGAAGTAATAAGGAGATAAAAGCTGCAGTTGTTGCCTGTATCCTTCTTTTCCCAGCCTCACCCGAGGGGAGCCGCGCTGCCGAAAGCCCCTCACGAATGTGGAAAGGACCGAAGGAGCCAACAAGAAACATTAAATACAAGAAATACTTATACCTGCACATCAGGCACAGGGGAATGTTCTGTTTCCCACCCCTACTCCCAGGAAATGGTGCAGGGATTTGGCACTGGGGAAGCATTGCTGCCACAAGTGACATGAGGGGTCTCCCCTCCTGCCTAGAGACCCCAGGTGAGAGTTTTCCCTGCACACTCTTGGTATAATCCAAAATTTCCCCCCCCCCCTGTTATTTACATTTGCTGTATATGGGGTTTCACTGTTGAGATTATGTTATTAATCAAAGAGATGAGTCAAAATAGGTCACCTTGGTTGAAGAGGGAGAGCTGGATCCCACGCTGGTTGCTTTGGGAATTTCCATTGATATTCTGTGCGCAGCTTTGCCAAATAAAGGGAAGAATGGGTGATACTTAATTACCAGCACTTACTGCTACACAATAGCTTTTGCCTGTGTTTTCTCATCTATGAACTATCCTCAGATTCTGATTATAGTTATTATGTAATTCATCAAAACCAAACAAGCATCCTGGTCTGACTGGATAAACAGTGGGTCATCACTCTGGAGCCCCAAAACTGAAAATGCTGAATCTCCCAGGCTGGTACCCCATGGCAAATGTCAAAGGAAGGGTGGAGGGGCAATTCTGGGCGTTTTATGCTGCTGAAGTTCACAGAAATTCTAGGAAGCCCCACTGGGGTTTCATTGCAGGTATAAATGAGGCCAATAAATCCTCCTATTTCATAGAGTAGTTTTAAATAGCGCTGGAACTCCTTCCTAAATTCAGTGCATGGTTTCCTGAGAGTGGTTACTGGGATTCTACTGCTGCCATAAATGATGGCAAGGACTGCTGAGGGTTGCCTGTCTTTTTGTGAGTGAGAGACATCTATTGTTCCTCATAACATTTTCAGAATCTGAGAGAATCTGACCATTCAGCGATGCACAGTACCTCTGACAAGCGGTTTGGTCTCGGTTTCTCCGATGTAAAATGGGAGATAATCCTGTCCAGGAAGGCTTGTATAATCAATAGGTCATCAATTGAGATCTAAATATCACAGCCACTTAACAAAAACCATTAGTGTTTGGAAATGTAGTGGTGTGATTGTTCATTTTAAGGGTTTTTTTATCACCCTGGCAACTGTGCTGTGTCTTAGAGCCAGAGGTGAGCAGAAGAAGTACTTAAGCACACAAAGTGAGCTACTCTAATTTGGAGAGCAGTCAGAAAATACTATTTTTTTTTTTAACATCTTGCCTGTTATTCTTTGGTACTCGTCTGAATGGGAGAGCCCTGTCCTTATCTATAGCTTGGCTTCATTTAATAGGTCTGCAATTCATCTTCCTGCTTTTACTACCTCGTTAATCCCTCTTTAGTTATTCTGCTTTGCTTCCAGCTGCAAATGCTTCATCTGTTTCAAGGGGGTTCCAGAGGTAAAATCAGGGAAACAGCAACAATCCTGCAGTCTGATAATCCTCACCATCTCACATCTTGCAGCCTGGAGGATGCTCCTTTCTAGTCCTGCAGCACTGCCTGTGTTCATATGATGCTAACACAGAACTGGTGTTTTTCCCTCTATGTGCTTTCTTTCCTTTTACTCTACTCCCTTTGGAGAGCCTGCAGTTACTCCCAGAATGAATCCCACTCAAGTTTCTACCTGTGTATTCTAAGAGCAAGCAAACAGCATGTTACAGAGAGTTGCACTGAAGTAGAAGCAGAGCTTGGCAAAGGCTGCTGACAGGCTTTATGATCCTGGTAGCTTTTTCAGTCTGGTTTTCAAAGCAGAGCAGTGTGTGGATTGAGACTCCATGGTGGATGGAGTCTGCCTGTGAATCACTTTCTCACTGGTTTTAAAGCAGTTTATGAAATTCAAACAAATTTGACAAACTTCAAAGTTAAAAAGCTAAAATATTATGGTTTTGAAAAATTCTTGAAAGCAAATGGAAGAGCAAAGGCTGGAGTGTAATTCACACCTGTAACTTTGAGTGCCTCAAAGGTGGATGTGAGTCCCTGAGGTAAGTGAGGGCACGGGAGCTCCTGGCTGCTTGTACCTAAACAACAAAGCTGGTAGTGCATAAATTACATTAATTACACTTAAAACAGTCTCACTCAGAGACAGAAATTAATAGATTCTATTAATCCATCACATGCTATAAGCTAGCAGCAATGAAACTGGAAGACAGCATTTGGAAAGGCTTGTATAATGTGGAAAAAAAATCATGATAAGAAGTGAAATTAGAACATTGAGGATATTTGCATCACAGGAGGCCTGGCAGACTCAGCAGGAGAAAGTGATAATACTGGTGATTACAGAGGTCAGGTCAACTCAAGAAAATCCTGTGTGTGTATGTTAAATTAGAAATGCTGAAACAGAAGTGTAGCAGTAACAGGAACATGGATGCAGGATTTAAGTGGATTTTAGGAGGAAGCAGAAGCATGACTGGGGGCAGACATGGTGACCTGAAGGGTCTGCTTTAGTCAGGAATGACATGGATATTGTTTCCCATTAAGGTAGTAGAGTAATAGGACATAAAAATATGAGCATGGAGAGAGCAAGACTAAAAAAGGAGAGAGGTTCTTAAGTTTGACCCAGTATTAAGTCTGTAGAATTTTCATTACTTATACACTGCATTAAACACATTGCTACATGTGTCCAAACCTGTAATAGCATCAAATATAACATTTGTTTTGCAGTCTCTGTTTCTCATGAGCACGATTTTATAGGTTTTTTTTTTAATTCTTTAACCCTTTTACTTTGGGTTCTGGTAGGAGCTATTTGGTTATGGGAATGATTGCTTTATACCTTTTCTACAATTCTTTTCCATCTGTTCTTCAAAAATATATTAGCACAATTATTTTTTCCATTCATCCAGACCTGTCCTACCATTAGGAGTTATTAAAAATCTGCAGTAAAAGTTTGGCTTTTGTTAAGGTTTTTCAATACTCCTGGGTTAAGGATACTGGATCAATATCTATGTATCTATATCACTAATACTGTGGTATATTGCATATTGTTAGATTTATCAGCATCATTTAGCTTCAGTTCATGTCAGAGTTGATAATTTTTTGAGTTTGGAATACCTCTATTGTACAATTCATCAATAGAAAATGTGCTTTTTTTAGTACTGGTCGATTGAGCAATTCAGGATAGAATGTCCACACTGTGTTCACAAAACTTCGATTCTTATTAATGAGGTCAAAAAAATTATTTAGTGTAGTTTTATGGAGCGGAAGATATAGAACTACCCTCTCATCTTGTGCTTCACTCACTAGAACACTGATTCTGGAGATACTTTAATTTCAAGGCTTGAAAACAAGAATGGCTGGCTGTGATCTGGAATGGTACTATCCCTCTACTTCTACTTTGATGTGAATTATTTTTCCATATATTTGTGCTACCAGTCATATCAGGATTATTTTCATAAAGAGACAATCCCAGATTAACTCTTCCAAAGCCATGAGTTTCATGGGTAGGACAGCTGAACAATTTATCTTCACGTTAATTAGCGCTGAGATTAATTACTGTCAAATCTCAATATTTTGTGTGAAATTAGGTACTTATGTTTTTATTGTTTTTTTTCTTGCGACGATGATGCAGCTTTAATACTTTTCCAGGTTGCCCTTCAGAAACAGAGGCACTGTGGATGTTTGTTCATAGAGCCACATCTTCTGCTCTCTAGGTCAGGGTGAACTCCTGCTGGGAGATGATTCCTCCTAAACCCCCACCTTGGAGCTGGAGTGCTGGGGCTGGGAAAAAAAACCCCTCAGCCTGTGAGGTTCCAGTCAAAGGGAAAGGATTTGTCCATAACAGGACTGAGACCCCAACCAAAAATCTCAGGGATGAGGGGAAAAAGGTAATTTCTCCAAATGTTCTCCAGAGGAGAATTAGGGGTACAAGTCAGTGTGTTGGATGGGGTGTTGAGGTGCAAAAATTTAACCTGAGTTATAGTTGCTGTCTTGGTGGCAGCACTGAGATATGTTACTGTTCCACTTGAAGCCATTCTACTCCTCATGAACCAAGACTAAACTGGGCATCATTTTGGGTGCCTGACTTGTAATGTGAATGCAAGGTCTACAGTTAATTTTCCTTTTTCTTAATGCCTTTTCAGTGATACCAGCTGCTCTAGATGACTGCTCCTCTCCCTGCTAAGAGGGCAAAGTGTGTTTAAGCTTCAAATAAACCCTGTTAAGCTTCTCCCCATTTATCCCAGTGATTAAATTACTAGTAGTGTATTCCCACTCTGCCTTTCTTGATGAGAACACAGAGAAAGCCACTCCAATATTTTCCTTTCTCCAGTGTGTTTCCTGGCTGCCTGAAGCAGTTTTCCAGCTTGCAGTAGAGCCCTCCTGCGCGGTGTCAGTGCTGATGTGCCCCGTCACCGCTGGATCCCTGCCCACAGGCCTCAGAAACTCATCCAGTCCCAGCATGACACATGGTCCTGGCTCTGGGAATACAGAACAGACTTGGATGATATATTCAGCTTCTAAAAATAACCCCATCAGGTAGCTGGCAGTTCTCTTCCAAGCCCTAACTCAAACCCACAGTAGCGTGATTTACTGGTTCGCTCCAAAGCTTCTCCATTTCTTCTTTTAAGGAAGGAAAGTGATGTGGGGAAGAAAAATTTATAAAGCTGAATATAGCTCTAACATCTTGGCAAAGAAGAGCTTTTTTAGCTTCAGGCCATTTCATTCAAGGTATTTAAGTTTGTAACACGTATTTTTGAATTCTGGGTCTCAATTAGCTGATCTTATCTCTATAAAACAAGCTGTTGATTGACCTGGGAACAAAAGTCTAGAAGTAATGAACAATGCTATTAGGTGGGTTTTTTTAAGCACTGAATGGACAACTGTAATTGTGTCTAATATAATTTTTATTTATTTTTGGTTTGTTTGTGTCTTCCAGACAGTGTCTTTGGATATACTGTGCTAATATACATTTCCACACACATGTTCTCTAATTATGGAGAAGTAGCAAAGCTTAATGCTGCTTTTAAAACATTGGAATTGAGTGTTTCTATAGTCTAGTTGTGTGTACCAAGGCTAAGCAATAATTCATTGCTCCTAGGGAATGTACCCTCTCATACTTTTGTCTTTTCCCGGTGATTCCTGGTTTCTAAGGCGTTTACTTTTTTTTTTTAAAGGCTGTGACTTTTGATGGCCATGTATTCCACATTCAAAGATCAGATTATTTCACAAAGAATATTGCAAGATATTTCTTTTGTGTTGGATATGTATATTCTTCCCATAGGGCTGCCAAGTGTGTTTATTTCCATAACTTTAACTGTGAATCTTCTCCTGTCCATGGGTATACTTAAAATAAATTATTTTTCAAATGACTGAATATTGCTTTGCTCTTCCAGAAAAGATTTCTGTGAAATGTAGCATTTCTTTTCCTAGTCTATAATTAAACACAGTCTTGATTTCTAGTTCCACAACGTTCTTTACTTTATTTATTTTTACTTTTGGAGAATCTCAGTGTGGCTTGGGGTACTGGTGCTCAAAGATACAACTGAACCACATGGAAAACATAAATACATCTGTTAGTGGCATTCCTGGTTTTCCAATATGTATGCAGGAGAAAACTGGAAAAGAAATATAAGAATTTCTGTGTCTGAGAAAGTTAGTCTGCGTGCTGACTATTACCACAGAGTAGTTCCCACAAGACAATTCTGCTGTTCCCTGGGCACAAGGGGAACTCTAATTAAGCAAAATGCTCATATTCAGCCTAAAATTCTGTTAATGAAATTTGAAAAACATTGTATGTTGTAACTGTAACAGTGGAGCACCAGCAGTTTCAGAAAAACAACGCAGAGAAGAGGCTCCAGTTAGGTCAGGAAAAGTAATAAATATTTTTATTTTTTTTAGAGGCAATTAAAATAGAGAACAAGAAAGCTGCTCACTCAAGCTCAGATTGAGGTCAGGATTATTTGGGATTCACAGCAGAGGCTGCAGGTGAAGTCATAATGTGCTCAGGGTCTTAGAGCAACATACAGATGTTCAAAAGAGACAGAGTGGGATGAGGCTGCCAGTTCCTCTGCTGGACAAATGTTTGACCAGGCTGTGGTTTGTAATATCTTGGCACTTTTGTGGTGGCTGTTCTTTCCTATCACTGTTTATATTTCACCTCCACCCACAGATTTTCTGATGTTACTACAATGGGATATGATGGATTTCCAAAGCAATCAATGGTGGGATGTTTTCCCTTGTTAAATTCCAGATTTAGTGGATGTATTTTTTGACTGATGTTGAACTTGATCTCACATTTCTCCTTTCTCCTCAAAAATGTTTCTCTGTGATAGGGTGTTGCCTTACCAGGTTTTATTTTCCTAACTTGCTCTAACCATTGTCTAAATAACGTTATAAACAAATGCAAAGAGATCACTCCCTGCCTTCCCATTGCCTCCTGCTTATTACAGCCATTATTTATTGTCCACAAGGAAAATTAAAACCTGCAAAGAACATTATGAAGGTGGTTATAACATTTTTCTTTGTTGACAGCAACAGCATTTAGAGATATTTCTGTAGTGATGGGAAATTACAGATGAATTATTTAAAATATCTCCTGCAGTTTAACACACGTGGTTCAGACCTAGACTGTCTTTATTATAGACAGCCAAGGGTCCCTCTCTTTCCTGATGTGTTCATCAGGCAAACTGTACAACTTAACTGGCTTTAATATACCTCAGCTAAAGTCTTCTAAGCAGTTTGTTTTGATGTAACTTCTCCATGAGATACGTGGAAAAACTGTGTCCTAGTAGCCACAATATCTAGTGAATCTTCACTGAACAATTGTTACATTCAATCATGTTTAGAAAAGACAAAAAAACCCAGCAAATTCCATTTCTTCTTAAGCAGACTTTATCTACGTATTGCTATTTTTTAATATATATATATATAAAAGCATGTTACATATAAAAAACCCCCTGTATATATTCTTAGATTGCTGTGTATTTAGAATTATTGTACCATGTAAAAAAAAGTTCTTATAACTCAGAAGACTATTACCAAAACAAGTAAACAAATTGCAACAGAACACAACATAGTCACAAATAATCTTAACTGTGATAGAAGTAAATAAATGAAGCCATGGAATGAAATTACAAACAGATCAAATGATTTTTATTGACCAAAAATAGTCCCTTATTGTCCTACGGAGAATTGAGCTTGATACAGTCTGTGCCACAGAATAATTACTTGTAAACCTCATCAAGCTACTCAAATACACAATAAATAGGCTGTGAGTATAACAGCAAATATGTGGATTTAGAAAGAAAACATCCCTCAAGTCCTGCTCAGCATTAGCAGGATTAGCATCAAACATGTTCCAGAAGATTATAGGAAACAAAATACTTTTCTGAATATTTTGGCAGGAAGAAGCCAACATTTTCTGAAGGATCAAGATGAACAACTCTGCAGCATTCTAATTTTCAATATTTTTTGTTTAGCTGGTTACTGCTGCTCTTGCCCCTTTACTGTAAATCCAAACCCTCTATGGGCAGAGCAGGAGTGTCCCTTTCCAAGCCCCAGTTCAGAGATCCCGAGGGGTCTCCCAAAGCTCTGGCTGCTTGTTCCCCTGTGTGTGACTGTCCCTGAGGTTTCTGTGAGGCCTGAGGGCAGAATTCCTGGCTGCTGATCCCCTTGCAGACGATTCCTGTTGGTTGGTAGAACAGGACACGAGGCTTCCACCTGCTGGTTGACCCCCTTGTTCTGCTGCAGCCCCTTTAACGTTTCCCTCACTAGTTTTAGTCTTTTAGGAAACCCTTCTGCCTCTTACTGACAGGCTGGGTTTCTCCTTGTCTGTGCCATAAATCCTGCACTGTAATTGCTCCACTTTTTCATGATTTTTAACCAGCTTTTCATCCCTAGGATTACATATCTTTTAGTCTGTTCTTTTGCCTGTAGCCACTTTTTTGCTTCCCCCGTGTCTGCCTCATAATATGTTGTGTAACCCCCAAAAAGCACTCCCTTTGACCTACCAGGATTGCAAGAGTTAACATTTTTTTGTATAACAACTTTGTTTGTTTGTTTACCAGAGCAGATGAAAAGAAGATGCTTCAAGTGAAAGTGAAATAGACAAAATTAGTAAAAGATATAAATCCCCATTCTTCTATCAGATGATATTTATAAGCTGTGCTTGATACACATATCATGTTTTGAGTATTGGTTTTGCTTGACATTTTTGATCTGGCAATTTTCTGGTTGAGAAGCTATTTCCCCTTCTGATTGAAAGAATATATTTTACCCTGCTAGAGGTAGAATACCTCGTTTACCCATAAACCAGAATATCATGAAGTCAGTTCATAAGAATCTTTTCTGAGTAGTGGAAACATTTGAGAAGAAACTCATCATTTCTCTGGCATGCAAATGAAGTTTGTCAAGGCTATACAGCAATATAATATTTGGTGTTTAGTAGCAGTTATTCATAGGTAAATATGACATGACTGAGGACATGCTTCTTTAAAGAAGTATGATGTATGAATTAATGAATCCCTGAAAATATTTCAGTTCTCAATAGTGTGGTGAGTTTGTTGGGTGCTTCCATTCCCTTTGGTAGCTCTTGTAGGAAAGTCTTATGGCTCTTGGCTAAGGATACAAAACATCCTTTTGTTCATTTCTTCTCATCAAAATGTTAGTTTTTGTAAGAAGCAACTGTGAAAATAAAATATTGCTTATTTTACTGGGACGGATTGGGATGGACTTAATTTTCTCTACAGTAGCTGTTGTGGTGCTGCATTTCCTGTTTGGGATCAAAGGTGTTGGTAACAGAGGAGTGTTTCTGCTCTAGCAGCTATTCCTCTCTGGCTGGTAGTGCTGAGGGCTTGCTTTTGCATCCGTTTGGGTTTTTTGGGTTCCCCCATGGTTATTTTTTGTGTTTTCCTTCAGGTATTAAACTGTAGGGATTTTTTTTTCCCCCCTTGCTTTTGCTCTTCCAGTTTCCTCCCTCCTTCTGCTGGGATTGGGGGTTTCTCTGCCAGTTGGGGCAGGGCCACCACCCCTGATTTACATCAGGAACTCTTGATCCAGGTTGGGCTGCTTTGATCACCTGCTCTGACCACTTGCTTTGGAACAAAACCTGTAGCACCAGGGATGCCACCAAGAATTGCAGCTTTGACAATGCTGCCAAATTATTGTCTATTCCTGTTTTCCAGACAGTTTAAAATTATTTTTTTGCATTTTTATGTGCACAGTCTGGGAGTGCAATGAGGATGTCTTTAACCTTTTCTCAAATGTAAGCATATTCTCATGATTTTGTTTGCTGTTACTGTGCTAGTATTGTACCAGTTACCTGACAGTTGATGTTATTTGCTGCAGAATTCCCCTTGCATTGGAGATAAAAGCACTTTAGGACATGACATCTTTACCCAGTTGGCCTGTTTTCAAAGCCATTTTGCAATGTAAAGCCCAGATCTGAATTTCTAACTTCTGCTCTGAATTTCTCTCTATGTAATGGCATTTGAAATCAATAGTGCTATAGATTTTTTAAAAAATGCTTCCTTTTTTCTAATGGTATTTGCACAACAGACTTGCCACAGGCAGATAAAAGATTTGAGGCTACAAGAGTCTGAGAAGTCTGCGTGTATTGCAACTCTAATATTTGTGTGCAAATTAGTTTTAACCCTTAATTTGTTTTACTTATGCCAAAAGAAGTTATTTTGAAATCTTTTTAGTGGTGTGCAAATGTTTAATCATTCCTATTTTCTACAGGATGAAAAGAATCTTTTCCTCAACTTGAAGTGAGATGAGAATGGTGGAAATGGTGGACACTTGCTGGCAGTAAAAACTAGTTTTCTGTTTGTTTTAGCACAGTGGTTCCGGAGGCTGAGGTAGAAATGGTTGTCTATGGGCTAGAAAAGGTCATGTCTGTGGGTAATCGTTATGTAAAAAGAGAATTCCATGTTTTAATTGTTAATAGATGTTGTCATTTGGATTTCTTACGTGTTTGGAGCCGGGTTTATGTTCTAGCCTTGGAGGCCTGGGGCTGCAGTTAGTGGTACCTTGGGGAACAGTGACAGTGAACATGCAAAGGAAAGATGGGATTTATACAGGACAAGGCCACAGAGTAATTTGGTCTCTCGAGCAGTTGACAAATTCATGATGCTCTTCACAAAAAGCCCTTGGAATATAATTCCAGAAAGCAGCAGGGATGGAAGCAATTTCTTTTTATACATTTTTTTTTTTCTTCATGTATCAATCATGTAATTGGATCTGAAAATGTGTTGAATTATGTTGTTATGAACATAAAGCACTGGCTAGTCTGACATTATTGCATTCTGGTTAATGGAATCCATGGATTTGTAGTTTTTCAGTTTACCCTGTTACTGAGATTAACAGCAGCAACAAAATGTGCATTATTGGAGCATAAGCAGAATTATTGCTGTTTCCCAGTAATTTGGTTGCTTGTAAAAGTGATAAAAACACAGAGGCAACTTGTCAGCTTGGGAATTCAGCAGGAGGTGGGGATGTTTGGGCAAAGGGACTGCCTGTGCTCAGCAGACACAGCATTTCCGTGGCAGTGAACCTCCCAGGAAAGGGTTGGAGAATGTTAATGACTTTTTAGCTGGTTTCGGTGCGAGGGATGTGCCTTCTGGGCACTCAGCAGGAGCAGCCCGGGCTCCACTTTTACACACATTTCTGTTTATAAACGGATGTAGTGGCATCCTAGGTGGTCCAGGGCTGTGTTTGGTTTGCATTGATACTTTTATCTTCCTAGGAAGTAGGAAAGGTCAAACAGTTAATGAACTTATTTTAAGGAATATCAAGTCCTGTTCCAGCCAGATATTCAGCTCTGACAACACCGGGTTGCTGAGCCAAGGGTCCATTTTGTTGTCATGCACCTCCTGCTGAGAAACCCATTTTCCAGACAATAAAGTGCCCACTCAAGTGCGGGAGGGGAGTGGAAAAAGCTGCTCCTTAGGAAGGTCTATCACCAGACCGATGTTTAAATAGCACCATGTACAGAGTAACTTCTAAATTACCACCAGTCTGTGATACCTGATAACGTTGCAGCAAGCAGGTTTGAAGGAAATAGGAGCAATATGACCTGATTTTTCAGCCGTGCATTTAATTCACTGCTGCAGAGCACACGCTTGAAAACAAACGTATCTCTCCTTTCTGCCAATGCAGGACAATTTGACAACAGGAGGCTTTTCTTTTTCGAAAAAAAGTTATGCAACAAAGATTTAGCTATAATTCACAGTTCTTAACCCTTTGAGGGAACAGTCAGAATGAATTTTCTGAGCTGTTTCTAGAGCCAGTGATTTAACCTGGTTCTTTGTAAAAGGTAGCAGGGAAGTAACACTGAGTTACTTCTGGTTCACCCAGGTAATGAATTCCCGTGGGACTTCCCTCTCCTTGCTGCTACGTCTCTCACTAATCAATTTTGCACCTTGTCCTTGAAAATTTTATTTTTCTATGTTTGTTTTTTATCTAGGGGAAACTTTTAAATTAGTCCAATGCTGATATCTGATAGCACCCAAATACTGGTATGAAAACTCAGCTTCTGCCACGGAGGTGAGGCTGTTTGTGACACAGAATGTTCTGTTTGCACAGGTTCCCTGGGAAGGTTTATGAGATCACAGCACATCTGCTCAGAGTTCATGGCTGGTAATGAAAATGGGCAAGTTTGGCTCAAGCTGCTTTTTTAACTGCCAAGATTTTGTTCAGCTCTATGAATCACTCCTTGCAACAATTAGGCAAAGTGCTCCCAAGGTAGTGACTTAAATAAACGTAGCAAGTCCATTCCTCAACAAGAAATTTTTGCTATTTATAGTGTGTTTACAATTTTTAGAAAGCACCTCTAGCAATAGTGTGGAACAGAGTAGGAAACTGTGAAAAACTCCATATAAATAGCTACCTATAACATTTAGAAAGCGGTGCAAAGACAGCCTCATTTGGAGCACCTTATTGTAAATCAGTCAATACCAATGAAGAAGGACAGTGGAAATTGGGGGCCCATTTTCAGAGAATTCCAGAATGGTTTGGGTTGGAAGATCAACTGGTTTCATTCCCCTGCCAAGGGCAAGGAACTTTGAGCCATGAGCTCCAGAATTAATCATATCTAGAAGCAGATCTTCTACACCAATATCTTCTCCCATGCCCATTAAATGTAGAGGGGTTTTGTTTGTTTGTTTGTTTTGTTTGGGTTGGGTTTTTGTTTGTTTTTGTTTTTTTTTTTTTTGTGAATAAATGTAATGTAATCTCAAGTAAAGAAACTAGATGGAAAATTGAAATCTGAGCTTTCCTTTAATTTCTCTGGGTTTTGGCTTTGGCCTGTTTGCAGTACAAACTGGATTATCCACCTGACAAAGAGAAGTGCTGTTCTTCTAATGAAAAGGACAAGGTTTTGAGCAGATATCAGGTGTTTCCTAATCTTGATAGTCTAACATATACAAACCACTTGGCAAGAAGTGAATCTCTCTCCTGTTAGTGTGTGAAGCAATATACAAAGTATTGAGATTTTGTACTTAATCTTGAAAGTTAACTTGAAAAATTAATTTCAAAATGATAGTGCTAGAGTTGAAATAGCATATAAAATATTCATGGATTATATTTCTAAGTAAATTTATTGAAATGTTAAGTAAGACATTAAATAATATTAAATAATACAGTAAATAATGTTAAATATTTTAAATAATATTAAATATTTTAAATAATAGATACAAATAACGGTGTAAGAAAATACAGAACTACTTGTGGCCCAGAGACATGTTTCAATCAATTAATGGAAAAGCTGTGTCTGATTACATTCAGGTAATTATGCCTGCAAACCAGTAATAAAAATTGTGCTCTGAGAGACATTATCAAGCATTAACTGAAATGAAGATAAAATGCTGACAGGGCAATCCAGCTTGAGAAAACTGGACTATTGGTTCAAAACAGTGAACTGAAAAGTCTTACTTAAAATCCAAAAACTTTGTGGAAAATGGATGAATTATTCAAAGAAGAAGAAAAATGGGCCCCAATCTGTCATGAGAGTTTTAGGCAGGCAAATGTTTTGATGTATTGCAGTAGAAAATCTTGGGAAACATATTCCTTGACTTCTTCTGTCAATAGGGACTTCAGGAATCTACAGTTTTGGGGTAGTTTTTAAATAGCCCCCATGTCCTGCTACGGCTGTTTAATTTTCAGTGTCTTATTTAGAACTGGAATGGAGTTTTCAGGCACTAATTTTTCCATACTTTAAGGATACCTCAATGGCAAAGGAAATATTAATATTTTTATCAAAAGGGAATTTTATCAGGAGCTGCTTTTTTAAACACCCCCCCCCCCAAAACCTTAAATAAAGCAATTAGCATTATATTCTCCCTTTGCTATAATTTTATGGAAGTCTTTTACATTTGAGTAAAGCTTTGCTATGAAGGGTTTGGAGAGGTGGGTATGATAGGATGAGGAACAACTGATGAGGAATCGTTTGGGAAAAAGGAATTTTAAGATAATCTTAGACTGAAAATATAAGAGGGGGATGTAAAGAAACTGATTTAAACAGATGACACCATAATGCAACCCTTTTTGTCTATTTTCTACAAATGCAGATGTAAAATAGATCTAAAAGATCTAAATTAGAACTGGAAACACAGAAATTTTAAACACTTTTTATTTTTTGTGAAATTTGAGAATGGAGGTTTAGCACTGTTAATTGTTTTAGCTTCTTCATAGTTGTAAATGTAGAGTGAGAATTAACTTTCAGTCAAGAACTAGAATAAGGTGAATTTTATAGAATGGAAACTGTAGATTTGGGCAGATTTTCAGATATTTTAGCACACTTGACAAGAGCTGATAACATCACCTATGTTAGAGTAATATCTTGTAAACCAACGGTCTTCATTAAGGTTAAACTATTTTTTGGGAAAATAATATTAACTGCAGAACTTAAGTGTGTGTTCAGTTTATTGCATTTTACTACTACAGTCTCTTCAAATAAGTTTTCTCAAATGTCTCCCTTGTGTTAATAGGAAACTGTAATTTATATCTGCTTCAGCTAAGGGTAGGGTGGTGAATTTTGAAGGGGGTAAAAGCAGTTCCTGACAGGCATTACACAGATGAGGTGCCATTCACTGTTACGGTGTTTTGACCTTTACCATCAGATTTTGAATGCAGCTCAGGAACTTTCTTTGGCCTCTTCATTTTAGTGCAACCCAAACGCTTCCGGAGCGAGCCATTAGGCAGCAGCCAAATTTTGTTTTAATCAAATGGACTCATAGATGGGTTGTTTTCTGTGTCTGGCCGGGATTCTGATTCGCAAATATAAAAGGGGACTTAGAACTTCAGGGTGGTGTCGGCAAAGGAGCACTGAAACAATTTGAGAAATCATGTAGAGCCACTGGGTTAAAAAAAAAATCTGTATACATGAGAGTGTACAGTATGAACAGAGTATACAGTTAGGAAGCACTGTCAAGGGAGGTTTAGGTGGGATATCAGGAAAAGGTTCTTCCCCCGGAGGGTGGCTGGGCACTGAACAGGCTCCCCAGAGCTCAAAGGGTGTTTGGCTGATGCCCTCTGGGACAGGGTGGGATTGTTGGCGTGTCCTGGAGTTGGACTGGATGATTCTGGTGGGTCCCTCCCAACTCTGTGACTCTGTGATTCACCCACATGTAACAATCCACAAAAAATTTAATCTGTGTCTTGCTGGAGGATGTCACTCCCCTCCATGGGTTATTATGCTGTGGCACAATCATAGTCCCACAATGATGGTCAGAGCACAAAACCCAGTGTGCATATCAGTTTATTGTAACATTTAGTACACAGTGACTTGGGTTACAGTTCACAAAATCCATGTTTAATAGCTGCAGTCTGTCTTGCAGATTTGTTGGCCATACAGCAAATGAACTTCAGTTGTTATTTCTTTGAGTATCCAAGCAGTAAAAGAGAACACAGCTGCTTTGGAAACTCTGTCTGCATGAAAACAGGTATTGCACCTCGAAGTTTTTTCTTTATTGAAGGCAGGTGAAACCATCCCTCTGTATCTCCAGGAGCTCAGCTGTAGAGGGGAGACACTGCTCTGTTCCTTATTCAAGGCTCTTGTAAAAGCTGGGGCTGAACTGGGAAACTCTTAATGAGACTTAAGCAGACTTAAAAAAAAAAAAAAATACTTAAAATTGAAAATCCATTTAACACAAGGACCTGAAATGTAGTGCTTTCTTATCATCACTAACAAGGACCTGAAATTAGTTCCACTAAGAGCTACTGCTCCAAACCCTTACTGCTTCTCATAAAAACAAACCTTAGAAGAAAACTTTGCCTGATTTAATTTTTTTCGATTATTACGTGTGTTACAGCTCTTTATTCTGCTTATAATGTTAGTAAAGAATTGGGGAAACTGCTGGGCTTTCTGGAAAGATAAAAGCACTTACAGATACATAGCCATATCTCCTTAGTCTCAGCTGCTTTAATCAACCCAAAAGTCAATGGCTGAGGTGTATAATCCCCTTTCAAACCGCAAACAACTAATCAAGAGCTGTATTCTGTCCCTGTTCAGCAGAAAAGGTCATCTTGGAAATTTAGTTCCTGAAAATATTATCTTTAGGCCTCAAATTCTTTAATTTCTTATGAGATTAATTTCAGGCAATAGAGGTTGAATAGGCTGAAAGGTTTTTAAATGATGCACTGGTGGAAAAATTCATCGTATTTACATGCAGCATATCCTACAGCCAGCAGAAGGTTGAAAGGTTGTGATTATGGATACATCTGCAAATGAAATTTTCCTCTTCATGATGCCATCTTTCTACACTTGAGTGATATTTAATATCAGTAACAGGTGGAAAAGCTGATTGCAAAACACAGAGTGATGCTCTCCAAAATTCTACACTTGTTAATACCAGGGCTAATGAAGACCTGCTATGTGTAAATGCCCCTTATGCTCTTACACTTTAGGACATTCAGCCTTGACTCCATCAACAGAGACTTCTTTTTCCAGTAGGACAAGTAAACATGACACCTAATAAGGAGACCTCGAGCTGCTGCTGTCAATGTTATTAATTAGAGTTCTTCCTATTTTAGTTAACTGGGCACTTCAAGTCATGAGGAAACAATGACTAGAACAATAATCAGAAGAAGTTAAACTTTGAAAAAAACTGGTTTCTTAAATTGATGTCTTACATTCTTCAGCATAAGGAATTTTTCCCATCCAAAAAAACCAAAAAAACCCACAAGTAAATTTTAGAGAAAATGTTTAAGAAATAGGTACTACTTGGGGGATTACCTTCACCACACATTGTGCCTAAACTAAGAGATGATGGTGGGAGCACAGGATACCAATTGATTGTTTCCTTCCACTGAGCAGTTCTACCACCTTTCTTAATACAGACTGCAAAAAGAAATGAGCCAAATTCTTCTTTCTCCTCTTGGGAAGCCAGACCTTCATGTTTCGGAAAATGCAATGTCTCCTCTCTGCATGATGCATTGCCTGTGACTTGCCCTACAAACACCAGGATATTGAGGAAGTCAGACCTAAGCCTTTGGCATAAGTTATGTATAAAATGACCTTCTGCAAAATATCTTCTTCTCTCATGCCTTCAATTTTCTATGGATGAGGCTTGGTGTTTCTGGTGCTGTGATTCTACTCTGCCAGACATTCGGAAAAGAATTTGAGACAAACGTATTTTAAGCTGCTCTTTGTAACTTAGGCAGATCCTGGAGGATCAGTCTCAGCTTTCCTGTAGATAGGAAAGGAACAGAGATGAGAGAGAGAGTAGGAACTATTAGAAATGTCGTGACTTATCTCAATAATAAATTTTTTTTCATGCCTCTGCTTTAAACATCACGTTGAAACAATTTCATTGCTTCAAAGTTTCAAGAAAATTTTCCTATTGGTAGGAATCTGCCTGTTTTGTCTTCTGTGCCTGAATCCCAACACCCCAATTGGTGCCACCCGTGTCTGAAAGAGTGCAGCAACAATTCATACCTGTCCCCTCTTGCCCTCCCACATACCCATTGTCAGGCTTCTGAAATCTCTACCAGCAGAGTCAGGATCCACCTGCTGTTCTTCTTTCCTCTGGCACAGCTTTGCACACCTGAATGTGATGTTTGCCTTTTTATTCTAAGGTTCTTCCGTCACTGATTTTTTCTGTTCACCTTTAACAGGTCATTGAGAAAAAAAACATTGATCAGCAGGTATGAAATTATGCATAATCTGGTACTTTTGTATCTTCTCCATTTGCCTTTCCAGTGGACTGGAGTCTACAATAACACAGTCCCTCTTTTAGCTGGGAAAGACAAAGAAGGACTGGCACGTGGCTGTACCTTTTAGGAAGGGAATGCCCTAAAATGTGAGAGTATTCTCTTTTTGGCTCTTGAAACAATGAGATGTTGCTTTTGGTGGACATAGAGAGGTGGTGTTTTACAACAATTTAGTTTCCTACTCTACCAGCTGAGTTCCATTTTGACCCAATTTCAGGTTATAAGACTACAGGTATTGGCTTGAGGTCAACTAAGTGATGATTGGGTTGAGGATTGTGAATCAACTGCTGATGAGTCACAGCTGTAAAGAAATTATTTTAGTAAGAGGAGTTTCTTCAGTACTAAAGTACTGCAACATACTTAAAAACAATAACAAAAGGAATATATTTCTGGTTCAAAATAAAATGGCAAAAAACAAAGTAGTAAAAAAAAAAATCTTTGGATACTTTTCAACACTGCACAGAAATGCAACTTGGCTGAAACATCTTCAGTATCACATCATCTGCTCTGCAGGAACCTTGTTGAAGGCAATTAATTTTTAATTAGCAATGTGCCAGCAGACGGCTCAGGAAAGGATTGTTTGCTGAGTTAGTCCAAGTTGTCATATGTAATTTATGTGGCAGAGCAGTTGCAGTAGCACAGTGTCTGTAGGAATATACTAGGTCTCCTTCAGGGAACTTAACACACACTACTTAAACTCTTGTTCCAGTGCTCAAATGCTGACAGTGCTAAAATATAGAGAAATACTGAATATGATATGATAGGGCATGTTTGATAAGAGCTGATCAATATTATTCAGACAATTGCTTTCCTGACATTCAGCTCCAGGTAAAGAGATCAATAAAGGAAATATTCTGGAAATATGGGACCTCTTTTTTTAAGTTTGAAGCAATGCATTGATGTTACAGTTTATTCAAAGACATGCCAAAAATTAAAAATGCTATTGAGTTGAAATTTTTTGGGGGTAATACGTATTTCTTATTATTTTGCATCGGAGTGGGAAAGGTAAATCATCTTCCTTATAGGTTGACCTGTCTTTTGGAGCTTTTCTCCTATTTCAGGTCTAAACCTGAACCAAACCACTTCCTCATTCACATCTTAGGATTGCATTTCTTAGGGTAGCTTGTTGTTGTTCCTTCTAAGGTATTTTAAAATGACATTTACCAGACTGTGCAGCGTTGCTGCCACCCCTCACTGAACATGAGTATTGCACAGGTCACCATGTTTGGGAGGGACCTGCACTGGACCTTGAAGATTAAACATTGTCTATAGGTGATCATACTGAGCTGTTGAATCAGGACAGGAGAAATTAACTGCAAAATATTTACACTTCCATGTTTATTTACTTTACCTATTGATGATTAGTTTCATCTATAAGCTGGAAAATATATATTTTTGTTTTTAATTACTGTGCTACAGGCTCAGCCTAAAGCCTGAAACCCAAGTCAGGTTGTGTGAAATTCCAGGATTAACCCAGCTTGGCCAGGTGGGCTGTTTGTACAGAAGTGCACTGGAGCACTACTTAGGGCTTGTGGGAGATGCTTCTTCCTGTCAGGGTCACTCTTTCCCACATGAGGTGTGGATTTAAAGTTAAATTTTTTAAACTTTGTGAATACCAGCAGTCTTCCAGATAAACCTGGAGTGTACAGTGCACAAAGTAATGCCCGCTTTCTTATGCAGCAAGAAAGAATGTCTGGGATGAGATAAAGGACTTTAGGTGCCTGAAGAGAGCATCTATAATCCAAATTATATTCTGACGTTATTCACTGAGTACAGTATTAGCACAATACTTATTTATACTTATTAGTACAATACAATAATAATTACAGTATTAGCACAAATTCTGAAATCTTAATATAGTTGAAAATACGTCCAGAGGATCCGAGCACAAACTCTTCTCAGAGTTCACTCCTTTTCCATGTTGTAACACCTCTCAATAATTATGAGTCAGATGTGCTGATGACACATATCTGCATGAAGACTGCAAATTCAGTTTCTGATCTGGAAAGATGATTGACTATAACTGTTAGTGGGAAGACAGTTTTGTGGTGGTGTGTATCTAGTTCTTCTGAGGTGTCTAATTGGTATTTTTTTTATTTGGCGTCATTTGTAAGTAACGTTAAAACATCATTCCACAGGTGTGTTCTGGTTTAGTGCTGTCATTTATAGATGCTTTCAAGGTCTTGATTCAGTTGCAGAGGTGACTGCTCACTCTTGGAAGTTGTGCATAAACCTCACTATTGGGGGTTCTGTCCAAGTGCTGGCTCTCTGTAAAACTCATGTTTAGGAAGCTCAAGATACTGAAAGATAAAATATACGTAGCAAAGAAAATATGGATCTCAGACTGACAGCAAGGGACAAGAAAAGGCCCCCAAAGGGCAACATCAATAGATGAAAAAGTGATTTTTGCTGCTCCCTTCAATTCTAAATTCAGGATCTCAACCATTGTGTGGCACAGGCAATAAATTAAGTAGAGAGATATCTACAGTGATAATGGTTAAGACTTTCTAAATAGAAGCCCAACAATCAGTTGTTGCTTTACTTAAAGTTATCTACAACAAATAAATCTTTTTTTCTCCTTGCAGAAAACTGATTAGGCACAAATCAGACAGCCAATTGCTTTGTGACTGAAGTCCATTCTGTAACAGAATAGCTAAAGGCATCTTATATGTTCACAAATTGCTTTGTGATTTGAGGCTTTTGATCCAAAATATTGTGTCAGATTGTTATCACTAATGAAATCCTTATTGTATTTCTTTGCTTTTGTGTAGCTCTTTACCCATGAAGAGTCCAACTTTGTGAAGTCATTGTATAAAGGCTTGTGCAGATTTTGCTTACATCAAATCTAAACTGAAGCTTTTAAATCTGGAGAGGATTGTTGTTCCCTCCTTCCCTCAATTATACTGTCACAGGGTTCTGAATTGCAGAAACAACACAGAGTTACAATAAGGAGAAGAAATGGAGCCAAGGCCAAGGTTTTTAATTTCCAAAGCTGTATCACATACTTTTGCTGCCATTAATCACTTGTGTGAACATTGCATTGATCTCTCTATTACCTGTGCTGGTATTTCCATGCTGTGTGTTTGTGTCTTCAAAGTATGGACCAGGTAGAAATCCTAGAACAGAACAAACTAATATGAGCTCTGGAAGTAACCCAAGAGGCTTGGATAGAGTGATTATTTCTCTGGGAATATCTATGTACATCTGGGCCACGTGTTTTACCATCCTGTCAGAATCCTGTGGGAACATGGCTTTTCTTGGAGTTTGTTTTCTCATGTTACTCTAGATATAAATTCCCCTATCTCTATTAATTTCAATTTACAATCTAAATAAATGTAGCCTTAAAACATTTGGTATTTCACAGCACCAAGTAGAAACATCTGATTTCCACTCCCACCCCTGTACTTTCTGCATAGAGTTGTAAAGTTTTCCTTGGGTGTGTGGAGACAAACCTGAATAAAGCAGAACTTGAATTGCTTTGTTAAGGCACAGCATTTGCTTTGTGGGGCCTGAAAGGAATAGCCAGGAAACTTGTGGTGAGTGGACTGGGGGCAACACTCCTAAAGCCTCCTGCAGAACTGATGCTCCATCATGAGGAGCAGACAAGGCAGAAGAAATCTGCTTGGACATAACTGGAATACTTGATGTGTGATACTGCAGGTCCTTCTATGATTATGTACTAATGTTTTAGGTAGTGTACTGATGTTTTAGGAGTAGTTAATCTTTTTACTAGTGACAGCCTTCTGATACTGGTGGTTATTGGTCTCCTGCCTTACAGTTCCAAAGTTGCTCTCATCCCCTGCCCTGAGCTGAGCTCTGATTGCAGGTCACATGCAGGTCTCCCAACATGCTGGAAAAGCAGGCATGAATTCATGATGAGGAGCATGACATACATCAGTTAGTGAGTGAACTGAGACATAGCCTGTAATCCAGAGAATTTTTTTCATTGCTATAGAGAAGATTCCACCAGAATAATAATTAAAAAAAATCCCAGGGTTATCAAACCATTCTAAAATTTGTGAAGTTTTCTGTTGCAAATAAGGTGCTGCATTTCATCAAAGTGTTCACAAAGATTAGCAGCTAACAATTACTTCCATGAACACTTCAGTTGGTGGGAGACTGAATGGGAATCAGTGCAAGAATACAGCAGTGGATAAAACACTTGACAACAGGAATTAAACTTTTCAAATACTGAACAAATCATCACTGATTAAACACCTTTTTCATCTACCTATAGACTGTCCTTTGCAGCAGGACCCTTCAATTTGGTATCATTAGTCTATCTGAAGAAGACTGGTCTCTCCCCTGTATTGGATTATCAGTCAAATATTTACTGTCCCTTAGCTTGCCTCCATTTTTAGAATTACTCACAGGAATGAAATGAGAATTCAGTTTTAGCTTTGATGTTTAAGTGTCTCCTGTTGAGCCTGCTAAGCCTGGCTGGAATACAGAAAACCAGTGTCTGTTTTGATCCCTGCGGAAAACTAAAGGAAGAAAAATAAAACAACAAAAAAAACCCCTCAAAGCTGAGTTTGATTTGTGCAAAGCCAGGTTGGAAAAAGTTGATCTATTCCATCCTCAATTATTGAATACCAGCAGCATTAAAAACAAAGACAAGACACAAAAAGCCCCACCCAGAATCAAGCCCTGTTAATGATATCTCTGGGAAGAATGCTTTGAAAACAAAATCAGAATTCTACAGTTTTATCAACTCTGGCAGTCTTTCATTTCACAGTATAGGTTTGACTGGTGCTATATATGTTGGTATGAAGAAGAAATGGAAAAGCCTCATCCTGCACCTGTTAGGTGCAAGAGTTTATGTGAGAGAGAGTTGACAGAGAATGTAGGGTGAGGCCCCAGCGCCCACGCCTGTGACATGCATAAATTACAAGCAAAATTCTAAAAACTTAAACCACAGTGGGAGCTTCAGTGATAAACACTCTGAGGCTAAATGTACAAGCGGGGTATGATCCACCTCTAGGTTCCAAAGTCAGCTCAAGTTAATACAAAACCTATCCATGAGAATCTTTCTGTTGTCTTCCATTAAGCTCTGCTAAACGGATTTCCTAGTAGGGTGAAAAGTCCATGGGGATGTAGGGGAAGAGGGAGAGAATTCACATGGAAGAGCAGGCTGTCTCTGGGACAGCATTCTCCAGCATGCCTAAATGGAATCCCAGATTTAGGTGACTGTGTTCTGAAGTGCATCTCCTGGAGTTGCAGAGCAAAGCCTTGGTGATCGCACCTGCAATTTAGTGTGGATCCAAGGGAAGATTTGAACCTGGAACCTGCCTCTGGTCCTGCCATTTGCCAAGGAGAAGCTGCAGAGACGAAGAACAGAAGAGGTATTTAGTTTGGGTTGAGAAACCTGGGCTGGAAATGAGAGAACTACCACAAAAATAAAAGGGCGTGCGGGGTTTAACAGGTAAAAAACCCCTTTCTTTGAGACATCTTATTTAACCTGAAACAAAACCATTTGTATGCATAGGAGGAAGTATCCTCCTATTCTTGCTTCTCTTTTAGACTTATTTTGCTTGAATTTTAAGCCAAACCCTGTTTAGAAGTGCCCACACGGGCTGCTCTTCTGCATTTTCCTCCGAGTGTAACTGGAAAGCGCCCACATTGTTTCCACACTTTCCGAATGTTCCCCTTAGGTTTCTTTTTTATCCCGTCTGTCCCTCAAGCCCTCCCCCTCCTCCTTCCCCCCTCCCCAGCCCTTTCCAGCTGAAATTGGTGTCATCCGTTGTGGCGGGTTCCTTTTTTTAACCCGCCAGGCCTGCGCTAGACCCCCCATCCCACCGCCGGCTGCTGCGGGGGCCGGGCCGGGCGGGCTCTGCGGTGCCGCAGGTGCGGGGCGGGCGCTCCCGCACGGCCACACCGCACCCCCCCCCCGCCGCATGCGGGACAGCCCCGGCTCGGGGGAGAGAGGAGAAGCGCTGGGAACCGCCCTCAGGACCGGGAACCACCCGCAGGGCTGGGAACTGCCGGGAGCTCGGCCCTGGCTGGCCCCCGCGGGGCGGGCGAGCGGAGGCTGGGGATGCTCGGCTGGTGATGCTGGTGGCGGAGGAGGAGGAAGAGGAGGAGGGGGGAGCTGGCGGGACAGCCTGAGGTGGGCGGAGGGGGGAGGCGGGTGTTATACCGTCGCTCCGGGGAAGGGCTGAGCATTTGCAAATCCCGGCTGCAGCGAGAGTGGGGAGCATCCTACCCCCGCCGGGCCGGGCAGGGCGAGCTTCCCTCGGTATCCTAACGCCGTCCGCCTTATCCCCGCCTTCCCCTGCCCGCCCGTGCCGCCCCGTGTCTCCCGTGCGGCGGAGCGGAGAGCGGTAGCTCGGGGCGATCCGCGCGGAGCGCAGCGCTGAGCCACCGCCGGCCCCTGTCCCCGCCGCGCAGGCACGGGCAGAGCCCTGGGTGAGTAGTCCCGGAGCTTCCCTGCTCCTCCAGACAGGCCAGAACCGTCCAGGCCCCCTCCTCCACATCCCCGTCTGCTTCTGCTCTCAGTTGGGTGCCCGCAAGGTGCGGATCATCTCTGTCCTCTGGTAGGTTGGTCAAGCTGGGATCCTTGCTTGGGGAGGGATTTTTGAAAGGCTTCACTATCCTCTCCTAAGTTATCTGTCTCAACTTGGAAATCAGCTCCTTCTCTTCTATATAAGCTTCTTTTTTTCCCCCATCTTTTCCTTTTTTTTGCCTGCTTTACAACTTTTCCAGCTTCCTTCACTTGCACCTGCCAATTTACATGGGTGCCAATGACATGCTGAGAGACTTTAGTCATTGAAGATTAGTTCTAGCAAGTGTCTCAAAACATCTGTGTGTTTTCCTTTTGTTCTCCCCAAGGCTGAAAAGACATGACAGCTGAAAAGACTATTCCTATAATTAATGGCAAGCCAGAAGATGCTTTGGACCCGGAAGCCTCAAGCACCAACCTTGTCCACAGCAACGATAAGAAAGTTCATGAAAGAGGTCACTGGAACAATAAAGTTGAATTTGTGCTTTCTGTGGCAGGGGAGATTATTGGGTTGGGAAACGTATGGAGATTCCCATATCTTTGCTACAAGAATGGAGGAGGTAAGATGGCATCATATGTTGATTTACTGCTCACCCTAAACGTGGGAAATAAACAGTTAAGGACGCTTTGCAGTGATTTATTACGCTAGGAAGAGATACGAGCTCAAGATTTCAGCATATGTGCAGAGAGGGAAGTGTAAAACATCTGACAACTAAGAAAAAAAAATCATATTTCTCTTTCCTTTTCTAGAAACACTGTGTGGGTTACTTTTACGAGTTGCTTTTACGTTAGTAAATGGCTGTATTTTTTTTCATGAGGTATTTAATATAGAAGAAGCCAGTGTTCCCTTAGAGTAACACGGTCTGTGTTTTCTTCTACATGGGAATACAGACCCAAGCATACTTCAATAAGTTTGTCTGACACAGGAAAGAATGTAACAGTTTATTTTTCAAGCAGAATACTTTGGAGAAGATGCATGTTTTTTCTGATAATGCCACAAAGACGAAATTCTTCATCATATAGAAATTTTTGTTACTCAGTGTACTTGCTTTCTTCCTCAGTGCTTCCCCAGTTCCTATAGTAAGGTAGGGGAAGATGTCAAAACTGATGGTTGCTCAAAGAAGAGAGCAAACCCTAATAAATTTAAAATATGAATGTTATTTGAGAGAGAAAAGAGCAGACTTAACTTGTACAGAAGTAAGACCACGTGGCATGTATTGGTCACAGTTAAGTACAAACTGTGTAAGATATATGATAGCTGAGAATAAGCACATCATCTGTGACTTACGAAGCAATGAAGAAAGAAAAGTAAATTAAAAACTCAGTTTAGAATTCTGTGGACTGGGTTCAACATTCTCCCTGCTTAAGGCAGTGTGAGTGTAACCACACGGGCTGGGAGGAAAATTGAATGTCAGTGGCTGAGATGCAAAGGTCTGTCCCATGAGGGGTTTCCTCGCTAACAACGCTGCACCAAATGTATTTTCCCTGTTCCTCCTTGTCCGAATTCAGGTATGGTTTTGGCCCATTTTGTCTGCTCTTTCTCTAAGACTAATAGTGCTGTGGAAGGCATGTTTGTTTGCAGTGCCTTTCTCTGTGTATCTGTACTTGGGCAAAACTAAGATAGCAGGAGTTCACCTCTTTCCAGAATGATGTTACCAAATACTGCTGTTAGTACGTAAATATTAATATGCTGGCTATGATATACAGGACAGTTTCTCGTTGATTGTCAAAGTGTTCCCAGAGAACTTTTGGAAGAGGAACAAACAGAAATGTATTTTTGGTGTGTCATTTTCTTGTCCACACAGCCACCTTTCCATGTCCGTTTGTAGGTATGTGCTACCTTGTCAAAAAGTGATGCTGTGATTTTTTAAAGGCTCTAACATTAGGTAGGAAGAATTCTAATCATGGTTTTGGGTTATGCAATGATAACGTATGCACTCAAATATCATGTTGAATCACTACTCTATTCTTCAAGGATAGAATTAGTGTGTGTGATCTAATTGGTCATGTCCTGGCACCTCGGGGAATTTGCCATTGACCAGTTTTATTCAATGAAGGGTTGGTCTGTGACCTGTGGCTTTGTAATTCTCCAGAGTGCCCTGGTGGAATTAGACCAGAGTTTGTTTTCAGTGTTTACATCTGATGCACCAAACTGCTTAGTGTGTGGTAAGTGAAGACGATGGTAAAATACATGAGCTAGTCATGAAATAACTTGCTAGATACAGAACAAACCCAGGAGCTCTAGTATGGAACTTGGGAGCTCTGACCTCCCTCTGGCACTTCCCCTGAGTCATAACAGGCTGTGTAAGCATAAGCTTCTATAATTTTAGGTTGTTCTTGTAGATATTTATTTGGAGATTTTAGGAAAATTAATTTCTTTTTATTAGAATTCAATATTTCATGGAATACGATCTTTTTACAAGCTGAGAAACCTGATTTTCATAATGTATACCTGCAGTAGAACAGTGTTGAAAAAATAGTCAAAGCAAATACTTTGGATTTCAACAAGTTGCCATGTTAAACTCACTGTGATTGTGAGCTGGATGTGATACTGGCCAGCAGTTCACCTGGCCTGTACAGATCTTGTTCAAAACAATATGCACAGTAAATTCTGCAGAGAAGTCATGTTTTAGCTGTAAGGATTCCAGTCTTTGTGAAATCCTCATGGATTGCTTGAGAGGCAGATGAGATTCAGCTATAGGAAAATTTCCCAGTTGAGGGAAGAGACTACTAGTGAAGAGATCCTCTGGTGCTGTGCTGGCTCTGAAGAAACAAACTGCAAGTAAAAGCAACTGGTTTTAGTTGTCTTAACTTTCTAATCAAGGTGACTAAAGCACAGCAGTTGTTACTGGTTGTGTTTGAGTTTTGATGTGGTTCATAAGCTATACTGGAGTTTGCTGGGGGCATCTGACAGAATTGTTGATGCTTTGTTATTTCCCTAGAATTTCACATTAATGTTTCTAGCTGATCAGGCAAAATACTGCTTTCCTGCTCTTATAAGTAGTTCTAAAGTCTGTTCCTTTTCCATAATGTTTATCATCAGGCTTATGTAAATAATATACAAATGACTTCTTGGATTTAATTTCTTCATTCCTTCTTTCCTGGGAAAAGCAAGGAAGAGAAGATAGTGTAGACTGATGTGGTTGATGATCAGTGCAGAACTTTGTGGCTGAGCAAGACTGTAATCTTTTCAGTGTTTGAGAGACACACGAGCAGACTTTAGTCTATGCTGAGCAATTTTGATCTGGCCTTTTTTAGTCCAAGGCATTGGCTTACAGGTCAACTTTTGATATTTGGGGCCAGGCATAAACGCTTCCTGCACTGTCAGCTCGATGCCTGAGAGAGAGCTAAATGATCCTTCCTTTACTAGGAGAATTCTCACTCAGTTGTCAAGGAACTGCATTCGTTATAACCAACACCCACTCAATATTCCCTTGTAGGCGCTTTCCTCATCCCATATGTGGTTTTTTTCATTTGCTGTGGAATACCAGTATTTTTCCTGGAGACGGCCTTGGGACAGTTCACTAGTGAAGGAGGCATTACATGCTGGAGGAAAGTTTGCCCTCTCTTTGAAGGTAACAAACCCTTCTGTGTTCTACTGCAAAAGAATGCGTTGACCTTGAAGTAAAATGAAATAAATTGTATCAAAATTGAGGTTAAGATATATCTAAAAAAGTAAGCATTTGTTTTTAAATTACCTGGAAAGCAGGAGTTTTCTCTCATGTCTCACTTATTTTTTTTTGTTTTTTTTTCTCTAGGCATTGGCTATGCTACCCAAGTGATAGAGGCACACCTAAATGTATATTACATCATTATTTTAGCATGGGCTATCTTCTATTTGTTTAACTGCTTTACTACAGAACTTCCCTGGGCTACCTGTGGGCATGAATGGAATACAGGTATGACCTCAGTGGAGATTATCCCTATACAAAAACCTTCCAAATAATTGATTAATACATTAAAATGCCATGAACAAAACTATTCTTGTAGAAAAGTCACTGCAAATGGGTCAATCACATCCCATGACAAAGGAAACCTGGAATGAACACTTACTGATACCTTTTTGGTCTAGGTCATTGTATAAGCATTTGTTTCTGTAGAATATATCGCAGAAGAAGATGATTTTGGATTTTTTTAATTCTGTAAGATATTCTGGCTAAATCCCAAGACTCTCATTTGCAATCATACCTATTCTCCATAAATTCAGTGAGTGAATTCTGCTGCAGAGACGGACCTGATGACAGGTTGCAATCTTACTCTTTCACTCTAATGAAATCAGGAG
The DNA here is from genome assembly GCF_003945725.1 of Corapipo altera. NCBI lineage: Eukaryota > Metazoa > Chordata > Aves > Passeriformes > Pipridae > Corapipo > Corapipo altera. Next base: position 613,555 of record NW_020884967.1, read on the forward strand.
GCATTTGAATGGAGAGAAAAATATTAGATGTGGATCTTTGGATTTGCTCTTTTAAACGCCAGATGTTGAGGGAAAATGTTCATCAAGCTCCTTCTGGAAATTTAGTTGCATACATAATTCTTACAGCATGCAAAGTAGCCTCCTGCATGAACGATGAGGTGTGTGTTTGTGAGGGTTTGCAGTACAGGGCTCTTCATCTGTCTCCTTTCATTGATATTTTTATGTGTAATTCTCTGCTTATTGCATTTCTGGATCACAAACACCTATGGGGAGGTTTCCTACCAATGCCCTCATTTCCATTATTCCTGTAGTTTGTGTATTTATTCCTTATATCGCTCTCCTATTTCAACCCACATACCAATTGTCTTTCATGTTTTTCTGTTAAATGACCATTACCATGGCTTTTGAGCACACCTAAAACTGCCTGAAATCTTACAGTTAATGTTAGGGAACTAGTCTTGGGCCCAATGGATGTGGAAGGCTTTGGTATCAGTTCTGGCAACCCAGCAGAGGAGCTTGGCTGTTGTTGGTTGTTCAAACGCGACACGTCAACTCAGCAATGCTGAGCTGCTTTGGCCTCCCTTCTCTGTGCTAGAGATGATAAGAATAAAAAGCCAGAGGAATTATTCACTTGCCATATTAGGGCAAAGTGGAAGCTTGTTGCTGGCCATGCTCCATAAGCCATTTGTTGCCATAAGCCATTGAACTTGGAATATGCTGTAATTCCCAATCCAGTGCCTCAGTTCCTCAACATGTCTTTCTGCCTGAGGGGTTTTATTGGCCCTGCCATTGAAATGTGCCTTTGGGAAGTGTTACAGGAGAGTGGTCATGGATATTTTTCTGGGATAGGCCTGTGGTCTGGTGATCAAAACACAGTGTTACACGTGCAGCAAATGTAGAATGGTGGCTTCACAAGGTGCACAAACAAGAAAAAATGTACTTGCACGTCAATATAACAAACATTTTTTTTTTGTTCTTTTGTAGAAAACTGTGTGGAATTTCAAAAACTTAATATGAGCAACTGCAGTCAAGTCTCTTTACAAAATGCCACTTCTCCAGTGATGGAATTCTGGGAGTAAGTGCACATGAACTTAATGTTTGATCAGTCTATTCGTTATCTTCCAATAACTCGATCGCTTACACTTGATTAAACACCTTGTAACCCTATTATGGCACTTAGTGATGTGAGTTCCTTTGGAAATTTTCTTATACAGCCAAAGAGAGTCAGGATGAGGGGTTTTAACTCTTTTTTTTCTACAAGGAAAGGAATTCCATATCCTGAAAGAACACAGAACAAAGTGTGCCACTTGCTCGGGAGCTTGGCTCCTGCTGCTGGAGGAAAGAGCCTCAAACCCATACTAATGAGGAGGCAGAGGTGAAAAAAAGAGGAGGATTTAAAATATTTTTGCAATTTTTTTTTTCCAAATGTTTCTTAAGAGTTTGAGAGTTGCATCTTCATCCTTATTTCAGCTGTCTAATACTTTCTCTTCTGCATCTCATTATATTTTAAAGCACTATGTAAGTGTTAGTTATTCAGCTGGAGTAATGAGAGAGTTTAACTCTCTCGTGTCTCCTGGATTCTGATTTCTAGTTAGACTGTTAGAAGAAAAGTATATCTTTGCAAAGCATGGTCTGCTTTTGTGGTGGTTTTTTGTTTTTTTTTCTCGCTATAAATATTTAATCAAAGCAGTTCAGTATCATATTTGTTTCTTGCAGGGCACAGTGTGTGTTCAGACAGTCATAGAAATGGAATGTTACTTTTAATACTCAATGATCTCACAATTTAACGTGTGTTACACAATTCTGGGTAAATAGAATTTCTTGAGGACCTATTAATTTTGTTGTTAAGACAGAGCCTTAATCTAAGGCTGTATGTTTAGAGCTCTGTTTTATGTTCAGGACAGCAACAGCTACACTTTGAAAGAACCAAGAATTAAGAGTGCCCTTGAAGGGGGAACTGTACATTGACACAATTACCTTGAATGTGCTATTGTCTCTTTCTGAACCTTTTTGTCTTGCTACATCAGTTAATTTAGCCTTCATGGGCAGTAAGTGTTGCTTTAGTAAATAATACTGTTTTATTTAAAAATAAAATAAAAAAACCCCAAAACTAAATTAAACCTGAACAATATGAAAGAGGCACAAACTCTCTGGGTAAAATTGTAACTTCATTTTCTGTTAAAATTTTCAATAATCTGAACACACTTGAAGTATTAAATCCAAGTATATCAACTCTACCCACTTCCTAGATAATGTTTCAGAATAAATAAGAGTTTCTCAGGGGACATCTTTTATTGCTATGACTTCATCATTGTACCAAAAATATCTTATGGCTCTTTAGGATAACTTGAATTAAGGTTTCATAGAATTAGAGTAAATGAGTAAAAGTATTTTCTCCAGTACTAACATAATTAACCTGCTGCATTTTTTTGCTCATTCAAAAATATTCACAATTCAGCCACTGGTTGGTAACTCCAGTTATCCAGAGGAGTAAGCAACATTTAATTAAATTATATAGAGGGTACAGACTAATTTTTGTCCGCTCATGTTTCTAGGGTTTTGTGAGGCTTTGTCAGTGTTCACCTTTGGATTGCCTAAATTCCTATGTCAGTTTATTTTGATGCACATACAAATACATTTTAAGCATGTCCCTTCTCAGAGTCCTCTAAAAATGAAGCCAAACATGAGTCTACAGCTAAACTTTAATGCAAATTACAGTGGAGTTGAAATCCTTAAAATTTGGGGCATATATGCCTGCCTGATTTTGGATAAGTTAGGAATGGCTTATGAAACTAGAAGGGATAATCAGATTTAGTCTTTTCTCAAACTTGTTTTACAGTCTTGTGTATATATACTCCTACACTTTTAAAATAAAAAATAATAAAAAAAAAAAAGACAAGGTAAACAAAATAATTTGTCATTTATTTGGAACTTCTTTCTTTATTGTGCTATGGACAAACTTTTTGTAATACTAACAGCCTGCTGGCTAAAATTGCTTAAGATATTAAACTTATCTACTTTTTCGAAGCAAAACTGAAGTTACCCAGTTTTTCACCCTTAGAAAATAAATGTAGTCCTTTCCTGCTGAGAAAATTACTTGCCTTGTTAAAATTGAAGTAGGTATGATGTTGAATGGCTTCAAAATTTAAAATAGATATGACACACTAGTTTGAGAATGAGCTTTAATAAGTGTCAGGACTCATGTTGCATTAAAATAACTAATCAGAATTAAGAGAAGATTGAAATTAATTATGTGTCTTAAATATCAGATGTAAATAATAAACCTCCACAGTGGAGGTTTTTAATGTACAGATGTGCAAGGCAGATCAGAGAGTGATTAATACAAAGTAAACTAGACTAGTTAATTTGCCCAGAAAATCATCTTCTAATCTGTAGATAAGTGTTACCAGCAATATTATTTCACTTAGCCAGAGGTCTTGTTCCTGTCACGTTGCTTTACTACTTTGTAAATTCTGATTTTTGGAGCAGTAAATTTATTGAAAGACCTGTTGAAACAAATAGCAAGAGGAAAGATGCTCTTTGCTATTTTCAGAGCTCATGTTGACAGTGTGTGAGAATCCTCAACCCCCAATCTCAGAACTGAGTTCATTTGCATAAATGACCGGGTTCCTTAGTAGTAATTAAGGTGGTGCCCGTGAGGGGAAGAGGGAAGGTTTTGGGTTTCTTCTGAACAACCGTAGAATTCAGAACCTTTACACTTTGCTCTCTGCCATGCCAAGGCTGCAACTGAGATTTCTGTAAGATGTGGCCATATACAGCCAAATTATTGTGTGAGGGGTCAGCTGTTGGGGAAAAAAAATTTGTGGCTTTTTTTTTTTTTTTTTAATGGTGTTTTCTTGTGGTTTTTTTTTTGGTTTTGTTTTGATTTGGGGTTTTTTGTTTGTTTGTTTGTTTTTGTTGTTGTTGTTTTTTTTTTATCTGTTACCATCCAATCTTGAGTTAATCTGTGGATTAGAGTGGTAATTATTGTGAATAGTGATCCTATTTACTTACTGAATAGGGAGCTCGTTTACATGAAGGACTCAATACTGCATTTGTAAACTGCCAGGCTGATGTTACAGCTTTCCTTTGATAGCTAGTTACCACAGTCTCCTACAGTAGTTACCATATCTTCAGGGTTTTTTTTTAATTAAACCCAACCTGACAAGAAAAATGCTTGGGGGAGCCTCAGTAATGCATGTTTTAGCAGTGCTGTGTGTTTGCTTTGAAGCCCGATGGTGTCAGTCTGAGAGTTCCCAATGCTGAGGGATGCACAGGTTGCTGTGTATCACACAGAATTTACATCATATAAGTGCAGGGGAACAAGGTTTTATCTGTGCAAAAATGAATACACCAGGCCCAAAAGAATGCCTTCATTTCTGGCTTTGAAGAGGAGTCTTCTCTCTTTTAACTGGTGCTACTGTGTCTTTTTTATTATCTAGTCTATAAGACTCAGCCCCTATTTATTCGTGACTGGAAGTAAATCCAAGTCCTCAGCTGGGCTGGGGATTGCAAACAAAGCCTTCAGCTTTTCTGCTGAAATATTTGTAGCTTTTTTTGCTTCTGTAGCTTTGGTTGCTCCTTAATCTATTCCTCAAGTTGAGCATCATCTCACCCAAGTGCAGCGATGACTGAGAGGATGTTTTGCAGCACCATGAAGCTTTTCTGGCCTGCAGACCAAGAGTTCCCCTTCCTCAGGTCTGTACAGAGGATGCTGCCTCTGATACTTCAGCATTCTCCACCTGCTTTGATAGCTGGGTCACCCACAGACTTAATTATTGTCCTGGATGGATTGTTCTTTGTTTAAAAAAATAGCAAAAGACTATAGAGACAAATACTGCAGTAGGTTCTGAATGCCTTTTGCTATGCTCGGAAGAATCTCATTGCACACGCAGCAAGTTCAAAACTTAAAATATTTTTAGGAGCCAGTAATTGATAACTCCTCGTCTGTAGCTCTCCAGTGAAAAGGGTCTGATCCTGCTGGAGGAGCAGCAGGCAGAGTTTGGGAGTTTGGACACTCTTTTCTTGTTTTCCTACTTAAAAAATGCTCTTGCTGTTAATGTTTTAAATGTGAGCAGACTTGCCACTGACCACTGGTATCAATGTTGACAACTGGGAAAAATTAGGAGATTTAAGGATTTCTTACCATAATTCAAAAGCCGTAGCCTTGAGAAGCCTCACATTCCATCTGTATGTACAGCATTTTAAGGTAAGCAGCTAAATTGATAAAAATTCACTTCTTATTCTTCAAACTCTCCGTTGCTGTGTTCCAAAGGACAGGCAAGAGTCTGAAACTTCACTTTTCACTTCTTACTGGTGCCAGCATTCAGAGAATGGCCCCTTGACTCCCATTTATGGCTTTTCCCTCATCCACTGTTTAAGGATTTTCTAAGAAAAAGTAATAATCATAGTTTCTAGGCACAGCACATGGAATTTTTGGTGTCCAAACATTAAACAGTTAACAGTAGCAGCTTCAGTGTTGATAATTCCTGATATGTTAAAGCAGTCCAATGAAAGAGAGCTGTGGCATTAGGTGAGGATGTATTTATAGCCTGGGAAACAGAATAGAAAGGAGAGGATGCTCTGCTCCATTGTTTTTTCTGCTTTCCTAGGAGAAGAAATTGCCTGGCAGGTGTGGGGGGCATCAACCATGTCTGTGTGCTCTTTTGGCAGCTACTCCAGTCTGTCACCATGGTCAGGAATTTGAGGTTTCCAGTGCCTGGGAAAGGAGCTGGACAGAAAGAGGACCCTTGGTTGATTCCACCTCAATAGTTTTTTATTGGCTGTATAACAACAACTTAGTCCTCTGTTAAAGAAGGTCTAGTTGTTGGCCTGTCACTCTCTGGAGAGGGTGACACATCCTTAGCGTTTCCAAGTAAAGCCTAGTGAGAAAAAAAACATTGGTTTTGTCTAGGGAAAAGAAAAGGGACTGTTCTCAGCAAAAAGGAAAAGGCACAAACCCATTCCTTGCAAAGTCAAAAAGAGGTTTTTCCTGTTTCATTCAGGCTGCAAATGAGTGCAGGAGTCACACTGTGGTTAATCCCCACCACACTAGGAGAAGTCATTAGCAAGTTGAGCCTGATCCTGCAGTGCTCAGTACCCAGAGACCTCCAGCACCCCTCAGAACCAGGCCCTTTGTGCAGGTCTTGTAGAACATTGAGTCGTGCCAGACTTGCTTGTTTCTGCTCAGTTCATAAGAGGCCGTGTGAAAATTGCTTTTTTGTTTGGAGTCATGTGAGCTCTTCATCTGGTTTTGCCTCGAGATCACTGACTTTTCCTGAGCTCGGTTGAAAGGAGTGAATGGGACAGGTGACAAAATGCAAAGTGGATTTCTTCTATATCGAGGGATGAACCCTGAAGCAGAAAGATGAACTGCCATGGTTTTTTTGATTTTTGTATTGAATATTGTACATAGCAATTTTACTGTGGAGAAAAAAAATTACCTTAGAAATTGCGGTGTCAAGTATTTGTGTATTAGGAAATAAAACTGCACAACATTATTTCTATTAAGTCCACACCTTTTATGAACATGATCATCTTGAGATGAAGGACTGCCTAATATTTTGTCAACATATCTGCTTTGATCTTGTTAGAGGATGGATAGGGAGCAAACACTGTGCTGGTATTCAATATTTGTTCTTTTTGTCAGCAGAGTAGGAACCTAATAATAAGGAGAAGATAGAACATAAGAAAATGAACAAAGTTATTAATTTAATCAAGGCTTCTTCGGGTGCTCATGGTGCCTGTGGTTGTACCATCATGGTTTCCTTGATTATTTACGTGTTCATTCATCCTCACAAAATTTCAATAAGTTCAAATTATTCCCATTTTACAGAACGGGATCTGAGCTACAGAGAGAGTAAAAGTGCTAAGTATGGGGGTGGGCAAGACACTTTTTTAGCATTAAGGTTACACAATTTTTATTCCAACAAAGGAACAAGAAAATGTATGAAAGTCAGCTTTGGCCAAACATTAATATAAAGTTACTTAATTGAAGACACCATGGTTGAAACAATAATTGCTATTTCATTCCAAACAAAACATTTTTTTTGTACACTTGCATGAATATTTAAGTGGGTTTTTTTTTAAAAAAGCAGTAATTTTTGTTGTCTTTTCTCTAGTGACTATTTAGAAAGCTCTCCTTTCTGTATTTTGTCGGCAAAAAATTGAATATATGTTTCACTTCCTTGAATGTGTTCTGTACAGGTTGGGAATTTCAGTGTCTTCTCTTGAGCTCACTCAGCCTTGTATAATAGTTAAATAATGATGGAGTATGGACTGGGATTTAACGTCTGGCTTCTCAGGGTGTTGCCACAACTAGAATTGGACAGGATCATTCTCTCCCTGTCACAGTATTTATTGAGATGGTTCAGACTGAAAAGGTTACCTGAGAATAATTGAGGGGAGACTATTCTTATACTCGGTATGTTAATAGTTAATATTAGACCATCCAGTTCAGGCTTTGTGGCAAAGAAATAGCTGTTCATACACAGCACTAACAGGAGAGAGGGATAACTCTGACTGAGGCTCCTGCAGAGCAGCAGGAAGTTTAATAGCTCTGGAGTTCTCCCTGTAGCCTTTAGGTGGGTTTCCAGCAGGAGGGCTGAGCTTTTTGCCTGTTTCCTGTCCTGGTCTCTTCTCTGAGTTTATGGAAATCAACTCTTCATTCCTCACATTTCTAATCTTAGTTCTTGGAAAGGTCTCTTCAGAGGGACCTGAACACTAGCCTGCTGCTGGACCAGGGGTGAGTGCTGATATCTCAGTGCTGATTTTAATTCCTCAGTTGATGTGTTAATCCCTGATCCATGCTAATGCCTGCATGGCATTTCCACCACAACTATCCAGTTTAGCATCATTCCTTATGATTACATCCAAACTTACCATTCCCAAATACGCCTCCCACTGCTGCCCCTTCTTTGGGCAGTTCAGTTTAATCTCTTTTCTTGGGCAATTCATGGTCTTCTGACTTGTCTCTAAGTCAGGTATAGTTCTGTTTCCCACCTCCAGCCACCCAGTCCTGATCATTTGATCCAGCCAGCTGACTGCTTCCCAAAATTACACTTGGTCTCCAGCCTTAGCTCCCTAAACAGTTTGCCTCTGCTCCCTAAATTCCTTGGCTGCTCTTCCTTCTGCTCGTTGCTCCTCCTCCTCTCCCCATGCCTGTGTGCTGCTGTGAGGGCCTGGGCTCCTTGTCCAGACAGACTCACTCCAATTTATCCAGTCTCCCTAATTCCCGCTCCTCCAAGTGTTTTCTTCTTCCCAATGTTCTGTAAATTATGCAAAGTTAGTAAACATGCAGCTCTCTAGTATTTTTATGGAGGAATCCAGGAAGGTTTCATTCATCTCTTGATGAAGTCTGTTGGCAATGTGTGGATTTCTTTTTAGTTCAACTATAAGGCTGTGAGCTTATCACAATAAATATTATTTTCTTATGCAGTCAAGAATTGCCATTAACTTTTTTGAAGCTAATCATCATAAAAAAAAAAATCCTTTGTTTAAACAGTCTGGAACAAGTCTGAATAAATACACTTGTATCTGAATATAGGATTTTGTAATGGAAAGTTTTAAATAATAAAAGCTTGGTGTTAGGAGACAACTTCACGTTTTGGAAAAGTAACTCTAAAATGTTACCAACTCCTTTTCAGTAGTTGTATGTACTTAAGGTAGTAATAAACCTTTCTTTGATTGTGAAGGTACCATGAACAAATTTGTTATTTGCCTAGATATTTAGAATGATACTGTTAATTTTTTATGAGTGATATCTGAAATATTTCACTTAAAGTGCATTTGGGGAATTTGTAGCATTTGGTTGGTTCTTTTATTAAAATATGGCAAAATTTTGGCCTGCACTGTGGCCAAAAATAGAAAGTACATTTTTGTAGCAAAGATCATACATGAGCTATTTAAAATATCACTTAGTTACAGACTTGTAAAAGTTCTAGCAATGAAATTATTATCTACTCATAGTTGGAAAACATACACAGGAAGATGAGTGAGGTGCTTAAAAAACTGACCTTTAGAAGCTGCTGGCTTAGACATTCATTTTTGCTGAAGAATGGTAATTTATTTATTTTTTTTTAAGAATTTGGAACATTATGGTCATTTTTATTATCATTATTAACATAGGAAAATGTGTCTAAAGACATGTATATATCTGTATATGCACTTTTTTCTATTATAAGGAAACAAATCCATGAAAAAAGCACAATTTGCTTGCAGGGGTAAAATGAAAAAAAGTCAAAGGTCTAAATTAGCAAAAACTTGGTTGTGCCATGACAGGTTTGGCCAAATCAGTCAATAGCAGCACATGCCAAAATAACCAGGCATGTTTCTTCTGGCTTTACTGGGGGTTTAATTGGTTTCTCATAAGTTGTTAGTTTGTTGTGTTTGTTTTGGGGTTTTTTTTCCATCTGCTTTTTTTTTCTATGTTTGTTTTGGTTTTTTGAGTTGTTTTTCTTTTTAAGTACTTTTTTTTTGTTATTTATGTCAGAAAAAACCTCTACTGAAAGGCCTCCTTTCAGTTATGTTTGGGTTTGTGCAATTAAAAAAGAGAGCTCATCCTCTCCTCTGTGAGTTACCTACAGCCTCCTACAAGTGTCTAAGCAAACTTTAAATCCAGAAAACTAAAAGCACGATACAGTTGGTGGCATTTGCTGCCTGAAACTATTTAGTCCCTCCTGTGACTCCCCTAAAGAAGAGAGGTCTTGCACAGGACAAGCTGAAAAGTTACATTCCAAGAACAATTTCCTTCCCCAGTTCCCCATGGGAATTGGATTTGCAAGACTAGATATGCAAACAAATTGCATGTAACTCTTCCAAGACATATTTTTCAATACCTGTGGAATCCTTTAAATGTGCCTGTGGCCTTGTAAATAATAGCCTGTTATTTTCAGCTGTCCAAGAATGCACCCATTAGATTTTTCTCCCCATTAGATTTTTCTCCCCATTAGATTTTTCTCACCATTAGATTTTTCTTCTCCCCATTAGATTTTTCTTCTCCCCATTAGATTTTTCTTCTCCCCATTAGATTTTTCTTCTCCCCATTAGATTTTTCTCCCCATCTTGAAATTGAGAATCTGAAGGACTTTGGTGCAAGAGATTTTACAGCCACTCAAGTAACTGAAAACAACATTAAAGAGCAGTCACATTCATCTTCTTGGCTATCTCAGCATGGGGACTGTGTCAAGCACAGAGTTCCATGCAGTTGAGAAAGCCTCTATTTATTTTTGGCTCTTGAAAAAGTGTCATTGCAAGAGGAAAAAAAAAAGTTTAGACACGTTTTAAAAGTGTTTTTTAAGTACAGCTTTGTAGATTCAGGACATTAACAGAAAGAGTGGTTGCTTGGGGTTTGAAATCAAATTAAAGGAGAGATTTTCTTGTGTTCAAAAAATTAGAGTGAACACAAGCTGGAAAAAAACAAACAACAAAACAAAAAAAGAACAACACTTTTTTTCGTTAATTTTTTCACTATTTTCCATTACATTCTTATATAGCAGCAAAATTGTTTTGCTGTGTCAGGAGGACTTCCTGAGGAAGACTCACTAAATACTGCCATGGAATTCTTACAAAAGCTGCAGAATATCCATCAGTGCAGGCCTTGAAACATGCACAGTTGTCCTCTGTGTGGAAAGGGAAATAATTGATGCCTTTCCAAAGTCCCTGCAACAACTATTGTTTAATTATTTGAACTCTAACTACTGGGTTTAGTTCATAAATGAAAAACTGAACCATTAGAATTTACCTGAATTTAATTAAGAATCATACTGTAATTTGCAACTGGTATTTTATGAAGATCTAGGAGCTATAAATGTGGACAAAGGATTTGGGATCTCCCAAAATAGCTCCTGTCTGTTTGCAGCTTTCTTTTTTCTCTTTTGACCTGGAAGTTTTTCTCTATTGCCTTTTCCCCCTGCTTCTTTTCATGTCTTAGGGGTTTTTTTGTAACTAGGGTTTAGTACAGGGCCAGTGATTGTGAGAAATACGTTGACAGAGTAATTTTTTCAATTTTTTTTTTTATTTTTTTACCAGTCAGGTAATGGTTTTATTTTGGTCTGTTCTGTGTGGAAGAGATAAGAGCTTACCATTACTTTTTACATGAGTTTGTAGCCAAGAGCTCACTATGAAAGACTGTTTTACAAGCTCATGCAGTAGTTTGCAATATTTTCTGTCTGTAGTTCTCATTATTAAGATTTAATCAATGGTGCATGAGAAAATACAGCTCTACAGGCTGTCTAAAAGGCTCAACACAAATTTTGAGAGCCACCCATTTCTTCTGGGTGCTCTCAGCTGGCAGCTGGTGCTGTGTGCTGAGCTCATTTATGCCACTCAAGGTGAATAAAAAGAGAGATTTTTGTCACTGGATGAGTCCTTCAGAGATGAGTAGAGGGAAAATTGCAAAAAGACTGAAGGATTCATTGGATATATTGAGAGAGTACCAAGAAACTCTAGAGCAGAGGTGAGTGGAACAGCACAAAGAAGTTATTTGACAGGATTAAACACTCAGGCTTGGTTAAGAAGAAGTTGCCATGACTTCAGTGAAAGAGGTTGAAGGAAAATAGGTCAGGAATGGCTACAGAAGTGGGGTGTTCTGTGTTTATCCATCACTCTCTGTCTCATACAGATATACAAAAACATGCACACATATAAAAATGAAAAAGGTAATATATGTATCTACAAGGAGCTGCTAAGTAATGCCACATTATATTCAGATAATTTAAGTGCTGACTTTAATGAGACAAGGGTTGACACAAGAAATATGGGTTGTTATTTACAGTAACAAGTTTTAGAGAAAAATCTGCAGTGGAAAGTTTAATCTTACTTTTTCATTTAATATACATAGAAATGGATAATAAATGGAACAACATTCAACCCTCTCAGATAGTTAAGAAGAAGGAAGCAGGCTGAATAGCAGCGAATACGGCTCAACTAGAAATAATTCATTGTGTTATGTGTAGGTCACACTAAATATACTGTAAGAGGTAAATATTTTAGAGCTCTACAGCTCTAGCTGAAGGATCCTTGCTAATGTGACCACTGGGAGTTGTCTGTCTGCTGCTTTGAGGGGAAAAGAAGCCAAGTGTGGAACTAAGTGGATTTCCTGAAATTAAATCTTACACTTTGAGAGAAATTTTTTGGAGATTCTTTAATGTGTAACCTATAGATTATCTTCTAAAAGCTGAAATACTTTCTAATCATTGAAAACTGATGGCTGGAGAGTACAAGCAGCTATCCAGGATAATTTGTAGCACTTTTAGAAGCTGATGGATGGTATATTCTCTATTTCAGAGTTTACACAAAACCTTAAAAAGAGATGTTTTTACAGTGCACAGGGTCTCTGTATCCCTTGCCACTTCTGGATATATAACTTTCAGAAAAGTCAAAGTGTCAGCCCATGTTGACCTGCATTGAGAGTTTGGCACCCACACTGTTCATTTCACATGCTTGTAGTGACTAAATCTGCTACAGATTCACTGGGAGTTTGTGTTTGTTTAACTTAATAGTTGTATCCATGCTTGTTCTGGAGGTATTTCAGGGATTACCACACTGCTGCACTGGTAAAAAACCTGACACAACCAGCTCGCTTTTAGTTTCCTAAGTACTGGACTAAGTATTCCTAAGTATTAGGGGAAACAAGAAAGCCTGAAAGAAAATGCCTTGAAGAGAAATTATTCTTTTATCAGAGATATATGTCCTCTAAATGGTATTAACACTGTCAGTATGTCATTCTTGCCCATGTCATCATCTGAGCTCCTCAGGTGAGGAAGCCAAAGCAGGGTTCATGCACTGGCTAGTGGTGCAATGGGTTCTTCTGAAAGCTTTTCCCCTTCATTCCTACTAATTCCAGATTGTATTTTTTGGCAGCAGGTAAGATCAGAACCGATCTAATACGCAGCCTGAGTCCCGTCTTGCCGTGTTTTGGTGTTTGTTTAGGTGATGCAGTGTTGAGGTGATGTTATGTGCACTACAGGAGTAGTACCCAGCTCTGGGGTCCCCAGCACAATGAGACATGGACCTGTTGAAGTGAGTTCAGAGGAGGCACCAAGCTGGTCAGAGGGATGGAGCAGCTCTACTGGGAGGAAAGGCTGAGGGAATTGGGATTATGACCTAATTGCAGCCTACCAGAACCTGGAGGGAGCCCAGAGGAAAGAGAGAGAGAGACTGTTTACAAGGGCCTGGAGTGACAGGACAAGGGGGAATGACTTCAAACTGACAGAGAGTAGGGTTAGATTGGATATTAGGAAGCAATTCTTCCCTGGGAAGGTGGTGAGGCCCTGGCACAGGTTACCCAGAGAAGCTGTGGATGCCCCATCCCTGGAAAAGTTCAAGGCCAGGATGGATGGAGCTCTGAGCTTGTTCTAGTGAAAGCTGTCTCTGCCCACAGCAGATAGATGTTTAAGATCCCTTCCAACCCAAACCATTCTAGGATTCTATTATACTCTGGGGCTTGCAGTTATAAGGGTGATCCCTGCTCAAATATACCTTCTCCTCCTATAAGAGGGAGAAGTGTCCCACACATTTTTGTCCAAGTCCCTCATTAGGGGATGATTCTTCTAACAAGAATTTTCTTCACACTGTTAATTTTTGCTCAGGCAGTGAAGCTCAGAAAATTGATAGCTATCTTTCAATATGCAGTCCTGTAATGTATAGAAGAGGCTGTTTGATCTATGTATGAAAAATTATTCCCAGCTTTGATATCCCTATTACACAGAATGTTCTTTACCCGTTGTCTAAGACAATATTGTACCATTCGTTAAGTTTTGTGTGTCAAAAGATAACAAATTGCACCAGAGAAGAGAAATACTGGAAAACAGTACAAGTAAGAAATACAATAATAAATTGACTAGAGAACTAACAAGACTCTTTTTAGGTTCATTTTATTGAAGGGTAATTTTTCTTTTCACTTTGTCCTGTATGCAATATGTATATTTTTAGTAATAAGTTCTGAGAAGCTTAGAAAGTAAATCACTTGCTTTTTGTTTCATAGAGTTTTATATTTAACATTCACCATAAATTTTGTTAAAGTTTATCATATGAGTAAGTAAGTGTAGGACACTGTCTCAGACTTTTAGCATCTTGTGTGCTCTGTTGAGTTCTTTTAAAAGTGTGTGTTCCTTTTAAGCTGTTTCTTTTTCACCTGTTCGTTATGCAGTCTGGATACATGGATCAGCCTCTCCCAGACTGGACAACAATTAGCACAGATTAGACAGTCACAGGGAAATGTTACAACTTCCTAAAGGCATTTCAGTATGGGAAAGCTTCTGTGCTGGTCAGCAGAGTGTAGTGGTTTAATAGAGTGAGAGTGATTTTGCTACCTGAGAGATCACTTAAAGCTTCTTGAGATGAGGAGAGTTGAGGGAGTACAGACTCAAGCAAAGAAGGGAAGAGTCAAGTGAGTCTCAACATTAAATTGTCAAGATTCTCTATGAGATGATGGAAAAGCTGCAGTGACTCAGACAAGAAAGAGCAAATCTGCTGGTGGTGAAACAACTCCAAACAGCTGTTTCTAAGCTTTCCTACAGTTGTCTGGCTGGCTGATCAATACAATGTGTCACAAACATTAGGTAAGCAGCTGCCTCTGACCTCTGTGACAAAAAGAATGTCACTTTTTACTTTCTTGTGTGTCTCTGGCAAACATTTGAGCCTTCCAGTGTGTCTGTGAGTACTGCAATGACTCTGGTGTTATGAGTGAAGGTGATTTTATGGCTGCTACCCAGTTGAATAAGCATCTGACAGTGTAACAATTCCCAGAGTGGTTGTTGTCTTCAGAGCCTTGGATGCTGGTAGCTGTCTGGCCTAGCCCTTCAAGCACCCACGGAGGGTTCTGGAACATGGAATCTGAATCCCACCATTTTCAGGGTTCAGTAATATCTGCTCGAGTTTCTGCACGTCAGAAACTATATCTGCACGGGATCCTTGGATACATTTGGGTATGAAATACTCAAATAAGTTTTCATAGAAACTATAGAATGTTGACTGCATGAAGTGCAATGAGAGAAGGAAACAGGACAGTTTAGAAAACGTGTCTTTAGAAGAAAACTTAAACTCACTTTCACGCAGGAATGGAGAATGTCTTAGAGATGTGAACACTTTTCTAGTAAAAGTAGAAGTCTGTGCAGCACTGATACTCAAGTATATTATGTTTTTTATACAAGGAGCTCAGCAACAAGCTTCACAAGGTAAATATGAACTAGGTCTGAATACACAGCAAGGATGGAAGGAACACACCAAAACATAAAATAAGAAAGGCTATTCTACAGTAGGACCAGTTAGTGGCATAATTTTGTGGTCCTTTCATCCCCCACAGAATACTCTGAGGACAGAGTCTGGCTCAGAGTAAAAGGAAACATTGCCACCTGTGTTCCTGGCTGGGCAGATGCAGATGGAGAAGTGACCTCAAGAGGCTCTTTGGGTGGTGTTTGTTCGGGTATTTTAAAGAAAAGTGTCTTGGACACTGCTCTAAATCAGAGAGGGAACATGAAGGGACCTTCCTCAAATAGATTGAATCTGTTCTTCAACTTTCCAAATCATGAAATAATGCAATAAGTACCCCAGAACATTCCTTTCAACAAGGTGTTGGCAGCTAATAATCCTCTTTCTGTTCAAGAGCCCGGTACAGCTCCTCACAGCGGAACACTTGAATAAAGGCACTCTTTCTCAGGAAAATGCAGTGTTCTCTCAGCCAATAATACAGCGTCCTGTATTAGAATGTTTGTTTTCAAATTTGGATGGAAAGGTTGCTTTTCAGCCAGGAGTATTCAGGAGTAGCAGTTATCTCCTAACATGCCCCTCTTCAGCAATTCCAAAAACAGAGAGACCCTTCTTCCTCTCAGATGTATTGAGCTACTAAATTGAAAGGGATTTTAGTACACTCTCAAACAAATTAAAACCATTTTCAGTAAGTATATAATACTCATTGAAATAATTTCCTCATGGGATTTTATCTTTTTAAATTTTGTTAGGTGTACACGTGCAGTGATATTAATTGACAAAACAGAGGTAACCCTTAGCAACAGTATATTCCTGGGATGTAGGTGGCTAAAGGTCCTTTGATGTTGTCTAGTTTCTTGTTAGGTGTGTTATTTTATGTTTACCCAAAGTATGCTGAAATTTGCTTTATGCCTCTGTTATATCTTCCTGACTGGCCATTTTTATTTTTTTTAATCCACACTAACATTTAGAATCAAGTTAAACTTAAGGCTTACAATATGTGGTACTGTCAGCAGAATAAATCCACACTGTAGTAATAGAGTTGTGATATTGTTCAGTCTAACTTAAAGAAGCTTATGACCAAACCTCAGCATTTCTGGCAGCCACCCTTCAGAGATCTGTCCAATTATTCCACTTAAAGCTATCTTTTTTTCATTAGGCTCCTGTAACTTTTATCACTTTTCTTTTGTGTTATGTGTAGGAAGAAGAGAAAAATCTCTCTCCAATAACATTTAATCAATTTAATTGTGTGTGACTAGAGGCAGTGAAACCTTCAAGCAGAGTGTCTTTGGGTGTGAGACACATGGCAAAGCCACTCTGGTTGGGATTTAGTATTCTACTTGCAAGCAACATATCCTGTGTAGAATTAATGCTTTGCTATGACTGAATTGAAGCCCTTGCTCTGGTTTGAGTGAACCTTTGCTTTCCAGACCCACCCTCACAGCAGTGGAGTTTTGTTTGCTGCAATATTCTGCTCGAGATGTTCAAATGCCACCAGTGCTTGGCTCCTTTCCCGGGCTGTTGGATGGTTCAAGGAGCTGAACTGCTGCGTATTTTTAAACAACTAAACAACACCCCCCTCATACCACAACAACAACAACAAAACAAACTCAGTACCTACAATAAATATTTTCAAAATTTCATCAGTTTCTATTTTCAAGGAGATTCCAAAGTAACTAATGATTTTTGTCTTCAGTGCAAGACAAATCTTTCTCTGCTTAAAATGGCTTGTACTAACCAGTGATTTTATGTTCTGTAGTAATTCAAATGGTTACCTACAGCTGCCTTCAGTTTGTTGTACTGGCAGTTATAGTGGCTTTTATCTATCAAGGAATATTGTTGATTTTTTTTTTATTTCTTTAAAAAAGTGGCAGTAATTAATTCTAGTGATTAAAGTTTCAAAACATTTCAATGAATAGCTGTTAAGATACTTCTCCTTTAATTATGAGTATTTTACTTAAAGATATTCAGCTTTAGTAAGTCTCTGTATGTATAAGGACAGAGTTATTTCTTTTCACCAAAGTATGATGCAAACCAGCTGAACTACAAAACCCACTGTAGACTTCTATTCTTCAAATGCTTGCCATTTGAAAACAGAGAGGAGAGCATTCAGTGCTGGTTTTACTGCTCTTGTTCATTCTGTGCATTCAGAGTTGAGGAGAACAAAGTAGTGTAGGGGACTTGCAGGGCTGGAGAAGAGGAGGAAGGCCTAGAGGAAGCTCCACTATCTTTTATTTTTTGTTGTCTGTGTGATTTATGTAATGTCATGGCAGCTTTTGGATTAAAGCAGAACTGCTGGGGAGCAAAAACCTGGAATCTGACCCCGACTACCCCAACCTCACTTCTTGGATGCAGGGCAGAGTCGTGTATTTTTAAAATGCTCCTCCTTTTTGTTTTATTTCAGTTGAATAATAAAAGAATAGGGGCAGATATCTACTGTCAGACTTAACTGAGGCTTTGTGAGAAGAATTTCATATTCTGATTGCCTCCTCTTCTCAAAACCAGCATCCACTGCTGCTATTCCAGAAGGTTTCAGCAGGAGAGTTTGGGAGAGCTGTGTTGTACCTGCTGAGGAGATCACTCCTGGCCTCTGGGCAAGACTTTCTGCTCCTTGGATCTATTCTTTGCATACACTGTATGTTATAGTTTAATTATGAGTTCTGGACTTGTTGCTGTAGCAAGGGAAACACTAACCCCTTGTTCTGCTCGAACAAAGAAAATGCAAAACAATTTAGAGCACTTCAGCGTAATTAAATACTCATTATGGTGCTAACAGTTCGAGCAGATTGGCACCACGTGTCTTTTTTTAAACAGGAGCAGCAGGGATAATTGTGTTGAGGCTATCAATTTGCTCTTTACTTTCTATGACACTCTTTAGAAAAGTAACAGGCCAAGATTTCTGAATGGGTAAAGGAGGTGTCTCTGATATTTGGGACTTCTCCCAAAGCATTCAGAAAACCCTGAGCGTTGACTTGCTGCAGGGAACTCCGAGAAACTGGGGCAAAGAAGAGCAACAAGGCTGGGGAAGGGACTGGAGCACAAGTCCTATGAGGAGAGGCTGAGGGAGCTGGGGCTGTTCAGCCTGGAGGAGACTCAGGGGAGACCTCCTCACTCTCTACAACTCCCTGACAGGAGGGGGGAGCCAGGTGGGGGTCGGTCTCTTCTCCCAGGGACCTCTCAGTAAGACAAGAGGGCTCGGTCTTAAGCTGTGCCAGGGGAAGTTTAGGTTGGATATCAGGAAGAAAATCTTTCCAGAGAGGGTAATCAGGCATTGGAATGGACTGCCCAGGGAAGTGGTGCATTCTCTGTTCCGGGAGGTTTTTAAGAGGAGACTGGATGTGGCATCAGTGCCATGGTCTGGGAACTGAGGTGGTAATGGATCAAGGGTTGGACTTGGTGATCTCAGAGGTCTTTTCCAACCAAGCTGATTCTATGATTCTGTGATTCTATGATCTTTGTCTCAAGCCTTCAGTGAAAATTTTGTTCTTAAAGGCAAAGATGTCTTTTGGTGTGTGAAACACTTTATTCATGAGAGAGAGAGTAATGACACTTATTTATGAGGAAGTTGTTGTGCAGTCAGGGAAGGACAGGGTAAGAATTGAAAGGACTGGCTGCTGAACTGGGTTACGTTAACAGCTGGACATGGAATATGGTGCAAGTTTAAACTCATTCTGCAAGTTCTGCTGCTGGGGGGTTGTCCTGTCATAGGTTCTGTCATGATGTTCACCCCTACATGGTGTGACAGAGTCTTCTGCAGAGGATCCAGGCTGTTTGAACTGGATCATGACCCACAGCAGCACAGCAATATCCATGGAATTTGTACTTCAAGCAAGTAACTCCTGGTACTGTTTAGCCCAGGCAGAGCTGTGCTAACTTGGCTCTACAGCCATTAGATCAATAATCCTCCTTAGCACTGATTTCTTTTATTTACAGCAATCTGATGTGTTCACACCTCCTTATTCTGGAATATAAACTCTACTCATGTTTAGGTGCAAACATATGTAAACATAACCCAAAAAGCCATAAAAAACCTGGTTTGATTAAAACATGAGGAAATTTGTTGTTCTTTTACAGTGACAATAAAGCTAAATGACAAAGGTTTCCATTTCACAATTTGCTTTGGTTTTCTTTTTCATTATATTATTTATGAGGTAGTATGTGACTTCAAAATGAGAATTAGAAACTTTTTAAGCAAAGCAAGAATTAAAATTCTTTAGGATACCCCTGTCTGTTTTATGAGTTTCTCTTGCTTAATCTGTTTGTAAACTTCAAGCTGAATTTGTGTCAATATCTTTCCAACCTGCAACTATAGTCAGTATATTAATATATTTTATTAAGTTGAATAATAAAAGAATAGGGACAGATATGAGAGTTATCTACTGTAAGACTTTTCTTATCATATTATGCCACTTTTTGTCTTGGTTCTCTTGCAAGTAACACCCTATTCCAGGTGAGCTTAGAATTCCAGGACTTCTTTTGCTTTTTGAATGGGAATTTGTAAAGAGGGTGGACTTCATCCTAAGCAAAATTCCACATGTTATCATCTGTCGAACATCTTAGAAGATCTTGAATGTTCAAGTATCTCTTTCATCAGCCTTTCCATATAATTATGACTCTATAATGCTATTTTCAATTCTAGCAAATACAAAATATGCTTCCTCTTCTTGATTAAAATCCATCCTTCATTAAAAGCTACTTCTCTTCATTTTTGCCTGCATTTTGATGACAGTGCTTCAGGTTCTTTGCAGGTCTTGTCTGGCTGTGGGTCTTCTATGCTAGAACACTTCTCTTCCCAATTAGATGATGGCAGAAACTTTGAAGAATAAAGCTATTTATTGGATGAGGAGGAAATGTGGATGAGGTGACAATAATTTTACATTTAAGCAGATAACACTTTCTAGTGGAAAAAATTTGAGTTAACCCCCTGCCCTTTCCTTTTTTCCTCTTTTTTTTTTTTTTTTTGGACTGGGAAGATCTTCCTCTGTGTTCATTGGAAAATAAGGAGACAAACCTTGGGCTTTAGGGTTTGGGGGTTTTATTTGTGTGTTTTTTTTTTTCTTTAATCTATTAAATTCTGTCCTCCGTCAGCCAAGCAGGAAACTTTTAGGACATATGTTATGAATATTTGTCCACACCCTGGGGCTGCATCAGGAGCAGCAGCTGCAGCTCTTGGAGTGTGTGAAAGCCTGCACAGGTTCTGCAGCATCTGCAGAGCCTCCTGAAAGACCTTGGGGGTACTTAAATCTTTTCATTTCCCCACCATGTCACCGGCTGTTGGTGTCTCTCCATCCTTCTGCTCCATCACTAGAGGCAGGTGGAGGAACTTCTCTTCACCCTCAACCTGCTCCTGGTGAAAGCAAAGAGAACCCCACCAGATTCCTCCCCAGGAAGCCCCAACCTTTATTTTAGGGATATTGTGATCATATTTTATATCCCTGATATAAAATATTTTATATTAATATTCTATATTAACATTTTATTTTATATTTTATATGCCCAGGACAATAACTGAGTCAAATACCAAAGGAAGAACTCTTCCACATGGATAACTATAGGCTGGACCTTTTTAAACTTAACACTCACCTTTTATCCTAAATGTATTTTACTGCAATGAAATGATCTGTTTTCCTCTATACACATTACTTATATTTATAACACAGTGGTTATTGTAGGGTTTTAAACTCTGTCAGAGTACCAGTGAAATTCAGTTAATTTGTTTTCACCCACATCATGGGAGGGAGATCAGTGCAAGTCTAAAGTCCCTGAGGTTGTACAGAGACCTTGTAATATGGATTTCAGAGAAAACCTTGCTCAGGATAATTTCTGTGAAGTTGAGTGTTGAAAACTTTTATGGGAATGTGTGCATCCGTTGCTTTAAGGTGTTTAAAAATGTTTGGGTATTTCCAAATCTCCAAGTGTATGGAATTTAAATCCATATCAATGTCACATACCAGTTAAATCTTATTTTTAATTGTTCTGGAAAGTCGAGATTCCTCAAAAAAATATTTTAATTATCTCTAGCATTTCTTTCGGGTTTGAAAATTGAAAGATCTCAGGTGAATTCATCAAATATTGAGTGTTATAGGGGTAAATTTTTGCTCTTGCTTATAACCTTTTCATCCATACAACCAGGACTACTCATGTTTTATTTACAGGCTGGTAAATAATTGATATTTTGTTTAATCTGAGTGTTTATTTCAAGTAAAAAAAAAAAGGATTGTTCATACCCCAGAGAAGAACATCGTTCTTATATAAGAAAATCACTCTCTCAAATAAAATGCTAGTCCAGATTTCTGCAAATTAGAATTTAATTCAGTTGATTTTTCAGTTCCCATAATATTTAACACACCCAACCCCCCCAAACAGTCTCTTCACTCTCTCTCTTTACCTTATTTCCTAAGTTAGTAAATACTTTATCCCCACACAATGACCTGTGAGGAGTGTTCATAAAACACAAAGATTTAGTTTTTTTAGAATTGACTGGCTAGTGTTTCAAATAATAAATGCAATACATATTTCTGCTAACCACTTTTCACAAAATAAGGGTTTGCTTTTGGAATATTAACATTTTAAGAGTTAGCATTTCCTAAATAAAATGTCTGGAAAACATAGTTATCTTTTACAGTTTTGAAAAGAAATATTTTAGTATTATAGTTCCAATTACAAAAGACAATTGGTGAAGGTAGATGCTAAAAAGCAAGAATAAAGGTTAAAATTTTTTTTCTGGAAAACCAGTAAAATTGAAAAAAACCCCCATTTATTAACAAAGTGTTTTATTTTTGGCTCGCATATGGTGGCAATTATTTCAAGCAAATTTTTTTTCTTCGACTTTATAAAAAAGCTGCCTTAAAGTCTTTTGTATTTTGTCGCTGACCTGAAAAACTTAAACTTCGTAAGCAGATGCGAAATCCACCTGAAATATTCAGGTTTTTATCTTCTCTCTTCCTTTCCACCTCGACGTGGTGCATTTTCTTAGGCAATAACTAGGGGGTCTCGTTTGAAATTAATCTCATTTTATCCCAGTGCTGGTTTTCTTCGAGATAATCATCTTTTCCTTTCTTTTTTTTTTGTTTTTTTGTTTTTTTTTCCCTTGAAAGACGAAGGGTGTTGGCAATTTCTGATGGAATTGAACACATCGGGAATCTGCGCTGGGAACTCGCCCTGTGCCTCCTCGCTGCTTGGACTATCTGCTATTTTTGCATTTGGAAAGGGACAAAGTCTACTGGAAAGGTGAGGTACAAAATCCTGAAAATTATGTATGATTCTTGTTCTCCAAACCTGTGTTGTCCTTCATAATTATTGAAATCTGAACAGTGGAATTCCACGTGCTGTGAGCAACCATACTTGGGGGTGTATAAAACTAATTGTAACCAAGAATCAGTCTAATATTTTAGATTGTTTTGTTTCTCTTGCTTTCATGATTTGCCTTTTCCCTAATTCTGGCAGGTGAGGCTGGTTGGTTTGGTTTTGGTTTTAATTTAGCAGGTGGCACTACTGGCCAGTCCTTGAAGCCTGAAATCAGCACTGGGATGGGTTGGTTTCTGTGCACAACGCACGTAAAATTTGAATTTTGCTTTGCACTGACAGGAGCTCAAACTCTCAGTCACACAAAAGAGTCACCGAGAGTTTCAACACGGAGGGAATTTAGAAATGCAAACGGAACAGTAAAAGCAGAAATAATGAAAGCACTCAAAGGCAGATAAAGATGGACATGTTATGGGAAAAAAAAAAGAGTATTTAGTACTTTTTGAGTGAATGCTATTCAGTGCTGTACACCCAACAGAGAGACACTGGTTCCCAGCCTCAGCCAGTCATGGGATGATGGAGAGGTTGCCCCTGGAGTAGTATCAGACAGAGCTCTGAGTGGAATCTATGAATAATCAACTACACACACGAAAAGAGACACAGTTCTAGAGGGAGGATCTAAAAAGAGCGCTGGTTTCTCATGTGGGAACCAAAGGATAGAAGGAAAAAGCTTGGTGGATTGCAGCACTTTGTACATTCAATTTTCAGTTGTGTGTTAGTTTGGAAGGTGTGGTTGGACTTTCTTTTTTGTTTCGGTTTCAGTGGCCTACATTTGTAAATTTGAAACTCCTTGAAATGCAGTGGTTTTTTAAATTTAGAAAACGTCAGAGAGAAACTTTTCAGCTTTGTCAACCACACACACATCTTTCATACCATCAGAATTTTGGCTGAAACCAATTGCTGGATTCTGTCTGTGTTTGCCAACTGTGTCAGTCAATCTGGTGCCGCGTTTTGCACACACAGATTTGTGCAGCCCACTTTTATCAAGTCACTGCAGGAAAAATGCTGAGAAAGACTGTCTAGGGATATATATGAGCATGAATAGTTTAGAGGAGAGAGGGGAAAGATCCTAAAGAGAGGGATATAGAGAAGCAAAAGTGATATAAGTGAATGGCAAGATAAATGTCAGCACGTCTTTGATGTGTGGGCTCCGGGGAGGGACAGAAGTGCTTGGGACTTGTCTGAGGAGCTGCAGCCTGGCAGGGAAGAAATAAAACTGAGCAAAACCGATATTTTTATTTTTTTTTTCCATCAGAAAGAATGTCTGAAGATGGGAGGTCTATTCTACCATAGCATAATGTGACCCAGGGGTGCAGAGGAAAACGTGTCGTGTGGCTGCACACGCGTGCACGCACGCAAGGCCGGGCAAGGCTGCTCTGGGCTCCAAACAGGAGCACAGGGAGAGCTCCTCTGCTGGTAGGAAGAGGCTGTGGGGATTTTAAAAAAAGATATGTTTTACATTTCTGCGGTTTACTTTCCGAATTTTAGCGTTAAGGCATGAGATTCCTTCGGTTTGTACCATTTCCTCACAAATAGATCTCGGGTCTTGGAAGTAATTAACCTGTTTGACCTTTTATTTTTCCCTTTTTTTTTTTTTTTCTTTTTCTGACAGCTTAGCTAAAACCTCAGCTTAGTGGTAGGTGGAATAAATTGTATTTGATTCCATCTCAGTATGATTTTGATAACCATCTTTCTGACGAGATCAGGAGAAACAGCCTGAGAAAGAGATGTGTCTTGCCCACTTGAAGCATTTCAAGTAAGCAGAAAAAAACAGTCTTACATCAGAAACACGAAGAAAATGGAATTAATATCCAGTGTTCAGCTTCAGAGGCCTCAAGCTTAAAAAATTTAGATCAGGGCTCTGTAAGAGGTATACACCCATGAGATATTTGCACTCTTTAAATCAGTTTGACGTGAGCAGCAGTTCTGTTTCCAAGATCCTGAGGAGTCAGACTGGTGGATTCCCACATCCCTTAGGATATACTGTGATGTTCACCAGTCTGCCTGTGCAGAGGGTCCATGGCTGCTCAAGAAATATGCAGTGAGGGGCTTTCCTAGCCAATATTGATCATTTCTTTTTCCAGTTCCATTCCTGTAATTAGTAAAGGAAGCTTTTTACCGGATGAATGTGTGATGTTGCAATTTGTTTCCAGCGATGCTTTTCTTTTTTTTCCCCTGGACATAAGTTTACTCTTTAGATGTATTTTAGAATTTTAATGTTTTTGCCACTTATTACAGACACAGTTACTGGAAATCCGTGCCATGCCACTGCCCTCCCAGACCAGCTATACAGAGACAGCAATCAGGTGTTGTGGATGCTAAAAAGGAACTAAATGTTCCAAAATATAAATAATGGAACAGGTTTCTGGGCTGCAGTTTCCATTTCTGATATATTGGCATTTCTAAAATTCATATTTAAACTCATCCAATCATAACCCTTCCCTCTAAATTGAGTTCATTACATGCTCATTTCCAGGAAACATTTAAAATTGACTCCTGGGTTTTTTATCATAATAATAAAAGTAGGTTTAGACCAGCCTGTTAAATTAGTGATATACTTTAACTGGATTGAATAATTTCAATGAAACAACAAATTTATTCAAAGCATACTCCAAGTTTTATCACCTTTGGAAACATTTTCAAAGGAAAGTGTCTGTGGGACAGAATGGAGAGAAAGAGGAAAAGGGAAACAGAAGGGTAATGGAGAAGGTGAGAGAGAGATTCATCTTCACACCGTTGTGCTCTCTGAAATATCCGAGAAGTGGATTTACTCTTTTTCCTTTTTTTACTCTGCATCCTAACACATGGTGGAAAAAAAAACCCCAAGCCTTAAAAGCTTTCATAAAATAAACCCATCCTTTTCCAACCAGCACTATCACAAAACTCATCTCCTCAGACTATCAATATTTTATATTTTAAGATATTTAATATGTTAAATGTAACATAAAGTTTAACTCCAACCGAAGTGCTTACGGCGCTCTTAACAAGGTGTTCCAAACTTTGCCATTACTGTTCTTGAAATTCATTACTTTCTCACAAAGCACTTCAGCTTTTACATTCCAACAGATGTGGAATAACAGAATCATTTCAGGTGATTCTGGCAGCTTTCAGGTGAAATATATCTGTGCCTTTTCAGAAGTTTTTGCCCTTAATTGTTCAGTCTTGGTTATCTGTATGCTGGCTTTCACTTTGAAAACGTTGCAGAGATGTAAAATGCAGGGTCTTTGAATGAGAAAGTCAAATTCAAAGGGGAAAAATGTGACAATGTAAAGTTATCATAATGTGATGTGTGTGTTGCAACTTGCCAAGATTATCACTTTCTGATATCCATCCTGTGGAGAAGTGTTTTCAGTAGATGGAATCAAATGCTTCCAAAGATGAGGTAAGAACTGCGCAGAAGACTGAAGAAAGTTAATTTGCTAAAGGTTTAAATTATTGTTGCAGTCTGTGATTATTAGGGCTTGGTTTAGTATCTTATTTTTCTAAAATATTTTTGATTACTAGCCAGGACAATTCTGAGTATTCCTGTAATGTACATCCCTACATAGTTGCTGAGCCTTGTTAACATATAACATCAGTAAAATCCTCAGGTATAAGGGGACCAGTTCCTTTATGGATCTTGACTATCCATTTTTTTAATTTAACTAAATATCCTTGTGCTTTGAACTTTGAGAGAGGAGTACAAGAAGCTGTTAATGTATTTTTCATAAATTGCTTACTGAAGGAAGTAATTTTAATATTTTCTTTTTTTTTTTTTTCTTGTTGTTTTCACAAGAGCATGAGAGCTTTTTCAGGCAGTGATCATTCCAGTGAGCTCATAGTCACACCTCACTTACAGCAACTTTTGCCTAATTCCTTTTGACCTGAGGAGTCAGCTGGACTCAGAAAGCCATTTTAAGTCTGTCTTATTCACCAGTCCATTCCCTTCCCGCCCAAGAATCTCGGTTACTTTTTGGATGCATCAACACCCCCCTGTCTTCTGCTGATATTCCTAGTTTGAAAACCCTATCAGTGACTTGCATTTATAGAATCACTCAATTATGCAGGTTGGGAGGGATCTTGGAATGTGCCTTGTCCAGCTTCTTGGGCAGAGAAAGTTCAACACTGAACGTGGAGCAGTCATCTTAGTGCTTGACTGGCTGCACCTTAAAATCCTCCAGGTTCAGAGATTTCTCCTGTCTTGGGGAAACCTCTTCCAATACTTAATTTCCCTCATGGTCTGAGTCATCAATCACTTCTTGCCTACATGTGGGTTCATTCCAATATTTAATTTTTTTACTGAATTACCCTCTTTTTTTAATACCTCTTTATATTTCTGTTATTCACTCCAAATCAACCCCTGCTTTTGTATCACCTGGGTTTCCACAGAGCATGGGTTTGAGTGTCTCTAATTATCGATGCCCACAAACTGACTTGAAAATACTTCTATATTAACAAGCTAAATTAATAAACTCAAGAAAAAAAAAATCCAGTTTTTTTTTTCTAGACAGTATCACTGTCCTATTCCTGAGTGGGAATGACATCTGATCAGTATTTAGTGTGTCACACAGACATGGGGTAACTGAACAAAATTGCTCATGTATTTATATTCTCAAAGCATGATGTGCTTCAGCTCAGTGCTGGATAAAGGAGCAGTACTTCTGCCTGCTCTGCAGATCAGGAAGGGTTGAATCAAATGTGTTAAAAAGTAACCCACAGTCTTGCTATAATTTTCAAGTTATGGGTATTAGAACATTTTACCCCACCCACAGACATCTTAATGTCTGTTGTAAAACTGTAGGTCAGGTTTTGTCATTTTATGCCTCAACACAAAGTCAGCATATTCTGATTTGAAGTGTTAAAAGAATATTGTTTGTACTGTCAGGATTTTATTTAGTATTAGAACATCACACTGCTTGTATGACTACTAAGACCAACACTCATATAATTTTGGGGTCTTTTTGAATGGGTTCCAACTAGTATCATAAAGATAATCCTGTACCAGAGCTAATCCTAAATAGTTCTTCCACATTGTTTTGTACTTGCCCACTGGTTGCTGGCCAATGTGTGATGAGAAATCCTTCCCACATTACCAGGATCATCTTAAAGAGGGAAAAATCTCATAGGGATCCATCTCTCAAATTTTTCTGGAACTAATCTATGTCCCACAAAGACAGACTCCAGTAATCACTGAATTTTATTCTATTCTGATTTCTGAATCTTTTGATCCTTTCTCATTCTTGGTGTTCAGTTCCCTGAAGTTCAAAAGAAACAAAGAAAACATCCCTCTGTTTGAGACTCACTCAAAAACTTTTTAGGATTAGGATCAGCTTACTCACTGGAAAGCTGCATGAAGTAGTAAGAAAATCAGATTTACGACAAAAAATAAAAATAAAAGAAAGGAAAACACCAAAGCCACAATACAAGTGAATAATTTTTTCAATCCTGACTAGAAATAGTGCTGAAATCCTTCCATAGGCCCCCAAACAAGATTTGTTTTTCAATGTGATGAAGTCTTCAAGAAAGTGCAAAAAAACTCCAGAATTCAAGCATGTCATCACACATGTGATATGTGTATTGAAATGTTTTAAAACAATTTAGAGCCCTTTCTTCACCACCTATAGAAGCTTCATTTTGCAGCAAATGACATTCCAGTAATTGGCAGTTAAATTTAAGGAACTGAAAATAAAAATGGGGTGGCTTTTTTCTACTGACTGACTCACAATAAAGTCATCACATATGTTATTATTAAAAAGGGGAAAAAAAAGAAAAAGTCATGCTGCTCGAAAGAGTAATTTTCTGTTTGAGAACTCATCCTGCTATTAGAAAGTGTTAATTTTATGTTGTTTCTCCACTTGATGTGCTTTCCAACTCCCACGGGGGAGGGGGGGAGAGGCTGAGAAATCCCGAGGGTGCTGCTGAAAGGGGAGATCAGGAATGTTGCAGACCCGGAGCTAAAAGCTGGGGATGTTGCTCTAAAACAAATCATGATTTTTTTTTTTAGCTCATAAGCAACCTTGGAAATGTTTTGCACGCTGTCTCACGAAGCTTCTGACATTAATATGGTTCTGTCTGTCACTCCCTACCCCTTTTCACTCGGCAGCTCCTCTCGACCAGAGGGCACTGCTGGAAGGTTTCTCTGTGCTCTTGTCCCTTCAAGTGCTCCATGACAAAAAGCACTGGCACAGCTCCTCTCTCTGCATAAACATGAGTTGCCTAAGATTCTTGATTAAATAGCCCTGCAAGTCAAAAAGCTAAAATAATAGATTAGTGATTGCACAGTATCTCCTCATGAAACATTTATGGCTTTTCTCCTAATTTCTCAGTGGAGAGCCTGGTGTTACCCCTTGCATCTCTGAAAAGGACACTGTGCAGTTTGCAGCCCATCACTGGAAACTATTAGAAATGACCTCAGGAGCTTTCTTGGTGATATAGCTGTTGTATATAAAGAGAAAAGGATGAGGTGCTCTGATATTTTACTTGTCACTTCCATTATTCATTGAAGTATTTCACTTTCTACTACGACACCAGTGGAAAAATTACAAGCACCTTAGAAAAGCAGAGAACTTTCTTTCCTCAAAGGAGCAGCAGTGCTGCTTTACCTACCACAAATAAGCAGGATATTGGGTTGAATATGTGCAAGTGGTGGCATAATTTCTTATTTAACTCTTATGCTATTGATTTTTTTATTTTTCCTGTGCGTGTGCCTGGCACCTTAACCTTCAGTGTTCTCCCCATGGTTCTGATGGGCCCCTGTCTCATTCTAAATGTGATGTTTGCAAACTTGGTTAGATTCCATATGCACTTCCAGCTTTTTCCTGGTTTGAGTATTTTGTTTAAGCTCTACACACAAAACTTAGACAAGAGTCTTGTAGAGGCTACTGAGGTGCATTTAAAGCTCTGATCAATATGAGGGTTTTAAGATGTACTTTGTGAGGGAGCTGGGGTTGTTCAACCTTGTGATAAACAAAGTCTCGAGTTTCTGTAAGTTTTTGAATAAGAGTTTATTATATGGTAAAAGCAAGCAGCCAGCTGGGTGACAGAAATGAGGACCAATTTCCCAAATCTGCACACCCCTACTACAGGGTACATTTAGTATTTATCTTAGCTACTTCATGCATATTAATTATATCATATACATATCCATTCTACAGGGTTTTGCTAAGTATTTAATATATGGGTTTTCTTACAGCTAAAGCTAAAGGGTTATCTCTACAACCAGTCATAATTCATGCATTCTTGGATGAATAGGCACCTAAAGATTTAAAGTTCTGCTATATTTTATTCTTAGGATAGTAAGGAGGTTTTAGGCCTCTTGACCTTGTAAGGGTCTGTTTTATTTCTTTATGGGGGTGTAATTAAGTTTTACAATCCGTTTGTTTTATTTTGATGTAATCACCCATTTGTTTCACGAATCACAATTATTTATTTATCACAACCTGGAGAAAAGGAGGTTCAGGGGGAACCTTCTGTCCTCTCCAACTCCCTGACAGAAGGGACGAGCCAGGGGGGAGTTGGGCTCTGTTCCCAGGGAACAAGGGCCAGGACGAGAGGAAAGAGCCTCAAGTTGTGCCAGGGGAGGTTTATATTAAATATTAGGGAAAACATCTTCACCAAAAGGGTGATTGAGCACTGGAACAGGCTGGGCAGGGAGGTGGTGGAATCACCATCCCTGGAGGTGTTCCAAAGCATGTGGCACTTGGGGACATGGTTCAGGGGTGAACACAGCAGTGCTGGTTAATGGTTGGACTGGATCTTGGAGGTCTTTCCCAACCTTGATGATCCTATGGCACCATGAAATGAATTTTGTAACTGCAAGGCTGTTGTTCTTTTTTGAAGTGCTGCACTGTTCCTCACTTAATTATTTCCACTGATCAGTCTGATTTGCTGAGCTGAACGCAGTGAAGGGCCACTTGAGTGTCAAGACATTTTCTGGAAGTCTATATTAATTATACGTACTAAAAACCTAGAGATAACAGAAAAAAGTAAGGTACAGCCTGTTTGGCTGGGGCATCTTGACATAAACCTAATAATAATGATAGAAAAAGGGCTTGGTAAGGAGTTTTGACATTATTGTTAATCTATCAGTGTGGTGGGCAGGAACAGTCACTGCAAACTGTACCATTTATAATGGATAAATGAGATAGCCATCAAAATGTACTAATACATACTTATTTCACACCCACATCTTAGCAAGGTTTAACTAAAGGTGGAGAGCCCTGGGATTTTTAATTCTATAGTGATTCTGAAGGCTACCTGTCCCAGGTTGTCATACTGATAGGCCTGAATAATTCAATATAAAATAGACACCTGAGCTGTTGGAAGGTGCATTAGGTATTACCAAGAAAAAAAAAAATAAAGCTGCAACTGTAACAATAAATACAATAAAACAAATACGTTTTATTTTGTATTTTTCTGTTGAGGAAAATCCCCAGAATTTATGTGAACAATTTTAAAATGCAAAATAGAAGCTCTCAGGCTCTGGTTGGCTGAGTGTAGGGTCATCTCTCACTACTGAACACTACGTTTCCTCTTTAATTTATTTGTATGGTCCTGCTCCCTCCTCCACCTGCATTTTCACTGCAGGAGAGTGTAGGATGGTTTATGGACATTTCACCGTCCATCCCCCAAACAGCTTCGTTATCCAGACACACTAATAGTAAATTATTTTCACACACCCCTCCACACACACTCAGCTTACATTTCTTTTTATTTTGTGAATGATTTATACGGTTCTCAGAAGTTCAAGATTTGAAGATTTCCTCCTTTCTTTGCAAACTTTAGCTTTTTGTTCTGGTTCTGGGGCAAACTGCAGTGCACTCAGTTTGAATCCAGCTTTAGTGCCTTTAAAATAATCTATCATGCTAGACCTGAATAGTGTTTATATTTCTGACTGTGGATAATTTTGTATTAATTGAGAGGACCCAATTTTACATCTCTTTCGTAGCAGTGCCTCCCTCTCTATGTCAGAGTGCCTTCTAATTTACAATTGTGCAAAAAAAAGGACTGGCATGTGGCCCTAAACCAAGAAAAAAACCTGAAGAGAGTATATTGATCTGCTTGAAAATATGAGCACAAAGGGAATTCAGTGTATCAAGACTAATGCATGAAAGAAGTGGGAAAACTGCTAGGATTAGGTTGTTCCTTTTCCTGGAGCTAATGACCTGCAAGGTATCCACTGTGCTCAAAGACCCCAAATTCAGAGATGGACTTTTCATACCTTTTACCCATCATTTTCTCTTCCCTCCCCTCAGGAGTTAAGCTCTGCTTGCCAGCAGTTAAGACTCAGTCACTAGTCCCAAAGAAAATTTATTTCTCAATAGCGGGCTATATAAAGGTCTTAATGGATTCAATGAGGCAGAAAGAAGGAGTAAAAGGACAGAAGCAAAAAAATAAGAGAAAGATGTGTGGAAGAAAAAAAAAAAATAACTAGGGCCCATTGTAGGAGCCCAGGAAAAGGAACTAGGCAGCAACGATTGTATCTCCTGAAGTGTCTTTTGTTTCAGCCTGAAGTAACAGCAAAGAATAGCCCTTCACGGAGAGGCTTTAACACTCTGTCCAAGACTGATCTCTGTATTCAAAGGGGGAAAGTAGAACATTCATGAGATGCATGCAGATTCCTGCTCTCCTCCTCCTCCTCTGTGTGAGGTTTGAAAACTATTTTTTTCCACCCTCCTGTGCTCTGAGCATTTAAGGACATCTCAGATTTGTTTAAAAAAAAAAAAATGTTTGTGCCTCTCTGTGGTTTTACCAAACTTGTGTTTGACAACCGGGAAAAGTATCAAATATTAAGCTTAAATCAAAATCCTGCTTTCATGATCTCATTTCTTCCCAGTTGCACCTTAGCAGCAGAGATCCACTTTTGTCTGAATGTTTAGACTGGATCTAAGCCCTGGCCCACAGCTGAAGCAAGTCAAAAGTGTGTCTCAGTGCATTGAAGGACAGTTCAGGGCACATGCAGATGGGACAGTTTTTGGACAGAGAAATCACCTGGTCTGTCAACTTAATGTATAAAAACGAGGGGGAGAGGTGGAAGGGGGTAGAGTGTGGAAGGCCAGCTGTGATATTTGCAGTGGTAATGCAGTGAGATTTGCTGCAAAATTAAAGGGGAAGCCAAAAGGCACAGATTAACATTGAGATATCTCTAAAGGGGAAATGCATTGGTTGGCTAAAAGTAACATATGCAGGTTATTTTGTCCATTAAGGTTACCAGGCATCCTTAGCCCATTATGAAAAACTAAATACACTGACCCGACAAAGAGATTTTAGAAATATGATAGTTGCAGTCATTTGTACCTATACAACCTCTTAATGGTTGTTTTCTCCTTCCACAGAACTTGCCCTTCCTTATCAATTCTCTTCCCCCCAGCCCAGTAATCAGTGAACAATTCCATACAGCAAAACAGGAGCCAAAGCAGGAGTTGTTCTGTTTCTTGGGATCACTGGTGATGCACATGTGTCAGGGCTCAGCATTCCTTCAGGTGCATGACACTGCTCCCAGCTAGGATTTCCAACTGCTGTGCTTTTATGAAGCTGTGTTTCACAAAACCCTGTGGTTGCCCCTGTCTTGGTCTCTTTCTGTGTGCCCCGAGGATATTGCTTTTGTTGAATCTTAATTTAATGTGTTTGGAATATTACTTGCACTTTTCCTCATATACTTTTGCTGAAGAAATCTCCTTGGTCCCTCAACTGCAATACAGAAACATTAGCCTTGATGTCCATTTATAGCTCTGACTCTGTTAATGATACTTCAAATTCATGTTTTTTCAGCTGAAGGGGAATAGATATAATCCCCTACTCTCACACAGGTAGTTTGTCCTCAGCTACTGCAAATGCATGTAGCTTCAGGACTGGGTCATTATTTGCAGTTTGCAAAGCAGTTTTAGGTGTCCATCCCCATGGCACTGGATGCCAAGGTTATAGTACATCAAATTTCTGCCAGTAGGAAGGTGGTCTCTTTAGTTTCTGCAGTCAGCACAGGCCAGATTTTTGGCTTTACCTACAACATGAGGATGTCTTTGTAGTACAAGTTTTGTTTACAAGGCTGTCCTTGGGAGATTTACAAACTTTAATTCTGTATCCCACCCCAGTGTCAGCTCACGTGGAGTGAATCCAAACTCCCTCTTAAGAATGGAAAGCTTAATGAAATAAATTGCCACACAAAGACAGCTCCAGGCAGCTGCTGGTGCTGTGCTGGTAACTAAAACACATCCCCAGGAGTGAGTTGGCTGCTTTGCACCTGCTATTCACTCCTGCTGCTGGGCAGTTGAAACACTTCTGTGGTTTAAAAAAAAGAAAAGAGAAAACTCAAAACATCCTGTATAAGTTCACATAAAGTAGACACTTTCCATGTCTACAAGACAACGAGTAGATAGTTGTGTTGCAGTAGGACACTGATCTTAATTAGCTGTAATAAAAAATTCTCTGAGTTCTTTCCTGTGGGTATCAAATGTGTTCGTTGCTGTTTGAGACAACTCACTGTGGTTCAGGTCAGTGAGGATTTCTGTGGTTTGGTTTGTATGCCCCTTATTCCTGGAGTGCCTTACTGGGGTCAGAACCTTGGTGCAGCACGTCTTGGATGAAAACAGTGAGATGCCTCAATTCCCCTGAGCCCTTGCCTTTACACTCACAGAGCAGGCAGTCAGGGATCTCTGCTGGGCTGAAGGCAGAGCAGAGAGATCAAAGCATTTGCCTAAAAGAGAAAAATAAATCTGTGGCAGTAGCATACTCTTCAGTCACACTGTCTTCCAGTCTAATCTTTTTATAATGTGACTCCTCTCATTTTTCCTTTTCTTCTCAGACTGAAAAAAACCACAATGAAATTGCATCACACTGTCAAACCAGTGTCCTACAAGTCAGCCCCTAGCTGATTTAGAGGTTGGTTAGTAGGGAAGTTCTAGCGCAACAAACCTTTCATCAAGGTGTGACTAACTGCATCCTAACATTTGTGGTAGCTATAGGGAATGGAAATGTGGAGAACAAGGGTCTGGATGATAAGGAGACTTGTTAGTTTAGGTGATAAAGCTGTTTATTATACTATTTTATTTTACATACCGCAGAAGTAGTATTGCAAATGCTTTCTGGTGAATACATTTCTCAGCTGTCACCATGGTGACAAGAGCTCATATTCCTCAGTGGAGAATATCCTCTGGGTAGACAAAACCCCACCTTTTTGAATAATAACCGATGAGCTCTTTATTATCCTGTAAATGTCTTGTAGTTCTCAGTAGAATCATGGGATGGTTTTGGTTATAAGGGATTTTTCAGGGTCATCTAGGCAATGCACAAGACAGCTCATAGAACCACAGAATATCCCAAGCTTTAAGGGACCCACAAGGATCATTGAGTTCAAATGCTGGCCCTGCACAGTCACCCCAACAATCCCACCCTGTCCCTGAGAGCGTTGTCCAAACCCTCCTGGAGCTCTGGCAGCCTTGGGGCTGTGCCCACTGCCCTGGGGAGCCTGGGCAGTGCCCAACCAGCCTCTGGGGGAAGAACCTTTTCCTGAGATCCAACCTGAGCCTGCCCTGACACAGCTCCAGCCATTCCCTGGCTGCTGTCCCTGGTCCCCCCAGAGCAGAGCTCAGTCCCTGCCCCTCCTCTGCCCCTGCAGGCCGTGCTGAGGTCTGATCTCAGCCTTCTCCAGTGTCACGATTACAAAAATTATCAAAAGAAAGAAAAGCTGTGAGTGTGCTACAGGGACACCTTCTTTGCCTGCCAGTTTACAAATCACTTTTTCCCCCCCATCATTTACTGCACAAGATTAAATAATTCTGTGTGTGCTCAGAAAACTGCAGAATAAACCATTTAGAGGTGGCCACTAACATACCTGCTCGAGTGCTTGGAGGATTGATAGATCACATCTCAAAATACATTCAGTTCTCAAAATACATTTCAGTACATTACTATTGTATTGATGTTTCAGGTGTTTAACATTTGCAATTATTTATAATATCATGCATTTATTTGCTGACTTCTCGTGTGCTGCCCATAGTGCCTCCTCATCTCCTTGCCAGTCAAGGCCTGTGTGGCAATAGTAGACTCTGCTCAATATATTGATTTTTGCTGACTGATACCTTTTACCTTTTTTGGCTACCTGAAGGAGGAGTTCTAGCTGGGAAACCTCACCTATACTCTTTTTTTGGTTGTAGAATTTTATCCACTTCCCAGACTGCATCCTTTTTTCATCAGTGTTGGTGTTCATTTGGGGGTATGTGTTTTGTTGTTGTTTCTGTTTGTTTGAGGTTTTCTTTAAAGACAAGTAAGGTAAATCAAGCAGAACAAGAAACATTTCTTTTTTTGTAAAGCTCTATGTTTTTTTCTTTACTGTTCTTTGCGTAGGAAGAATGAGTTGGCCAAAAACTCTGAGTTAATTCCATTACACATTTAAGATCTTACACGTTTTGGAGTGACAGGAAAAAATCATCTCCTGTCCTGTTCTGACCCTTGCATCTCATCTCCTTTAGAGGTCAAATGCTTTTAGAATACGTCAGAACCTAATCAGTGCTGCCTGCAGTGACAACTGCAAGGTCTTTTTAGAGTAACTAAGAATTTAAATTCATGTAGTGCCTTATTTGTCTCCCATTTTTGCCTGTGTAAAATCAGTAACACAATTGGAAATACAGCTCCTGTGGGATAGTTCTGACCCACTGGAAATTATTTTCATAGAAGTGGGGTTGTCCTATATGAAGAATTAGTCATCCCATATTAAACATTTTTTAAGCAAAATGAAGGCTTCTGTACATATGTGTAATTAATATCAGTATCTGTTGTGTATAAAAGCAAACTAGATGGTGTTCAGAGGTCTGAAAACCCTGCAAGGTTCTGGAGAGGAACAGCTTTGATTTATAAAAGCTTGAACATTTTAAAGACCTTTATAAAACAGAAAAAAAACCCACCTCAGTTGATTAATTAGCCCTAATTTATATTTAAAATTCTTCCTGACTGATTTTTTTTAAAGTTCATTTTTACTTGATTAAATAGCAGTCTTTAATTTCGAGGTATTTGTGGCTCTGCAAATTCCCTACTTGATGTGAGCTCGACATAAACACTTGGCTTGCAGTGATGAGCTTTAGCCAACATGCTGAGGTTCCCTTCCTCCTCTGCCTGCCCACAACCAGAGGGCACCTCTTCCTCTTTGTGCACTTGATTGTTAAAAAAAAAACCCAAAACATTACAGTTATAGGGTGCCATTATTTCATTTGCCATTCTGGTTCTAGGCTGGCCCATTTATGGTGGAGATAAAATAACAAACTTCAATAATGAACTTCAATAATCTACTTCAATTCAAGCCTCTTCAGGGTAGAAAAGCTTTCAAAACCAAAACATATACCCCTCTTAACCAAAATACACCCTACTCTCTACGTCCCAGGGACAATAATTGTATCCACAGCTTGCTGCTTTTGTATTTACACTGCTAGAGCTGTGCCTGCTTGCCAAATTCCAGTGCTCATTTTGCTAAAGGTTCTCTACAACTTTCTGCATTTAAAAATGACACTGCAAACCTCCACTTGCTTCACGGAATTATTTTGGGCACACTGTGTTTACAACTGTTGGAATTTTTGCATTAGCAGGGCGTTAACAGCGTATTAACAGTGTAGTAAACACGCTTTCTAACTAATGGAGAGCACACTCTTTGGCATGCTGGTGTTGAGAAGTGTTGCAGTCTTTATTTTATTCATCAGTGTAACTTCTCTGAGGACACTCAGGCAGTTGGTAAGTGTAGGATTAATGCTGATAAATTTTGGAGACCGAGGAAGCACTTGGAGGATGGAGGTTGTTGCACTGAGCTCCTGAGAGTCCTCTGAGTTGTATTTACTGTAGGTAGTAGTCTTCCTACTAGGAAGTTAAGTCTTCCTGATTTCCTACTTTAGCATTTAATAACAGCAAAAATGGAATGGCATTAATGAAACAGTATGTACAAAAGGTCTTGCACTTTCTGAGTTCAGGCTGTGTCCCTGTTTTTAGGCTGGCAAAGTTAGTGTGGATTCACCAGTGAATCTTTACCTACATATCAGAGCAGAGTCACCAAAAGCTACTGCAAACCTCTGCACTAGTTTGTAAACTTAGGGTAGGCATATAAATAGTTTCCTATGAGCTTTACTCTAATAAAGTGAAACTTTTTCTTAGGACCCAAAGGAACAGCTGGAGCTGTGTCAGGGCAGGCTCAGGTTGGATCTCAGGAAAAGGTTCTTCCCCCAGAGGCTGGTTGGGCACTGCCCAGGCTCCCCAGGGCAGTGGGCACAGCCCCAAGGCTGCCAGAGCTCAAGGAACGTTTAAACAATGCCCTCAGGGATTTTTGGGGTGTCCTGTGTAGGGCCAACAGTTGGAGTTCAATGATCCTTGGGGGTCCCTTCCAGATCAGCTGATGCCTTGAATCAAATTTTACTATGAATTTGACCAAGGCCTGTTCAGACTGTAGTGGATTCTTGAAATATAAGGAACTGTGATTTAAAGACATTCTTTCAGGATCCAGCCCACTGTTATGATCACTCCCAAGTTTTTAGAAGCTGTTGGCACATTATTTGTCAGTGATTAGGTCATTGTTAAGCTGTGCATGTATCAGGAAAGAATCTGGGTATCTGCATTTACCATTATTTAGTGCTTAAATGCAGGTGCTCACATAATTAATTTCAATGATGTGATAATTTTATCTGCTTCTACATGTTATATAGGCATTTTGGGTCTTCTGGTCCCCATAATTTGGCTTTTCTGAATATGTCTGCATGGAGGGAAAATCTGTTCTTGTAGTCAACAAATGAATGTTTTGGGGCAGGATCTGTTCATTAGAGAATTTTTACCCAAATATGCCAAAGTCTGTCTTTGCATTTGGTCTAGACAGGATATTTTTTGATTAAATAGGAGGCCTGTAGACCTTATTAAAAGAACCAACAAGCTAGAAGAGCAATTTTAGCAGAACAAAGACAAATCTTGATTTTAATGGTCCTGGGCAACCAGCTGTGGCAATTAGCTGGGAAATAGTTTCAAGGAACAAATATTTAGAAAACTTGATGCTGCTTAAGGAATACTTATGGGGAGAAATAGCTCATCATCTGAGGGAATTGTTCACTCCAATGAGCTGGGAATGTGAGCTGCTGCAGTGCCTGGATGCTGTCTGCCTTCGGTGCTTTCTCACTGATTTCCAACTTTTTACCAGTATTCCTGAATTGGTCAGGTAGAGGCTATTTTAGAGCACTTCACCATATTTTTTCTTCCCCTCCTTTTGGAACTTTCGACTACAGGAAGGCAGGGTTTTTTATGAAAGCAGAATATTAGAAATGGAATTTGGGAAGTGCTGAAAAGTGTTTAAAGTCAGACCCAACGTAAAGAATAATCCTGGCTGAAAAAAAAAATATAGAAAATTTTTTCTTCGCTTGTTTTTAATGTGGTATTAAAGCTTCTAAATAATGACTTCTACTTGTTAAAGCATTTTTCATTCTAGAGATATCTCCCACGCATTCAGTAAAAAAGGATGTCAAATCAAAATGAAATAGAATGTAGATATTTGTTTTTATTGACTCAATGAATTTGGGAGTGAAGCTTTCATTTCATTGTAAAAGAAAGTGTTTTAGTGTGACTCAGGCTTTTAGTCACCTGTTTATTGCCTTCACCACCATGAGGATAAAAATAAGGCCTTGCAGAGCTTTCACAGGTACCAATTTTGATGTGTCCCAGCCAATGACCTCAGTGTGGTGTGGTATTAGTAGTGTATATTCCTTTCTGCTCTTATTATTTCATGTAGAATTTTTTGCTTCCTGTGATCACTGTGCATTTAACAAGGTTATTGTACCCCTTCACTAAGTGTCCTCTCCTGGCCCTTATTTTCTGGCTCATCTCACATTCCCAGTGATTTTTGCTTACTTTGATGCTTATTCTCAGCTCTCAGATCTCATTAAATTTTCTGAGCTGTTGGTTTTTGAATTTATTTCTGCTCTGAGTGAAGCTGTCTGCATTCACACATGAGTCAGTAGTAATTTAGAAGAAATTCTGCAGTTTATAGGCAATCTGGTTAAAGGACGGTTTACTAGATTATTCTGGAGCAAGATTCCCTCTGTGGATAAACAAAGGTGACAAACAGAAGATGATGCTGAATAAGTCTATAAAACACCAAGAGAAAACAGAAAAAACAGCCATTTTGCTGATTCTATCCCCCTACCCCCTCCCAATCATACAAATCCACTCACCTGGTGTCTGTTGGGTTTTTGCTTTAGTTTCTTTTTCTGCATATGAAGTTTTAACTTTAAAACACAGGTTGATCTAGAATGTTTTTCTCCCTTTTGACATGCTTTTTTAAAACCCTGTGAATCATTCCTTTATACTGCTTTACACAATTTTTCTTGTAAATCCAATTAATGTGGAAAATATCTCTTTTCAGTTGGCATTTGTATGTAGAGTCAGACCAGCAAAAGCTCCTTTGTCAAACAGTGCTGGATGGAACATTTCACAGGATACCATGGCATTTGAAAACCAAAATGTTTTATAGCATTCTCATCTGCTCTTAATCATCTAGGACGTTAGAATTTGTGAAAGTGGCAAATATTAGTGGAGCCAATATGTCTGGGTTGACTGTGGCATGTAGGACTACTTTTAAAATTTTGATGGAAATCGTGCCCAAATCGGTGATATCAAAGTGTGTCTACATAGACACCAGATGTTGGTGCTGTCAGTCTGGTTCTCCATGATCACAGTGTCACTAAATCCATGGGCTAAATGACAGCAGGCTGAAAACACTCAGTGAAAAATAAGGATGAGGGGGGTATGGGGTCAGGTTCTATTTTCCATATATGTTCATATACAGTAATTCTTTAACATTATTTGAGTTAAGGCAAATCACTGTCAATTCCTGCTTTGATGCTACCTGTGTTTATAGCCTGATGGAGCAATAGAGGATTTTAGGGGTAGGGGATTAGCAAGCTAGGATTTTTCTGAAACATCAAGTGAACTATTATTCCATTTATAAAGCATGGTCAGTTCGTTATAGTGCAAAGGGACTTGAACATTGCAGCTTGTAGGACAGAATTCCCTCAGCTTCCCAGCCTCAAAGTTATGTTCTGGTCATGGAATTCTAGTTCAGGTGTGTTCTCAGCATGAGCCAAGCAAAGGACTAAAGTTCACTACTTTTCCTATTCCCATGACTCCCCTGCTTTGAAGTTGCTGTGAGGGAGTGTGTGAATCTCAGGCTGCTGTACTCTGGAGCAGCTTTAGCCAGAGAAATCTGTGTTGGGGGTTTTAGATTTCTGTGGGCTTGTGGCTCAATTCATTGCTCACAGGGCTTCCTCCTTCCTCTCATCATGTATTTCTTCTGCATTTTCTCACCTTCACTCAAAACCCTGGCTGGAGTATTCAGGAAAGCACCTTTTCATCTGGGGCAAGAAGTTCAGCAGCCCCAGGAGTCATGTGAACCTGTGCACACATCTGTGCTTTAAAGATACTTAGGTATGGAAAGATTGAAACTGGCACCTCCTTCAGTTCTCATGATCTTTATGGTGCT
This sequence comes from Corapipo altera, assembly GCF_003945725.1. Classification (NCBI taxonomy): domain Eukaryota; kingdom Metazoa; phylum Chordata; class Aves; order Passeriformes; family Pipridae; genus Corapipo; species Corapipo altera. The sequence goes on from NW_020884967.1 coordinate 654,536, forward strand.
TCACTCGTGAAATCATTGTAAAGGTACCTAAATATCTATACAATTAATGTTGAGTGAGACAGACACCTAAGTCTCCTAAAGTTTTGCTATTTAAACTTCCAGTACTCAATTTGCTTCCTGTACTTTGGTACTTAAAACTCATGAATGAAATATCTATTCTCAGGATCTTTGATCTTACTGTACTTTCAGTTAAGCACCTTAGTAGAGTTAAGAGTGGTTAGGTGTCCCTGTAGGTGCCTTTCCACATATTTGTATGTCTAAATATCTTTGTAAACTTGTCTTTCAACTACATTGCAAAGGAGAACTCGGTGCAAAAACCAGCACGCCAGAAATTTTTATTTTCTTTCCAACTGCTTCAACGTTGGCATTGCTCTGACAAGGGTTTAAAAAAAGCAGTTTGAGTATTGGGATGCAAATTAACATAGCAAGCAATTAAAGTCAATTAAAACAGGATGCAGTGTAATTAGAAACAGTTGTGTTCACATTGATATTCAGAGAGCTTCGATGTGTTGAAAGAAAAGAGAACAATTCAGGAAACTTTTAATGCCTACAGATGTGATGATGATACTAATAATTGCACTGATTTTGAAAACACCCCATCCTCCCTCACCTCATGAGCTCTTGGAATGCATGAGAAAATGAGAAGCCATGCAATGGAATTACTGGGAGACTCCAACACGGCCTGCAAGTGGTGCCTTCTCTTCCCTCTGAACTCAGGGCACTTACCTGTGACAGTGCAAGACAAGCTGCACTTTTGCAGCCTCATTAATTGTGTGAACATCCACACCAGTAAGTTGTCAGCCGTGTCAGCTGGCTGGGGAAGGGTGTAACTCTCCCACACGTACTTCCTTGGTGTCTCTTTCATTGTTGTTCTGGATATCTGCATTGGTATTTATGGCCAGAAATACTGAGCCAATTGAGCTGTATTTATATCCCCTTTCTGCATGACAACCACAAAGGAAGGGAGAGTCTTCATTGCCCTAAAGCTGAGGCAGAACTACCCTGATGACAAAAAAAATATACTGGAGGTTGTGGTTGTAGCTCTTGCAATGTTAATTGGTGTAGATGGGCTGGGGAAGGTATTTGGAAAAGCAAACAGAGGTGTTTGACTCTGCAAACCTGGATTACAGACTGGGATTACAAAAGTCCCTTCACATGACCTCTCTTGGGTACAGAGGTGAGTGGTTTGGGCTCTTCCTCGATCGAGCTGAGTGAGGAAATACGCCCTAAGGAACCTGGGCAGAAATGTGCCTCTGCAAGATTGCAATCTGTTGGCTCTGGTGAAACGTTTCGAGGCAGTGGTGGGATGGACAAGGCAGCAGGAGATGTGCTGAACACCAGGGTGGTGAATGAAGCACCACACAAGGAAATGTTTTTACAGGTATTCAGGTGCAATACCTTTAATGTCATCAAATATATGTGTCTGTTGACTACCCTCTGTTAAAAGCAACTATTGATTTAAAACAAGTAGAAAAGAAAAAAACAGCTGGCAAAGGACTAAATACAGAAACATGAGAACCATTAGTGGCTATGCCATCCTTTCCACCCAGTATAGAACTCAGAGCAGGACCACGTCCATTCTGGGTATTTCTTTTTTAGTTCTTGTTACCTGATGATCCGTTTTTATTTGAAATTTAAATGTGTAGAGACAAGTTCTATCTGAACTCAGCCAGGGGGATCCGTTTGCCTTTCCACTAATACTCAATAATGTAGGCAGTGGGATAAAGCTTTCCATCTGCCATTGTATTGATTTAGGAATTCATCAATTCAGATGCCTGAGATTATATATATATGATATAATTATTATATATATTATATATATTATATATATATAGGATTATAATGGTGGACTCCATTTCCTGGGAAAAGGACGGTTTGTGTTTTCAAAAGGGATAAGGCACCTGAAAGATAAGTAGATGCTTAAAGTCAGTGAGAGTGAAGTGTCTAAATATCTCTTCTGATTTTAAGTTCCTCCATTTCTGAGTGTACCTGCCCACAAGATCATTTCATGTTTGGGGTTAAATACTCAGCACAGTCTGAAAATCAGATTTCAGCTCGTTCATTAGTTATGAAAATGTGTTTAAGAACTCTTTCATAGGTCCATTCTCTGATGTATGGCTTTCATTCACACAGGCATGAGACTTTTGAATTTAAAATGCATATTTTTCAGGGCCATACAGGTTGCATTTTTCACCAAATGATTTTTCCCATTCTTGCAGCATGTTAAGTAATTTTGGCTTGTGGAAGGCAGATGTGTAAGAGTATCATCTCACATTACAATAGTTACACCTACTCTGCTATAAAGAATTGTGGAGATTTAATTTTAAGGTAGTTATTATTTAAAGAAATATTTATAGTGACATGGGATTTATCATTGAATCCATCCCTGAGTTTGAATAGCCACGTACTGCTCTCAGGTTTTTGACTGGAAAATGGGACTAAGTCTGCTCTATTTTTCCTTGGGAAAACATGACTTCTTGCAGCTTTCCAGAAAAACTCAGTCATTCCTCATGTAGAGAATAAAGTGATTTCTGAAAAAAAACCAACAAGGGCCATGTATGTGAAAACAGAAATTGCTGGGTTTGAGCACCTCAGAAATTTTGCCTGAAGGTGCTTTGTATGATGAGGTTTCCCTTAACAAATCCCAAGGAGAGATACATAGCACTGGTCCTTTAGGCTTCCTGAGATGTTTATTCCTCAAGCACAGGCACTCAGACAAAGCAGTCTTATGAGATGACAGTTTAGTGATTATCATGTATTGTTCTATAACACACATAATTAATTAACTGCTCTTATGAGTCCACTTCCCTGTACCTATGTTTGGAATAGTACATGGGATAGTAATAGCAGAGCATTTGGTCACTTGTCACCAAGGGAGGATAAATAATATACTTAAAGAGAGCTTCCCAATCTCTCTCTAAAAAAAAAAAGTATTGATCTTTCCTACAAGACTTAAAGAATTCAGAAAGGAAGTGTTGGAGGACAAAACTCACCTACATGAACAAAAGCATCAAATTCCACCAGAAAAGAACTTGGTTTGTTGTTGTTTTTTTTTAATCTAATGGCCAAATGGATGTGGAACTGAAGTTTTGTTGCAGTTGGAAGAAAATATTTCTCTAAAGTTTGTTTCTTCTCACTAGGTTGTATATGTCACAGCCACATTCCCCTACATCATGCTGATGATTCTCCTGATTCGTGGAGTAACGTTACCAGGTGCTTCCGAGGGGATAAAATTCTACTTGTACCCTGACATTTCTCGGCTTTCTGACCCACAGGTAGGATCATGGTCCATGGATTTATTTGCCTCTCTGACTGAGAAAAACTGCAAGGGTTTCTTGATTTTGAAGTTTGAACACAGGTGATTGCTGGATAGTGGTTTGTAGTTGGAGGTTCAGAAATGTGGATAAGGCTTTAAATCCATCACTGCTTAGGTGTGTTTTACTTTTTTAGTTGTAAAGTACCTTGGTTGATAAATGAGAATTTCCAGAACTGTGCAGTTGCAGTTGGTGCTTCTGCTGCTGAGGGGAAAGAGCGTTGCCACGTGTTGAACAGGAACAGATTTAACTGAGACTTAACCATTTTATGATTCTTTGTTCATTCCAAATCTAAATCGCAGTCAAGATTAGTAGAGAAATTATTGATTGAGATGATTGCTGTCTTTGAAGCAGATGTCTCTACATGCAACCAAAAAGGAATGAAATACTCAGACCAGGAACTCTCCCTGTTTTGTTGTTTCCAGAGTAGAGTTGAACATGGAAATAATGGATTAAGTTGGTTTTTTTCCAGTGACAGATAAGTAAAATAAAACAGTTACTATAAATAATTTGTCTGATATTGAAGAGGGAACATTACAAGATCTCTGTAGAACCTGACACGTTGCAGACAGTATTTTATTTATCTGGTTTGGCAATGTAGAAGACATTATACAGTGTTGCTCCTATGGCTATTACAATATTAAATAGATCCTGAGGTGGAGATAGAAAGGAATTTGGGAATATTTGTCAAAATGAATTTTTTTTAATCTGCTTAGTGAAAATGTGCCAGTATAATTTCTTTTTTTTTTTTGTCTCTGCTTACTGCAAATGTGTATTTTGTTGCAAAAGACAATAGAGGGGACCCTTTCCTTGAAGTTTCTGAAATGGCTGATTTGTGTAAAGTTTGCTTTAAGCGAGTAATATTTCTACAGAAAAAAAAAAACAGAAAGTAAAAGATTCATTTAAAATATTGAACATTTTAGTTGAAAAATTAATTACATTTCCTCTTTTGGCTTCAACAACATTTTTATCGTTCTGTGTCAGCACAGGTGGGAAGTGAGAGAAGGGCTTTGGAAGTGGTGTTTGAGCAGCAGATTTCCGATGTCCAGCTTGCTTAGGGGTGGCCCCAGCGTACCTGAGAAATTAGCACTGTACCAGAGGAAAACAACAGGATTCTCTGACACAATCCCAGTTATTTGTTTGCAACAGATCATTGATTCAGACTGGAGTCAGTCTATTTTCAACTGAACCCCAAGTGTCTGAACTCAGTGTGCCTGAGACGAGAAATTCGTCTGTCATAAACTTATCTGAGACCATGGGTGGCATTGGTTTGTTTTCTGCAGTTGGTGTTTGACCCACTGTGTGGTTCTGAGAGCTGAAGTTACCCTCTGCCTTAACCAGGAGTGGTACTGAGTGCCCTTCTTTTGTGCCACACCGTGGTCATTGTTCCACCTGAAAAGTCTCTCAGCCTGGCATGGAATCCTGGAAGGGCCTGGATTGGAAGGGACCCTACAGACCATCTCATCCCACCACCCTGCTGTAGGTGGAACACCTTCCACTGCATCAGGTTGCTCCAAGCATCATCCAACCTGACCTTCAACACTTTCCAGGGATGGGGCATTCACAGCTTCTCTGAGCAACCTGTGCCAGGGCCTCACCACTCTCACAGGGAAGAATTTTTGTCTAATATCTCATCTAAACCTGCTCTCCTTCAATTTGAAGCCATTCCCCTTTGTCCTGTCACTACATGCTCTTCTAAATTCTCTCCCTCAATCTTTCCTGTAGCTCCCTTCAGGTCCTGGAAGGCCACAATTAGGTCACCCCTAAACCTTCTGTTTTCCAGGCTGAACAATCCCAGTTTTTCCAGCCTTTCCTTGTAGGACAAATGCATTTCCTTGTATGAACAGGAGGCAGTTCTTACATCCTAAGTGTTGGTTCCTTCCCTTTTGCAGTGGTGGACAAGGGGCCTGTTAACAGGATTTTGCCCTTAGTGTGGATTTTTCACATGCCACTGCCACCCTTCCTTCTGTTTGTCATTGAAGGAGGGCATGCAAGCTTAAGGGACGTTATTGTCAGCTACAAGGGGGGTTTATATGCCTATTTACCACCCTGTTTCCACTTGTAAAGAAGTATGTCGTTACCATGACAATTTGCAAAACACACAGTATTAGTGTAGCAGTCTGGGAAGCACAAAACACTTCAGACACGTGTGTGTGTCTGCTTGTCCCACACTTATAGCTCAGCTAAATTCCCTAAAATGCCTTTTGGGAATGCTCAGTGGGTGCTTTAATGAGCCAAATTCCTCCTCCAGTTCAGTGACACGTTGCTGTACTTCAGCCACGGCATTTTAAGCACCTTTTAGCAGGAAAGAAGCTGAAGTAAAATACGCCGTAACAGAGTCGGTGAACACTAATGCATGCTGAATTGGTTTTAGAGAGTTATTTTGGCGTTGGGAAAAGGCTATTCCATCAAAATGGAAATATTTTGAAGTTCAATGTTTGCAGAAAGGTTTCAGAATCGTGGGTGGGATCTCCGGTCAGTTTTCAAGAAATAAAGGAAGTTTAGCTTTTCAGTCATAAAAATAGAATTTAGCACAACTCTTTTTATTAACAAACAGCAGTAAAACAGCATTGGTTAGGTTTATTGCAGCTTTTAGTGCTAACAAGATAGATATAGAGACATTTTACATTTTATGGAAATGTAGAACTTAACGTTCAAACTCAAAATATTTGAATAACCCCCCATTGCACAAGCCTTTTCTGAATTGGTCCTTGTGCTTTTTGCCAAGAAGCACGTATAGGACAATTGAAATAACCTTGAGATTTGTGCTTCTTTCCATCTTTACTCTTGGGTTTTTTTGGATTTACTCCACAATATCAAAGCCTAAAGCACGTGTAGTATCAGAGGCTGTTTTCCTCTTTAGCTGGAGGCCTGTTTCAGTCCCCTTCCAGGGGTACTTTGTCTGCATTAGGAGAGTGGTATTTGAACCCCAGTGCCAGCTCTGTTTGCTGTGGATTAAATAAATTAAGTTTCTCTCCGAGGCTCACTTTAGTTTGAAGTTCTTGAATCTTTTGTCTTTGCATGATTTGCATTTCACAGTTTGTTAGAGCTTTGTGAGCAGCTATTCATCTGCCTTTTCAGTCCCTCTCAGCTCTCCAGTGCCGTGTTCTCCATTTCATTTTTATATTCTATCTCTTCAGCAGACCGAATCCTCTCGGTCTGAAAATGCCAGCTTTTGTCCTGTGTGTCTGTAGAGCTCATCCCAATCACTTTTTGTTGTAAAAGAGGAAGCATTAACAGCCTGAAGCCCTATTTAAGCCCCAGAAATGCTTTGCTTCATCAACACTAAGGTCTCAATAGCTTTCATGCTCAAATTGCCTTGAAATACATCCCTCTCCCTTAATCTGGATGATACAGGTGCTGTTTGTAGCTTAAATATGGGATCTTTCCCGAGTTATAACTCACACAAAAGAAGGACTTTATCAAGTTAATAGGATTGTTATGGTTTTTGTATGCAAGTCTGACTCAGAGTATGGTTCTGGTTGTCCCTCAACAGATTTAAGTCACTTAATATGTAGTTGTACTTGTGTGTGACGCCCAATGCTCCTTTTTTTGGGAAAGCATTTGGCTCTTTGTGATAGGATTTTACAAACATTTGTGCATGGAAGAGGTTAAATGTGTCGAGTACTAGCAGACATACCAGTTTGATGGATCAGGAAGCTGGACAATGATATGGAAAAACATACACATGTAACTTTAAACTCTTCTGTAGCAGTGAATTCTTAAAATGAGAAGGAAAACAGAGATTTCATGTTTATTGGCTGAGTTACTCTCTTTTTTAATTAAAAATATGTATTGTTTTAATGAAGATTCTCATGAGAGCAGCTGTAGGGATGGGCATGTCAACACAGACAGATTTGCACACTCCTCTGAACAAGCTGGTGCTTACCAAAACCTTGAACATTTCTACGTGGAAAGATCACAGGTTGCCCTTTCTCTCTGATACACTCATGTGAACGTTAAACATGATGACCGAGGCCAAATTACATATAAAATACAGGAAATTAGGAGCCATGACAGGTAGAATAGATTTGATATTTCTCTGATCTTTTGTTCACAATGGGAAAGTGTTAAAACTGCAATAACATTTCTGATGGCAGAATACTGCAATACTTCAGCTATGAGAGTTCACTCTTAGGTAGCCATGACTGTGCATGTGGCTGTGCAGGGCTTCCAGGTGTTTCCATGGGCATTCCCACCCAACTGGAAAATGGCTTCCAGAAGGACTTCTTCCATAAATTTGAAATTTGGTTGTCTGGATTGTAGCTCACTGGACCTTCCTTCTCGAAAATAAGAAACAAAACACAAATGCACAGCAATGAGCATCAACCTAACCTTAAAAGGCCTTACACTTAACAGATTTATAATACAAAGGTGACTTTCTTCCCTACATTGCCCTCTGGCTCAAAATATGATTTCTTTCTGCATTTTTCTGTGTGGCACTTAGGCTAACTTTTCATGGTCTGTGTGTTTGCAGAGAAAGGAACATGTTAGTGTATTGGATATTTGATTTAAAGAAAACACTTTTTTTTTTTTTAATTGGTAGTAAATAGCTTGGAATAAATGCATGTTTTTTCCTGAAGATTGTATTTTTCCTTATGTACTCCTCAATTTTTATATTAGCATGAGTTTATTTTGCTAGTTATTTACTCCTTAACATGATCCTAGGATGTTTCAGCATCTACATAAAATTCTACTTTTAAAAAGTTGCCAAAACTGGAAGAGATTGCTTTCCAATTTGGCTGATTACAATATACACAAGTGAGAGACATTTGGGAATGCTATACAGATCTAGAGGTAATATTTTCTTAAATCCTGATCTGAAAATCCAGACTGGAAAAGCACCGGAGAATTTCTCTTCCCTTAACTTTTTATTTCCGATGTCTGGGAATGCTGAGTTACCTCAGCAAGAAGAAATGACCCGGAGTGATTCAGATTTAGGACTTGCAGCCTTGGAATCGAGCGACTCCCACAATCCTATCGCCACCTCGAGGCCAAGGAAGCCTTTTCCAAAGGCAGAGGAAAATCCTCCCTGCCTTTGAAATTGGAGCAAATGCTACATTGAAACACAACTGTTAAGACTCTCTGCTTTCTTTAAAAATAAAGAAAAAATATTTTAGAAGAAATTTGGTTTTGTTTTTGGGTGATTTCATGCTCAGAAGATCAAGGGAACTGCACAGATTCCTGAGTAGTGGATTTTTGACCTGAACTGCATCTAAGCATCCTGATCCTTAAAACAGAAACCTGGGAATTTTCGTATGTTGGCAATGAAATGATGTCTAATTGCTGGAGAATTTTGGGATGCTTTTATTGTTTTGAAACATGATAAGTAATGATCTTAGAGGTCTTTTCCAATCTTAATGGTTCCATGATTCCCTAAGTGAAAAATGTGTAGTCTAATTAGAAATCTGCTTCATGGGTTATATTCAGTAGATAGTTGGTCTGGTTTTTAGGCATAGTCCTTGGAAAAGTGGTTCAGAGGCAGGTCACAGGTCCCAAATCTTACCATGCTTTTTATATCTCTGATTCTAGTCCTACCTTCACCAATTTGACTATAATAAGATTTTGTGCACTTTTGTTTTTTTAAAAAAACCCAACATTTAGTTGGTATAAAATAGGAATGAGAGGAGAATGTCCAGTTCCCATCACACTCGTGCAGTTCTACTAAAAGTGTTGGAATTTACTCTTGTTTTTCCCACCAGTTTCTGCCCATTCTCTGTGTTCTTTGTTTCATCAGGTATTGACTTTCTGAACCAGGCAATTGTGACACACACACGTGAGTTGCAATAAATTTAAAAAAACAGCAAAATGCCCTACAAGGGCTGAAAGTATGAAAATCCTCAGCTGAATTTATTATCTGTATAAGTAGAACTCCCACTTTGAACAGTCTTTTGTCCATTTGATGTGGACACCAAATTTCACACCATTCTTTCAGTGAAAGGATAAAAGTATTGCTGCTGATTGTGAGGCTCTTGTGTTGCTGTTAGGTAGGAAATCTCTACCCAAACTTTTAAAATTTAAACTGGAAAAAGCATGAATTCTTTCTCCAACTCTGCTGTTCACACCATCATTACAAATTACTGAGGTTTGAAATTATAAGGGAAGTCCAGATGTAACCCAGTAAAATGCTCAGAAACATTTTACCCTACAATGCAGTTTATAATCTCCACAATGAGGAACTATTTCATTTACTTTGAACTACAGCTTTTGCATTACAGATTGTTTATGTGGTCTTAAAGAGCAGGAAGACCAAGAAATTGCAGAGATGCTCAACAAGGCCATAAATCGCTCCTGGGATGGATTCTGTTCCCATTTTTCCCAAAGAAAGCATGAAGGGCAAGTCTGAGAGCACATCACATTTCCCCTACTCAAAGGCACATCCACAGTGTTCCCTGGCAGGGAATCTGCATTATAGGGATTGGGAACATGCATTTCCAAAGGATGGGATGAAAACATCTGGGGGCTTTTCCTATGACAGAAAATGACTCTTGTGATGCGTGGAGCACCTTAGTATTTGCTCACCACACGAGTTTTGGCACTGCAAAGGTTTTGGGTATATTTAAATATGCTGTGGGAAAGGCATGATCTAAATTTCCTTTATCATTGCTGTTCTGTTGGGGTGTGGGAGTGAACACCACACATCTTTCCATACCTCAGCAGACAACGCTGGTTTATTCATCAGCATAATATTGTGACTGTTAATTTTTATGAAGTAAATGTGCTTTCTGAAGTCTAGTTATTGCTTTGGGGAGTTATTCCAAGCCCTGAACAAATAGTTTGGCTCCTCCTCCCCATGCTCTCTCCTTGTGTTTTTTTGCTATTGCTACACAAGTAGCAGCAAGCTGAGCAGGCAAGAGCAGGTTTTGGAAGTGAGAAGGGACTTGTTGAAAGAATGGGGTCATTTTGTAATTTCTCAGGGACTTTGGGCCACATGGAATCTCTTCCAGCTATCCTTGCAACCCCTTAGCAACCTTGGCAACGGAGAGACATCATCCGAGTTTCAGGGAAGCTCTGATTGCACCTTAATATTAGAATTCATGGCTGGTGTGATGTGCCACTGGAGGGAGACAGGATCCACACATTAAGGCAGTGTATTGGCACAGCAGGTGGAGATTTTTCACTGTTTTCATGATGGCACCTGAAAAGAAGTACTAGTGAAACTTGAAGGGCCAGTTGGTGCATAAATTAAATAACATTCTCAGGAACATTTAAAGAATTATAAATACTACCAATGACTTCATCCTGTCATCCTTTAGAAGTTAATTCTTCTAGGAAGAGAAAAGCTGTTGTTAAAAATACCTGATCCAGACAAAATTAAAAACTGGTACAAAAAATGCAAAGTGATATATGGATACAAATGAGGAAATAATAAGAGGGGAGCTTGCACACAGTGAGTCAGTAAGTGAAGCATGGAAATAAATATTCCATGCTACTTCTGTGACAGTCACAAGTGGGTTTATGATGCCATAGAAATAGAGGCACTGGAAATATTTAGTTATTTTAAGGATTGCTAATAGGATTCTTGTTAATCCTGTTATTCCAGAGGAACGAGAGAAAAAAATAAAAGAGGAGATTACTACACTAGTGGAATGATGTGCAGCTTGCAGAAAATCTGTGATTTACTGTTTAAAAAACTGACTATTCCCAAAGATTATTATTTGAAGACCTGTACCAAAAAAAAATGCTTTCTAATCCCCTTGATATTTTTGAGGCTCTTTTTATTTCCATCTTAGAACTGGAATAACAGTTGAATTCTCAAAACAGTCCAACAAAAAGGCTGGGCAAGCATTGGCAAAAAAGTGTAGTGTGTGCAGCCCATAACCTGCCCTTGGAGAGGTGCCACTGTAGGGATTGGCTGTGAGCCTGGAAAGGTACCTACCTTGGGCAGCTGAGGAAATGGAGTGGGGCTAACACGTTCTTTCCTCAGGGGTACTAAAGTTTTCCCCTGGAGGTATTCTCTGAACTGATGGAAATCCAGACTGAGGAGGCAGAAAGGAACAGCTCAGGTGCCTCCTTCCAGGGCGGGCACTGCTGTGTGGGCATCTTACAGCCACACGTGCCTTCCCGAGGCTCTTCCTGCTCTTCCCTCTTCCTGTCAGGCTTTTTGTACCCACTAGCACTTAGTTTGTATAACACTCTGCACACATATGTGATTTACTGCAGGGGAAGTGTGGGAAAGAGAGAAAAAAAGGGATAGAAAGCAAGGAGAGGAAAGCTGAGAAGAGGAGGCGGGAGGCGAGCAGTGACACTTGCTGGCACAGTGCCCTAATGGATGTGGGAAAACGAGCTGCTTCTCCCATCCTGGACTGTCACCAGCAGGGATCCAGATCCAGGAGAGCAAATTGGGAAGATGGGGAGATGTGTGTATTGGCAGCCCTGACTTTCTGATGCTCTTCCACCCTGTCTGTGCTGAATTGTTGGCTAATCCTTCCTTACAGATAAAGATCTTAATTGTATTAGTATGGTTTTTCCTTAGGCCATTGAAGTTGGGTTGACTATGAACTGCTTTACCCAGCTTTGAATACTTGTTTCTACCTTATGCTTGATAAAATGTTTATATACGCTACAGTTATGTCAGGAAAATTGCCCCAAAGATAAATTATAAAATGGGATATCAATGTGTTTTCTTAATATCATATTCTGCATGACTTGGGGATACAGTTTGTATTCTTTCTTCTAAAATAAATTCTCATGTGCTGATGTTAAATTCCAGAAAACATTGTAATGCAGGAATTCCTGCAAAGGTCATTAATATTTTTAGGGGTATCTTCCTTAACTGTGTTCACAGCCTTGATTTCCATCTGCTAACGTATTTCCCCATATGGATGTTTGTAGACAGCTACTTTAAACACTGAGGCTCAATAAACTGAGCATTCTGTGACCATTTGCAGCAAAATCCTGGCTGCAAGAGTAGTTTTTTGTGCCACTGGAGAACAGAGGCAATAACATGTTCTTTGTCACACCAGTGCCAGCCCAACACTGCTGCTTCAATTTAGGGCTGCAAATAAAGAGAAGGGGAAAGAAGTGTCCAACCATTGCAGAGAGAGAGGCAATAAAAATGCATTGAGCAAACGTGTTACAAACTTGGCAGGAAATCATGAGATGTTGATGCAGTTTGTGATAAAGGTTCACTGATCTTTCACTCGTTTGTGGTCAACTCTTGAACTTTTCAGGGAACACTTGAATCAAAGTTCTGTGTTTGCATACTGATATTTTAACAACAAAAAAACCCACAAAACATTTCACACAGACAAGATCTTTAAAAAATATTTTTATTTTTAACAGGTGGGGGTTTTTTTTAGTTATTTTTACTACTACTACTACTACTACTACTACTACTACTACATTTTGAAACCAGATCTTGTTTAGGAATTAAAAATTGAATGCTTCATTTAAAAAACAGAGACATTTGAGTTCTCAAAATAACCTTTCAGTATTTGACCAAATGCTTTTACTGTTTGCCACAAATTTGCAAATAATGCAAATTAAACTGAATCTTCATCCTCCTGTGAAATTAAATATTTGATCCGTATTTTCAGTAGCCCCCTGAGTGTCAAGAAGTGAGGTCCTGAATACAGTTCCTAAATGGCATTTTTTATTCTAGCACTTTTTTTGTCTTGATCTCAGCCTTACTTTACGTTTCTGCCAGCTCTGTGGCACACAGAGTGGAAAACACAAGGTTTTCCACTGCCCAGCTCTCTTTAAAAAGGACCAGGCTCACAGCAGAATTTCACTGAACGTTGAGTGGCTTGTTTACTAAAATTTGCCAGTTGGGTTTACAGCTCCTGTCACTCTAAAAAAACCCCGTGCTTTTAAAATACTCTAAATCCCTCTGTGTAAAATAATAAAACCACATGGTGACTCTAAGGGATGTTCACAAAAAGTATAGTCTAAGCTGGTACTTTCCCAGCCTGGAGGTCTCAATGAACTTGTTTATCCATCCACAAAAGCGAGCAGAACATGGGTGGGAAATGATTGCAGCAGTTGAAGCAATGAAAAATGTGTACGTGGGGAAGTAGCATTCACAGAGTGACTGTTTTATGAAGGAAGGCAGAAAATGGGGCACAGGATTAGGGATTACAAATTAAAATGATCTGTTCTGTATCTTGATCTTCACAGTAGAGCAGGTGCTCCAGAGCCATTGTATTGAACATGGCTTGTTCTTCCATGAGAGGAGAGGGAAATGTTCACCCAGCATTTGCATCAGTCCAATAAGTCCCTTTTTGCTGGAATGAGCAGTGCCACAGCCAGAGCAGACATAGATTCCTCATCTTGAGTGAATGAGGCAGAGGCTGGATAACACAGTGGTAATTTACTTCCATGCATATTTTGAGACTGACCAGGATGAGTTCCAGTACTGGTATATCACTGATAAATGTATCTTTGTATTTTTATAACACTGCTTACCTGCAGATTTTGAAGTACTTCAGTTTTGAAGCAGTTTTAGGTGTTTGGGGGTTTATGCTCTGTCTTAAATTTTTACTTCAGTGACATGGTCGTAGACATGCAAATAGAAGTAAGAGATAATACTAAAATATACAGGTGAAGAATGCAAGACTAAATGAGTTGGCAGCAAGTGGGAAAAGGCAAGAAATAAACAAAAACACAGCACCTTTTTTGTCTTTTTGCCATCCTGTTGTGCTGAGCACTGCAGATGAGAGATATCAGCCTTCAGGTGGAGGGGGAACATGGAAGAAGTGATTCTGAGGAACAAACATGACATCAAAGATGTTTGTGGGTTGGAAACACCTCTACATCTTTCTCTGCTCCTGGCTGGGTATGAGGAAGAACATTTGCCAGCACATCCGCTCTGAACACCTCAGATAAGCATTTCAAATAAGCCCAGGATTTCAGGAGTACATTGTTTGTTTCCCAAACTAACTCCCCCGAGACAAATCTGTTACAGGGAAGAGAAGACAAGCTTATCCCTGTAGGTCTAAACTAAATTTGTTTTCTCTTTGCCTTTCTCCATCCCTCCTTGTATTTATTTATAAAAACTATCCAGGGAGCTCATTCTGATTTTTAACTCTGGAGCTGAATGCTGTTAGTAGCTCCTTACCTGGTGTGAGCTTCCTTAAACTGTCAGGGGGAATCTCACTGACTTGTAAATAAGAACAAGGAAAAATCCCAAATGCCCCTTTAAAAAAAATTTAAATCCTAAGGTCTGAGATTGATTGGATAAACTGCTGCTCTAGGCTTGCTGGAGCAATCTCGGAGGTTCTTGGCACATAATCCTGGGTAGATGCCAGGCTCTTGGTTTGGTTCCAAGTAAATTCCAGCTCCCATTCACCAGCAATTAACTCTGAGACACAGAGTCAGCTGGGACATCCCAAGTTATCATCTTTGTATCAGTGCAGTGCTGTCCTGACAGTCACAGAGATATGGCCACGCTCATCCACCCCCAGAATTCCCTTTGTCCCATTCCACAGGACAAGCCAGTGGCTGGTTCCCCTACCCTGAGATGCCACACCAAATTCCTTCCTGGTGGCCTCGTTTGCACACCCTCCATAGCTGTGCCTGTGGGCTGTTGAAGATGCTACAAGACTTTCCACCTGGCCATTACCTTTATGACTGGAGGTTTCTGGCTTGCAGGCAGGTTAAGAGTACGAGGAAAGGTGAATTTAAAGCTTAAATTAGTCATTCTACAATTCTAGAAACACCAAAATTAACCACTATGGCTTGCTCTGTCCTTCATCATTGGTGAAATTCAAGAACAAAGAAGTAGAGTTTCTGTTTGTCTTTGAGGCTGAAGTAAATAAATATACATGGTTTTATGGCATACACTCACAGAAGAGCTCACTGTAATGCTCAGTATTCTGAAAGAATTTACTATTGGGCACTGCTGCCCAGAATTATTGATATTATTGATATTCTAGGGGTTCAGCTGGGAGGTAACAATGGATTCTTAGTTTTGCCTCCTAGAAATGCTGGTTTTTTTGACTGAGAAAGATAAGTAATATGAAGCCTTTTGAATATGAAACCTTGTCTGAATTCATTTTGGGGTTTGCTGTACACAGAGGGGATGCATTCATCTGTCCTCTAGGTTTGCTTGAAGACATTTATTGGCTTTCCATTTGTATGTGCAGACAGTTCTGGGTATCCTTGACCTGTTAGTTACCTGTGACCTGCAGCCAGAAGGTTTGGGGCAGGAGCAAGTGAGGTGGGAGTCCCAGAGCTTCCTGTGCAGACAACAGAAAGATAAAGCCTCCTTTGGAGAACATTCCCGTTGCATTGTACTCCTGTCATTTAAATTGTGATACAGTTTAACAGATCAGATTATAATTCGAATTTATTGGTTGGGTAGAGGTTTGTTCCACTCTTTCCCCGAACATCTGGTTTTGGCAACAATGAAAAGAGGACAGTGGGTGATCTCTGCACTGATTGAACATACTCATACTTTTATTCTGTATTTACATCAAAATAAATGTCTTTTATGTAGTAGCTAAAGCAAGCAAAATGTGCTTTAGTGCCTTGAGAGGAATTTGAATCCTTTGCATTCTACTGTCTTCAGTCATATTAAACAGAAAATGACAGTTCTCAAATGAAAAGAGGATTTAAGATGTTTTTAGTACAGTGGTTAACGCTCTAGGATAACTATATGGTATTCATTGTTCTCTGAGGCAATTTTTGCTGAGTGAGGATGGGATTATCCACATCTGTGGCTTTGCTGAAGGCTGAGTGACTGAAATGTGATTAAATTATAATAAAATTATATACTTTCTTGTCTGTCCTTTTGGATTCTCAACCTATACTGTCAGTACCAGTATTTGAAGGAATATGTTGCACAAGATTTGTGTTTTGAGATTACTATTTAGAAAAGATAATTCACTTTTAATTATGTCTTTATTAGTATTTATTCTGCCTAAGCATTCAATTCTTCTTATGCTTGTGAAGGGCAATATTTAGGCTATTATGTGGGCAGTGTGAAATCAATGCTGCCTTCAATTAAGCATTTCTTTGTGTAACAGAATGGTTGGTCAGAAGTTGTCACTTGGCGTCTTTAATTGATTTATTAAACACTGGTTTCAGTTGAGGGATTTTCTGGAGACATTCCTGGTAAATTTAAACACATTTTTTTCATTTTTCTTTTTGCACTTTAGGCAACAAGTTGTTTGCTTTTTTAATAAATAAAATACAGATATTATCTGGAAGCTGGACCCTGGTTTGAGGAGTATTGTATAAAACTTAGCAGTTGGAGTAGCTGTTCAGAGATTTGTATTGTATTTGTGATGGCCTTAAGAAGACTGATTTGTTCATTAAATAGCAGTGGTAGCTCTGCAGGGCACTATATACCCAACAGTCAGTGGTGGGCTGTATTTTTTTTTTGTGAAAAGGCAAAGAAACAAAAGGAAAAAAGCTTTTACACCCTGTCAAACATGAAAATGGAGCTCAGCCCTCCCAGTTCTGCAGCCAAGGCACTATTCCCTGTTTGGGTAGCAGTCAGCCAGGAACTCAGGAGGTCCTGCTGGAACCCTGCCTTAGGTTTGGCAAAAGTCTATAAAAGTGGAGATGTAGTGAGTTTAGAAAAACACAAAAGAAAGTGCTATTTCACACCATGACTGAATGGTGGAACTCACTGCTAGAGGATGTGGGAGGCTGAAAGTATAAATTAATTCCATTAATTATGGATGGGTCAATTGGGAACTGTTAAACACAAGAGTCCACATATAACTTGGGGTTCCAGCTTGTTTCTGCTGGAGAATTTCTGTCCAGATTCCAGTGGCAGGTTCCCTGCCCTGGGGTACCCACCCTGCAGGTGCAAGCCCCTGTGTCCCTACTATAAAATAAGGTGAAGTAAATGCCAACTTGTCAGAACATGTTCATTTGCATAGAAGATAACACATTAGTGGCTGGTTGTTACAGACATGTTGTGTAATTTATATCTTTAATCTTTGGATGGCAATTAGTCATCATTTTCATTATCCTATGCATGGATTGGTGGGGGAAGTTGTGCCAAAAGTTCCATAGGCACAGAAATATAATAGTCAGAATAGTCAGTTTGGGTACTGACTTTATCGGGTGACAGATTAAGAGAATTATAAAAATAAGTGCAAGAAAATAGATAATGTTAGTGTAAGAAAATAGTGGAATGGACAGTCAACTCAACATGAGAATTTCTTCTGTAGAACAGGGACCATCAGACAAAGTTATTTGAAAGTATTTAAGATTATGCTTTACATAAAAACTTAGAACAAAGATCATATAACCCAGTGTACTGTCTCCAGTAGTGGGTCCAAGAGGATTCCTGGGGGAATATCTGATCTCTGTCTCTTGAGTTCTTTGGACAGCCAAATATTTTCAGCTCAGGTGATTTCCTGAAGCCTGTGTGACTTTTCACATTCAGAAATCCCCCATGGATTTCCCTGCCATGAAGTTTTCTGATCTCCTCCAGAGCCCAGGAAGAATTTTTGGTATCCCCAATCTCTCCTGGCATCAAGTTCAACAGGTCTGTTAATTGTGTCAGAAAGAGCTACCTCCTTTCATTAGTTTGGAACTGGATTCCAAGAAGCTCCATCTGATGATTCAAAAGTTCTTACACTGGAAGGAACAGTGAACAAAGTGTCCCTTTTCTTACTTGCCTTCTGAATCATGACCTGTTAAACTGCACTGACATCCCACCCCAGCTGAAGAAGCCCACTCAGTCTGTTCCATGCAAAATGACAGGATAGCTGAGGCTGGAGGGCATCTTTGGAGATCTTCTCCTTCAGCCTTTCATCCCAAAGCAGGTGCAGCTAGAACAGGTTGTTCAGGACCATAGAATCACTTAGGTTGGAAAAGACCTTTAGGATTCAGTCCAACCACACAAAGTCTATGTCTGGTCAGGTTTTGAGTTCTCCAAGGGTGGTGACTCCACAAGTTCTCTGAGGGCAAACTCTGTTTGATCACCCTCAAAGTTTTTTCTGAAGTTTAAATGGAATTTGCTGTGTTTCAGTTTGTGCCCTTTGCCTCTTGTCCTGCTGTCAGCACCACTGATTCCCTCTTCTTTACTCCCTCCAACCAGGTATTTGTACACATCGATAAGATCCCCTGAGTCTTCTCTCCTCTAGTTTGAACAGTCCCAGCTCTCCCAACCTCTGATTTCATGGTGGATGCAACACTCCCTTGGTCATATTTGTAGCCCTTCACTGGACTTATTCCAGTCTGTGTCTCTCATGAACTGGGGCCCCAGCACTTGGGGGTGCTTGGCAGAGTAAAAGGATCACCCACCCCTCTAAATGGGCTTTTCCTTGTGCTTAGCCCAGGATCCTGTTGGTCATCTTTGCCCCAGGGACACACTATTGGCTCATAGTCAGCTTGTCTTCTAGTGCCTTTCAGAAGATTGTCCCCTAGAGATTTTTCCAGCCCTGACTCTTTTAAGTCACAATTGCTTAATTTTCTAAAGAGCCTTTGGTGACTGATTTTTCCCAAATACTTCTGTAAATCAAAACAGGCTTCCATCACCTTCAACCACGGGGTTGCCAACCCCTTAAAAAGAAATTAAGAACAACAATCTCTCTTGGGGGAGTTAATCTTTTTTTTTTGCAGTTTCCAAGTTCTATCAGCAGCTTCTGTCATGTCTCCAATTCCAAGAATAGAAGGACAAGAAGGAGCTGGCTGTGGAAATAGAGAGAGACGAATTCTGCACTGCTAATGCTATAGGAACTTGATTGGATTCTCAATTTTTGAAATGCAGCTGCCAGTGGCACAATTCCAGCAGCTGGGCCAGATGCCAGTGTTGAGGTTCCTACCTGTGGCACTGTGCCAGTGTAGCTGAGAAGGGGAAATATGGTCTTCACCTCTGGGCAAGGCAACATTCCCAATTCCAGCTTCATTTGCTTTGGGGCTTTTCTGTTTTTGGCAGCAGCTGGAGAAAGGTGATGCTGTGGGTTGGGAGCTGTGCTCTCGTACTGCTTACTCTGCTCTCCAGGAAGAGACAGAGCATTTTCTTACAATCACCTCTGAGTAAAAACAGAGACTGTGTGAGTAGAACTACAGTCTTAAAAATGACTCCGTCTCCCGATGCCATCTTGCCCGACACCATTGGAGAAAGGTAGGAATGTGAACGGATCTGAGAAAGTGTGAACGAAATGTTTAGTCCATTGATTGCCCCAAACATCCTTTAATGGTGGTGCTGCTGCTGCGGGAAATGCAAGAGCAAACAAACGAGAAAAAAATAGGTAAAAGTGAAAAGGACATTTTAAGAGAGCTGTTTCCACTCTGTCTGTTCTTGCCCTGTATTGACAGTGCCTGTCTGCACACCCTCCTCTAAGGAATAGAGTTGTTCTGCCTCACGGCAGGACGCAAACTGAGTAAAAGAATATAGAATTGGTGCATAGAACCAATTCACACATATCCCTTGAGACAAACTCTCCAGCTGAAGACAGTTCTTTTCGTCAGGAATTAATGAGATGTTTGTGTGCATATGCAAAGAGAGAATTAATACCTTGGGTGATCTAAGGTCATGCAGTGACCTGAAGAGGGAATTTCTCTGTCTTTGGGACAGTGTATATAAGGGTAGACATTCTGTATAAGCCTATTTTACCATATTTACTATAATTATTCTAGTACCCAACTGCCACCTTTAGGGTTCCTTCTGCAAGAGCTTTGCAGTCAAGGAAATGCTTTGTTGTGTCAGGGATTTCTCAAGTGAACAAAGATAAAATGAACATAGATAAACTTTTGGGGGATAAACTTTGATTTTCTGCTTAGAAAATTTAAATATGTTCCTGAGGGCTTTTGTTTTTTTTTAGGTTAGAATTTATAGCATCCATTTGATTATTCCAACACAGTTCAACTTCAAAATCTTTATAATGATAAGTATTTTTTTAATTTTTACTCTGCCTATTGTGTCCTCAGGCCCATAATTTTCTAAATGTTACTTTAGAATAGTAGAATATATATATGTATGTATTAACTCTTCACATATTTCAAACTTTAACTTGATAAATATTTCTGCAAGTAAATGAAACCAATAAGCCGGTCCTTTAGTTGCATTTTTTATTTTTATGAATTCTAATTCTGTCAAAACTATCAAGGTAAAATCTTGGCCCCCGGAAATTGAGGGGAAAATTTCCTTTAAGTTTTGTGCCCTAACATTGCAAAAGCTTTACCTGTTCCAATTGAACTGTAGCATTTTTAAGCATTCAGTAGAGAGGTGGCAGATTTTTTTCTCTTCTGAGTTTCCTTTCCTTTTCCTACTTTTTTTTTAAACTGTATAGCGCTAAATATAAGTGTACCTTAAACAGGGAAATTTTCACATGGTGAAGTAGACATTAAATATGTCAGAGGTGAAATATGTGACCTGAGTAGAACCTTCAGGACTCAAAGTGCTCTGGGATCTTCAGATCCCACAGGAGTCACTGAAAATCACTGGGGACTCCTGAAGAGCAGATATTCCATTTGATATTGGGTAACTTGCTGAGGAACCCTAATGCAGAGCTTTTAATTCCCCATATAAGCAACAGAGAGAGAATAGGCTCCTCTAAAGGGTAATTTATCCCATATAACATTGAGTAACTTCTGAAGAGGGGTCAATCTCTCCCCTTTGGCTGTGGGAGAACCACAGAGTACATTTTAATTTAACCCCCACATGAGATGGGTGGCAGACAGGCTGTGCATCAGAGCTGGCTTATCATCACTAATTGA
Source organism: Corapipo altera (assembly GCF_003945725.1). NCBI lineage: Eukaryota > Metazoa > Chordata > Aves > Passeriformes > Pipridae > Corapipo > Corapipo altera. The sequence continues at coordinate 675,475 of NW_020884967.1, forward strand.
AAGGCAAAGGACCCTTGACCGACTCAAGAATCCTGAAAAAACTCCCAATATAGTGATAGTTTTCTGGGAAAACGATGCCTTTGGTGTGTCACCTTCTTTGATGGTGCAAATTGTTTGTTCTACAGGCACGAATCCACTCTGGGAGTATCTTTTGGTGTCGTATCAGGCACAGATTTCCTGAGTGGGGAGAGGGACTGTGAGCAATATTTAGCACGTGTTCCAGTTATTATTTTGAATGATGCACAGCACTAAGTTACTTCATTAATATGTCTGATTCCTTTGGATCAGCATCCTACAGCAATAACTGCTTAAATAATACCACATATACAATACACAGCATTTCACTTCTCAGTCAAACTTTGCCTCAGTCGGGGTTTATGTGTAATTTTAACATTCATCAGTGGTTACTTGAACAGTATCTAACTTGCAGAAATTAATGGAAATCCCCTTGTGGGAAACTCAGTTTAGTACAAGGCTCAGGTTGTTTTCAATCAGAAGAATTTGAGATCAAATTATCTTCATGCTTCTATAACTGCATTTTCTTTTGTCTCAAACTCTGGGGTTTTCAGATACTTTTTTTTTTTTTTTTAAAGTAGGACAATTATTCTTAAGATTGCTTAAAAAGAATTGTTGAGAATTATTATTTTTAAAGAAGTTAGATTAAATAACGTTTCACCTAACATTATATAACCTAAGTATAATTTCCTCTTAATTTCTGAGTGAAGTTTCGAACAATGATTCATTTGCAAATATTTCAAATATCAGGGTTGAATCCTGTGTTTAGTATCTCCAGTGTTACAATATCTCCAGCTTCAGGGATGCTGAATAAGAAACTTAAAAACACAAGAGGAATGGAAAAAAAAGGTATTGGAGAAGGGTTTGTTTTGTCACTGTGATATCACAGTCTAGCTGCTCTGTATCAGCAATTGGGTATCTTGAAGTGCACAACTTGCTGAGAGGAAATAGAACCCTACTACATTTGCTAAAACTCTTACCTGCCCCTGAAAACCTAAAAACAAAACCACCTCAGAGCCCAGCTTTCTGGTAAATGTAATTCAAAGAGAATATTTGAAGAAAGAAGACTTTAAAACCCTCTTGGTTTGGATTCAGAATACTGCAGAAATTAATCAGGGTGACCACTCTCATCAATGTCTCAATGCAAGTGAGTGTAAATATTTTGATGCTCCCCTGAGTGCATGATGTGGGAGCTGCCAAATATCTCATTCTGAGAGCATTTGTTGGTAGTGTTTTAGTGAAGTGGAACACTAATCAACACCCTCATTTTAAAAATTAGTTACCTGCACTTCCTGCACTCATTTTAAAAAATTGAGCATCTTTATTTATCATTCATATAAAATGACATTAACATGCTCCACAACAGATCTGGTAAATTCTGGTGTCTCTGAGATACTGAAGAGAGAAAGGCAGTGACTGTTCTCTGTGCTTTTTTATATCATGCACAGAATGAAAAAAACCCTTTTATTTCCAAATGCCTGAAGCTTTACATAGTGAAACTGTAGGAGAAGGCAAAATTTCTGATGCTTTTAAGACATGTTGCAACAGGGCTCTGTGGCACAACTGGAACATGGGGTTGCTCAGCAGTCGGTGATTTTACCTTTCCAGAATGTGGGATTGTTTTCCATACCCAAGAACTGTTAATACAAACAGCTTCACCACAGAGACACAACAGAGCCCATCCTGCTGCCCTGAACTCCCCACATTTGAATTGCACTTACAAGAAATGAGTCAGTGAAAAAGCAAATGCTGCTCCCAAGAGATATTGTTATTCAGTGGCATTTTACCTCTTATCAATACCTTTTTGAAGAGGTTCCCAGTTTGCCAGATTCCCAAACACAAGCCACTGAAGATAATTTTCATTTCTTATTGCTCAGACACAAAAAATCATCTAGCTATGATTTTTTCCCCCCGAAATTGTGTTCATCATAGACACATAATAGTTTTTATATGAGTGATACCTCTTGAATATTCTGTGTACTTTATGCTGTTATGCATCTCCTTATTGTATGCTTCAGAACTAAAATAATGGAAAACTGGAATATATTTCAAGGGATTTGAGTCCTGCCATCAGAATAGGCTGACTGGGAGGTGAATCCAACACCTTTGGTCTCATTCCTGTCTCCTTTGTATCAGGCTGAGTGAGGTAACTTTGGAGATGTCGACTGACAAACCCATAATCAAAGTGATTTGCAGGCCCAGAAGACTGAAATTGAAGTCTGTAAATCAAAGACAATTTTTAAAACCCCAAAAACCTTGCAATGGATTTGCTGCCCTTCCCACAACCACACACACCTGCCCTGTCCAGGGAGCATTCCAGCCCCAGTTATCTCAGCCAGCACCCTGCAGTGGAAAGGGATTTTGGGATAATGTTTATTTCTCTTTTTTTTGATGTGCATACAATCACAGAACGGTTTGGGTTGGAAGGGACCTTAAAGCTCATCTTGTTCCAACTCCCTGCCATGGGCAGGGACACCTTCTACTTGTTCCAGGTTGCTCCAAGCCCTGTCCAACCTGGCCTTGAACAATTCCAGGGATGAGGCCACCACAGCTTTTCTGGGCAACCTGTGCCGGGGCCTCCTCACCCTCACAGGGAAGAATTTTATACCCCCCAATCTGTGTGAACACACTCAGGATCACACAGACAGGGAAGTCCCACAGCACCTTGTGGCTGCTTATTTTGGAACCACACAAAGGCAATTAAGACATCCTGGACGTTTTGGGTTGAGGAGTTCGGGAAATAAAACTACTCTCATAATAAATGCCATTTTAGCCACGAGGAGCAGTGAGAGGGCGTAAAAGGGTTTCTCCTCCAAGTCCCTGAAAGACCCTCAGCATGCTTTGCTCCAGCACCTGACTTTCCCCGTTGGCTGCCGACACAGAAACATGCTACTGGTGTGGCTCCTGCCTCGAGGAAGGTCCTGTCCCATTTAAACAGGGTGGTACTTGGCTGACAACTACGCCTCGGGAAAATTAGCATTTCAATACGTGTAAAGTAATCCGAGCTATAGTGTTGGTCTCCAAATGCAGCAATGAATAAACAAAACTTCAAGTATTTAGGTCCTTCTCCCCCTCAGCTTCCATTCTCAGAATGAATATGCTGTATTCAGCCCGCCTGTAAGTAACATTAGCAGAAGGTAGGAGAGACACTGCCTAGCAACCCACAGAAATCCCAAAGAGAGGTGGAAAGGAAGTGATTTTCATGTAATTATTCACTTCTACAAAAGCTGTTGTCAGGTAGACACTAGAAACATAGCTGTTTTATTATTCCCCTAACCTACTTTTAATCTTTTGAGAATCACTACCATTAAAGAGAGGGAAAAAAGAGCTTAATTCAGCCATTTTCTGCCTGGTCGTTTAAGTTGTGTTTTCCTGCTCTAATGAAGGCTGTGCTTTCAGAAGCTGTGTTGTTTAGAAAGCCCTGGGTAGTAAACTTCAGAAACAAACTCACTCCCGTATCCAAAATTCAGCATTTTTACTGCTGCTTCCCCACAATACACAGTTCATATTTTGTTTTGGTTTGGTTCCCCATTTAACGGCATTTCCCACTGAGCTGAGAGAGCAACGAGATAATCTTTTATTTATTTATTTTCTAAAAAAGGCATTTGGGGACAGGGGGCAGGGGCTAAAAAGCTTATTTATTTTAGGTAACATAGTCGGTGCCAGTGTGCTTGGATCCAGCAGGTTTTTTTCCTTTACTTTTCTAAGACAGGCATCCCAGCTTTGCCCTCAGCCACGATTCCTTGGAGCTGACTGAGGCTGCATGGAGATAACTGAGGGATATTTTAGTCCTATTCTTGCCATCTGGATGAGCCTGGAGGAGTTGAGCTTCACTTGTACATCACACTAAATGCTCTTTTACATCAAGGGCTGTCAGAACAGTTGCCACTTCAAGTAGCCCGAGGACAGGCACATTTTCAGTGGATAGTCTGATTTATATCCTTATTTTTCTACATTCACACTTCTAGCATAGGTTCAATAAACGTGGATAGCAAAACAGATATTGTAACTTTACTTTTAAAGGGGTACATTTAATGGAAAATAATTATATCAAAAGTATGTAGAACAGCTATTGAAGGTGTATTTGGTGAAGCATCATGAAGGACATCATGAAAGTTCTCAGGGCCTTTAACCTGTGACTTCAGTCAAAGTAACATTCTACTCAGAAAAGTTACTTTAAAATTGTAAATAGAAACTAAAAATAAAAATAGTCTGTTCTGCTCACTGGTTATTCCAACATCTCAGTTCCATGTGAGAAGTTGTATTTTCCTACTCAGCAAAAAGGTTTTTATTGTGACCCCTGGTATTAATTAGTTTAATTTTGTGAAATAATTCTTTTGGTCTGTTCTCTAAACAAATATGTCTTTTTATATTAGCTCTGTTTAAAACATTTGTAGGTTTTTTTAAAAACTAAACATATACCAGGACTATTTTATAGTCAAATATGAAAAACTATACAGGTACAATAACTCTGTTGATTATGCAGGAAAATGAAAATAGTAAATTTTATTGTTCCCTCTTTGATTTTGCCTGCAGGATTCATTGTAACAAGATACATTGTCAGAAGAGCAGAATGCATGCAAGGAATAGATTTATTCACTTTGAATGTCTGCATCTTCTGAGTGTTTGGGTTGTTTTTCAGAATAGAACAGAACTTTGCCCTCCGAGTTCCTTATTTTGGCACTCGCACAGCTCAGACATTCAGCTGATTTTTGTGTCAGCTGCTATTGAAGAAAAAAATTCAGCTGATTGCAAGAGAGTGGCTAAAGAATAAATGCAAGCTCGTTGCTTTTCTTTTTCATGCCTTTGAACAGAGATTTTGGCAGTTGATGGCAGTGAGTTGTCTTTGCACTTCGTGCAAGAGAATCTGAAGGCAATGCAAGTGTGGCCTCTGGGGCAGATATGGTGCTTTGGCCTCTTCTCCATCCGTTTGACAAGGCATCCTGCATTGAAAATATCCAGAACGGATCTCTGGCTGCCTTTCTGGTGGGATGTCACGTGAATGTATTGCATTTCTTATCTTGGTTAGCATGTGAGGAACATAGCAAGGGCCAAAAACCCCCCAAAAGCCACACAGAGACCTTTTGCCTTCCTCCCAGTGTGTACATACCCAGCCTGTTCTCCTGCTGCTGGCAGCTGTCCTAAACCATGCCCAGCAGAACAGGCTGTGATGTAGTTGAATATTCTTCGTAATGAGAAAGCCAGAAAAAAATTACTTTAATTGGAATAAGATCAGGGTAAAATTCTCAGCCCTCCACTGCTGCCTACTTTAGCATTTTTCTTGGAAGTAACATTCATATATACACAGGAATGCAACTCATAGCAGAGGAATGGAATAAGCTGTAATTTAAGGAATGATTCTTACAGTTACTGGGTAGGCACTCTGCAATCAGCAGAATAATCCTGGTGTTGTCAAGAGTTCATCTCAGTGACAATATTGTCCTTTATAAAAGAGGCATGAGATCGAAGGTTTGGAAAAATAGTCTTGGTAAATAAAAAATGGTAAAGCTCACTGGGAAACTTCAGGCTGTGTGGCACTGTCCTGTGGCAGGAGAGTGTGTACTCTCTCTGTTCTTAAAATCAGAATATTATTCTGAATAGCAGAGTCCTGTGGCTCTGGAGTCCTGTTTGCTACATGGAGGAGTTACAGTCAGGAGCCTCAGGAACTGCACATCAAGTAAGTCTTCCTGTTCATTATATATGAACATGGCTTGTTTTATTTTTCATGTAACCAAGTTATTCATGTTAGTTTCATAGGTACAATCACAGCTATTTTTATGAGTTTCAATGTAAAACAAAGGCCTTTTAATCAGGAGAGGAAAGAAAGGTTCCAGGTGGACCTTGCATCAAGGTGGAAACATCTTGGTGGGATCTGCCTCTCCATGTGAGTGTTCTCTGAACTGTGTGTGTAGGCTCAGCGCAAGCACCTGATGTTTTCTGCAACAGCAGAAAGGTTCCCTTGGTTTTCAATTCCAGCTCCTTCCAGTCAGATATTTTAACTGGGAGCTGAAAGCATCTTGAATGATGAACCAATCGAAAAGAAACACCCAGGCTACAGGAGATGAAAGGCAGGGTGAAATTGGAACTTGGGTTTTTTTCCCCGAGCTATTAGAACCAGCATTTTTTTGTCATGTTATGCTCAGTATCTATTTTTCCTACTCAGTATCCAGGTTTTCCTACAGTTTTATGTCAGAAATTCTTAGCCCTATTCTGATCTGTTGCAGCAGTGCTTGGAGCTGTGGTTGGCATGGCCAAAGGCAGCACACCCTGAAATGCTCTTACCTCATTCCAGTGGCAGGAGGAGAGGAAGGAAGCCTGTGTTAGGGTTACTTTTGAAATGGTTTGATTTCACATTTTATAGTTTCTTCCAGTCCTGTCACACCTAAACCTATTTGGCAACAGGTTGATTTATTCAGGCATTATTAGTGTGATGAAATTCTGCAACTATTCTATGCCCTTACCTTGAAATTTCATTTACTATCTCCTGACAGCAAAGGCTTTATTTTTGAAATTCTTCTTTGAAACCAAAGGCAATCCACTCGTTAAAATACAAACTGCTGAGATTCATCAAAAAGTAATGAATAAATTAAAAGAAAACCTGAAGTGATTGCTTCTCCTCTGATAACAAAATGGAAAATAAATGACTGTCAACACTTGGAACATCATGTTTTAAAGAATGAGTGCAGCACTGAGCTGGCTTGTGAGGTCTCCCACATTCTCAGAAGGGGTTTCATGATAGGATTGTCATTAACCACCCTGTAGTTAAGGGTGCTTTGAGCTTTTCAGCTCAAGTGGGTGTTCAATCTCACTGCTAAAAATGCAGGAAAAAAAGGTACATATTCATGATGCTGCTCCCCTGGGATGCATATTCCAGCCAGAACTTGGGCATCAGTGTGAAATGAATCCCCTTGGGTTTTATAGGAATACTGAAGGAAGTAAACTGAACTGTGTGGGTGCAAACATTAACAGCCCTGATGTGCATCATTTCTATCAGATCTGTCACCTGAGGGGTTGTAGGAAAGGCCATGGACAGACAGATCAACAATGTATACATTTTGTTTAATGGAAGAACCTTCAGGGTGCTTGATTGTTGTTCCTGTTATATACAGAGAAACTTGGATGTTGCAGTTCTTTTAGCTCAGCCATCGCATTGAAACCCTAAACTGTCACCTGAACAGTCTCACAATGATTTAGTACCATTAAGAAATCTGTGAAATATAGTTTAGAAAGCTGCAAAAAGAGAAAGGGTGAGGTGTGTTTCTTTACCTACACGAACCTCTGAAACTGTAACCCACCACTCCGACCTGATCTGTCAGTCAGACCAGGATAACAGGGAGCAAGGATAGGACGTGGCTGAGGGGATTTAGTGCTGCATTGGGGCATTTCTAAAAATGCATATTCTCTTTTTACTGCTCTTTGAGCAGCAGACTGAAAAATTAAAGCATCAGCTGGTGTTTACCCCAAGAGCTTTTGCCTCCAGCCCTGGGATGGATCCTCAGGGGCAGAGCAATGCAGGTTGACAGGGGGCCTTTGGCTCCAGGGCTCAGACACAGAGGTGGGAGATCCTGGGTGGAGATTTGAACACACAAACATAATTTCTGACTATCACATTTCTAACTAACCCCTCCCATTTCCACTCAATATGTCCTCAACGTGCATTTTAGGCATCTGGCATTTTTCCTATATGAGCAGACATGCTCAATGAGACAGAACAAAGAAACTCCATGAGTAGCTTCCTAGCTGGGGTGTAAAATGATGCTTCTCAGGTGACAACATATTTAAAAAAAACCCCGACCTAAATATATTTTAGGAGGATCAGACTATAAAATAGCTGCCTAATTTTCCCATGTTCCTCAGACACAAAACAGTTTTACACCTTTTGAGTTATTCTGCTATTTGACACGACTCTAAAAGCTCATGGAAGTACCAGTTATGCTGGGAGATATTTCCTTCAGTCCCAGGAGGATTTCATAACAGCTGCATAACAGTGTATACAAAATATATACAGAGAATACAGAAAGCAAAGGGAAGGTACAAAGTTAGAGAGAACCCTGGACTCTAATTATATTCCTTCAGGTGAGCAACACTAATTTTTATTCCATGCATTATGGAAATAATTGATGTCAACACACAATAGTTTTTCCCTAAGGTCTCTGTTTTATTTGGGTACAGCACCAGCTAAGCTCATTTCAGGACAGTTATGCAATATTTTTTTTTATCCTTTTCACTCGTTGCTTGGCCCTGTAAATATGCTTGATATAGAGCTGGATCATCACAAAGAATGGCTCAGCCTTTCAAAGTGACTTATTTCTACACTGTCCACACACTTCATAAACCTCAGTTATTTTGCTTTCAGTGTATGGCACGACCTCATCTTACTGACATTGAGACTAAACTGAGAGGACCTCATTCTTGTTGGGATTTTCAGTCTGAAATTGGTTTTTTATACTGCCTTTTTTTTAAGTTGTTCAAGACATGCCTTCCATTCACCTTAACTGCAACAGTGAGTGCTCAGTAACTTTGCACTTCACTTTGGACACCAGTTAAAGGAGGAGAACCCAGTTAATGAACATTCTCAAAGGTTGGTTGAAGTGATTTATGGACATAACGTCACACAGAAACTTTAAAGCTGGGCTCTGAAAAGAACTGAATTCTCTAGAGCAGTGTTCTGCTGTCTTCACTGCAGCACATCTGCTCCATCTGCCCTCCTTCTTCTTTATCCTTCATTCATTACATGAGCTAAAATCATGGCAACAAAGGAGGCACAGGATGCTCCAGGCATCAGGATTGACCAGCTCACTTCATCTCCCTGGGCAGAGAGAAGAATATTCCTGTTAACGAAGATTGTGTCCTAGACCTACACACAAGAAGGCCAAATTAAGGTTACCTGGGCTGATTTCATTTGCCAGCTGAATTTTTGCGAACTTTGATTTTTTAGTAAAAAATGTTCCTGCTTGTTCTGTCCTGTGAGATTGTTTGTACCAACAAGGGTTATCCTGCTGAGACTGCTCGGTGTGAGCTCATGGTGTGAGTCAGGAAAGCTGTTCATGAAGTGTGGGAAAGCCCCAGAGTGGGGATCAGGACACAGACAGCTCTGCTGTTCCCTTCTCACTCAGAAAATGGGAAGTGGAGGCGCTCACAGTCTCTCACTGCCGTGCCTCCTTCCTACCTGGAGAAAGCAGGCAGTACCATAAAGCTGAGGCTTGGTTATATCACTTTCTCCCTTTGGGAACAGAGCTCCATTCCTTGGGCTTGGTGAACAGCCCTGAACCAGCAGGAATGATTCCCATTCCAGGAATGTGTTGTTGTGTGGGGGTGCAAAAATGTGAGCACAGATTCTGTCCTTTGGCATTGGGATTTTTTAAATATTAGGGTATAATAAAGGTTTAGTGGTTTAATTTTAATCCTCTTTTGGCATGAAAACCTTTATATGAGATGAAGAAAAAAAAAAGATTTAGTTCCACCTTTTAAAGTAGGAGCTGATAGAAACTACAAAACACTTTAAGTCCCCAAATTTATGAATGCACACTGTTGAATTGACTTGTCACTAAGCAAAGGATTTCAAGCTACCAAGTTCATAAAGCATGAACAGGATGTTCTCTGGAATTTGCTCCTGCCAGGAACATATTGAGCCATGCCTCCTTTCAGACCTGTGTCCTCCTTTTGTCCCATCCTGTCACCAGTTGCTGCTCTGGATTTGCAGCTTGCTGGCAATGTTCTCTTTGTCCCTCAGAATTTCATTGTTCTCCAGAATTGTGCTATGTTCATTCCATGTATTTGGAAAATGTAACAACTTCTAGGCTAAGCCAGACAGTGCAGATTCAGCATTCTCTGGAAAAATATTGATAATGGGTTTGTGGCCATAAAGGAGATGGATGGCACCTGGATTTGGGAGTGGTGTCTACAAGAGCCCATCTGTATCCACCACAAGTTTCAAAGAGAGCAACTTCCCCTGAGGAGCAGTTTGGGAATGACTAAGAGTGGTGTGACACAGACTAATACACAATTTGTGTACCCTGCCAGGTTCTCCAGCCACAGCTGAGTACTGCAGCCTGATGCTAAATGTCAGATGCCCATCAGCTGTTGGGGCAAAGATATGAAGAACTGATCTGAAATATCAACCACATGGCTTTGAATTGTTGGCATGTCTGGACTTGTGGCAAAAATACACCAGTTATTCCTGCTCTTGTATTTTTCCAGCTACTGAAGATCTTCCTGTGGCTTCTAAATTTATTTCCCTATTTCCTACTTTGTTGATCAGTTTTTGCCATTTCAGAAACCTGAAATTGAAGTATTAATGGTGATCACAAATTAAATGTTACTGGTCCTACGAGTATACAACCCAAAAGAAGCTGTGCTGATTCTATTATTCCATACAGTAAATAAAATTACTTTTTCCTTCCTGTTTAAACATCAGCCATAAGTTCTGATGGAATTTCTAGTGCAAGAGTATGACTGTGTGGTATGATGTGATATAGTGCAACGATATGGCTCTTCAATCTAATTGAACTTCTTTAGAATACGTGAACGTTTGCTTGCAGTTTCTCATAAAGTATTTTCCACTTTTTAGCTTGAATCACTCTCAGATGTCATGGTGTTTAGAGCAGACTTGTTTTCTTTGGAGGAAATAGTTATTACCTGTGGCCAGCGTTTTATCTGGTTTTCTGTCTGGGAGCACAGGGCCTCCAGAGGGACATGCTCCCTGCTCCTCTTCTCCGGCAGCTCTGGAGCTTCTCCCTTCAGAACACAGTTCTCCTTTGCCCCCATTTCCACTAGGACCTGCTGTCCAAGGAATAGTCAGACTTGTGTGGGGCTGGTGGATGCCAACAGGAAAGGCTGTTGCTCATCTGAGTGCCTCACAATGCCCTGCACCAGCGCAGTGTGGAAGAACGGAAAGGGAACGATCCTCGTGCTGATCCAGTTTCCCAGCTTTTGTCTGTGCCTCACAAGACCGTGCATTTTCAGTTGACCTCTGCTACTCACAGCTTTTTGGGAGCTTCCAATCTTGTTAAAGAGCCTGTCTGTCAAAAGCCTTTCTCTGTGCAGTTTTTCCTTACCGAGTGGTGAAACTCTGGGATGTAACCCAGCTGTGTCTTATTCAGTATGACAGGAATGGAACCATTTAAGCCACTGATGTAAATCAAATGTGATCTTAATGTTATTTCTAAACAGAAACACTCAACAACTGCAGAGACCAAGGTCTCACTTGATCACATGTAAAACAAACACATCTCCTTCATATATTTACGAGTATCTGATTGCTGTTATTAGTCACAAAGTCATTACATGTGTGCCCTGTATTCCCTCTTTTCTTGCTGCACAGTCATTGCCTCTGGTTATCAGTTAGGGTCTTGGTACTTCTCTGGAAAGCACTTTGATTGCTCTGCTTTAACAAAAAAACTTACAGAGATCATTTATCCCAGGAATAACCAGGAGTAGGAACTTATTGGACTGGAAATAATAGTGTAGATGTGGGTTCTACACATCATTCTCATGACCAAACCAGGAGTTCAAAGGGTACATTCACCTCCAATGAGAACACACCCAGGCTGGTCAAATGCAACAAACTGCTTTGTTGGAGTGCTTTTAAAGTGAAAAAAAATTACCTGTTAATGTTCTGAGACTGCTGTGAGGAGAAGAGTCTGTGTCAGCCAAGGCTTCCTTTTGCTTTCCTCTGATTTAGGATTAAGTGTCTACAACACTTCAGGATATAAATGTTACCATGATGATATGATAAAGCTACTGACTTATTAAACTCTTCAGAACTTTTATTTGTTAATTGTACAGTGACTAGAAGCATGGTTTCATGCCTAATTGGAACCACTCAGTATTGCTAAAAACCTTTCCCTGGATAAGTTACCCCTTCTCTTTACCCAGCTTAATTAATAAGTTATCTATGAACAGAATATTTTGTCTCTAGAATATTTATTCACACTAGATTTTTTAATTTGAGTAAATACCTATCAAATGGGAATGAGATAAATGGAGATGATTTTATTAGGTTGCAATAACTAACACCTTATAATGCTAATAAAGCCATTAAAGAATTTATACTGGTTGAAGTTCTTCTCCAGAAATTCTGTCTCACTTTCTACTTCAATTAGGTTGAACCTGAAAAGACCAGCTGAGCTTTATACCCCTGAGAAGGAGAGGGGAATTTCACTTAAATAATAATTTTTTTTTAAGGTTGTGATTTGTAAAAGGTTTCCCAGACTCTCTTAACCTGCAGAGTTGCCTCTGCAAATTCACAGCCAATAAATGCATACAGGTGATTTCTGCTTGACCTTTTTAAGCACTTCATGTTTTCTGTCCCCAGGTGTGGGTGGATGCTGGCACACAGATATTTTTCTCTTATGCCATTTGCTTGGGGTGCCTGACAGCCCTGGGAAGCTACAACAACTACAACAACAACTGCTACAGGTAATTCCTTCCACGCTCTTGTTCTGCATTTGTTTTCAGTGATGGAAGTGTCCACACGCCCAGCTTCACTCGGAATTGCTTCCATTTTCCTTTGGCTCTTTGCGTGAATATTCATAAGCATTTTGTAGAACAGAGATCTATAATGTTCCTCATAACTGTCTCAGAGGAAAACCTCCCCAAAATTTGGTGTTTTCATCCCTTTTGGTCATATCTGACCCTTACGCAGCCACGAGCCCCTCGGTGAACATCGGGATACACAACTGCATGGGAAAATACAGAATTCCAGACATGTATAACTGCACGTGGGTGTGTTATTTGATCTGCTTTAAAAAAAAAAAACCTCAAAAACTGTTATTAAAACTCACCTAAGTTTGGTCTCCACTCTGAGTGTCACTTTACCCCAGAGTTTGCAGGCCCAGAGCAGAGGGAATGGGCAGCATTTCATGGCTTATCTCTGTAGAAATCAGTGGAGGAATTGCTGATGACTTCAGTAGGTTTTAACCTTTCCTGAATCAATGTCAAAAGGATATGGCTCTCACAAAGTCCTCATTCCGTGTCACTGGTATGGGCAGGAATACCAGCAATGCTTTTTTCTTCTGGCATCAGTGATTATAGAATTAATTTTCCTACAATTCCCACCAGGTAGTAAAGGACACTTTGTATTGAGTCCATTAAGGTCTCCAGACAGAAAATTAAAATTTCACTTTTCTGTAAAAGAAATGATACAGTCCAAAAGCAAAAGAACCCCAAACACACCACCCCTTAAAGCCCTGAAAGTGTAAGTATTTAAATTCTAAGTTACAGTGTTACTTGGAGAGCTATAGGAAATGCCTCCTTCTTTCCACGTTTGCTCTTCTGTCAGAGAAACACCGACCTATAGGACTGTTCAGACACAGGGGGGGGGATTGGAAGGGGGTTGGAATCCTGGGAACCACAGAGACAGGGATGTATCCACCAGCTGAACGTCTGCAAAGCCATCCAGCCGCAGTTAAAGGCATTTTAACATCTAAACATGCAAAGTAACTTAGCAGCAACAAAGTTACTCTTTGCTCTGGCTTTGACAGCCAAAATTCCAAATGTTTTGCTGCAGAAAGTGGAGTAAATCCCCTACAACCCTCAGAGCTGATAAACAATAACGATGCCCCTACAAAGCAACTGGTAATGAAAGCACCGCTCCTTTTCTCTCTTATTTAATCTTATTTTTATTTCTTTCTAGTTGCAGCCATCTAGAAACTATTGTGTTACTACCTCAAGGACCACAGTGATCTTTTCCCTAGGTTTTCTTCTGTGACTCATTACAAAAAGCAGGAGTTTTGATGTGTGAGCAGAGCTGATGTAATTTTCCTTCCTTCCCTCTGACCCCTACAGCCCAGGATTGTAAAGCACAGCTCCAGGTCTCCTCTAAACTCCCGAGCAAGATGCTGCAATGGAACACCTTTTACTGAATCCAAGCTTCACAACTTCCTCTCCCAAAATATTTCCCAAATGAGAAATAGATTTTTAATGTGTCCTGACACAGGATTCTTAAGAAATCTGAGGGAAGGAGTAGGACAGCAGTTAAGTGCAGAACACAGCTGAGTTGAGCAGGGCAAGACATACAAAACAGCTATGCTGTGAAAAGCAGAATTAAATTTATATTCTAATTACTACTTTTAAAAAAAAATCAAAATCAAGATATGGGTTTTCCTCCTGCAATCCCTACAGTTCATTGTCTGATCATAGTATTGATTCTTTTGCCCTCTGTTTTCCTACATTTTTTTTCTAGGGGAAAGTTGCTGTGGAAAATAATGACATGAGGTATTTTAGTGCAAAAAAAGAAATCTAAGCTGCACGAGGGTCTTGTGAATTAAAGATTCAAACCTGATTTAATTCATTACCATTGTAAATGAATTGTGAGCAAGTCACTTCGCATCTTTGAATGGGAAATTAGTTTTTATTGTAACTCATAAATACAGATCCTCCCTGGATTTATCGCAGTTTATATTAAAAGTAACTCTTGTTAAAGGATGAAATTAGTGGCAGTGCCATCACCAGGCAGTGTTTTCCCCTCATAAATAAGAGAAAGGTGTACTGATGTTTCCTCTAATTTTTATGAAGCTCAGAATGCTCTTTAGTTTCTATAGTTTTTATTCTGCTAGTAATAAATTTTGATATAATTTCCCCATGCTGAGTTTGCTGCCTGCCTGAAAACTTCTCTCAATGTTTTAGCAGAATTGTGGGGGTTTGAAAAATTGGTTTTGAGGCTCAAACCATGACACTAATCCATTCAGAGCTTCTTAAGGGCTGTTTTAACTCCAGACCACCTCAGCAGACAGAAGAGGGCAATGTTTTTGTTCCTGCTTTGTGTGCTCTGGCTTTGCAGAGCTGATCCAGCTCCCCACTGGAACAACTGGGCGGTTCCCAAGAGCGAGTCAGGGATCAGCGGCCACGTTCCCACCGTGGAGCCGGAGATGAACGAGGGATTTCACACACTACCAACACATGGACAGAGCTTTAAAGCGTGTCCTTTATCAAAGCTTCTAGTCTAGGAGGAAAAGAGGAATGTGAATTTGTCCTGAGTGGATCCATAAAGGCGAGGAAGGGACCGGAGCGACGCAAAGGGCTCCGTGTGCTCAGAGGAGCTCCTTAAGGAAGGTAGCAGGAATTTTCAGCAGTGTCCTGCCTGCCAGGCAGGGAGAGGAGAAGTGATGCATGGCTTGAACTATTCAGGTGATTGGCAAGAATTTAATTTGGAAGAATGTGACGTTTTCATAAAAATTTGAAGTTTTCCTTTCATTTGAAATCAGTTTGGCCTTCATGCAGGCTCAGATGCCTTTCTAACAAGGGTGCTCATGAAAAATTCCAGTGGTTCTTGGGCATCTGTTTTTTAAAGTTTATTTGTTTCACAACCAACAGATCCAGACTCCTCCTCTCAATTTTCCTTCTCAAAGTAGCAAAAAAGGACTAAACTGCAGGTTACACACATCTGTCTACAGGGAAAAAAACCAAAGAGTTGAGGGGTTAGTAGAATTCCTGCAAAGACAAAAGAAGGATGGAAATTAAAATTGGGGATTATAGGAGTGGAAACACTGGTGGGTTCCCAGAGAACCTGCATTTGGTCTGTGACTTCTTCACTGGAGGATGAAAATGATTCAGCTGTAGTTCTGTTACGTGACAAGAACAGGTACCAGAGGTGATGAA
Source organism: Corapipo altera (assembly GCF_003945725.1). Lineage (NCBI taxonomy): Eukaryota > Metazoa > Chordata > Aves > Passeriformes > Pipridae > Corapipo > Corapipo altera. The sequence continues at coordinate 691,090 of NW_020884967.1, forward strand.
AATCCCCTTAGGTTGCCTTTTGCCCATTCTCTTGGAGAAATCTGTACCTACCCTCTGGATATTTTGGGCCAAGGTGCTGTGGTTTTTAGGACTTCTCTGTGAGTGGAAGAATGGCTGTGATCCTCTTGTTCAGTGGGATAGCCCAACTCCAACCACTTGGACCCTCCTTCAAGAGTGAGCAGCAGACACAGACAGGGCTCTGAAGGTGCACAGGAGTGATGTGTCTCCACCTCCAGCCTTTGTCTCCTGTTCAGGAATCAGCAGTCTCAAAGTCCTGTGCCATCATTCAGCAGCAAAAAAAAAAAAAAAAAAAAAAAAAAAAAAAATCTTGTTGTTTGGACTGCATTTGAAGCCTGGGAATTATCTAAAATAAATCTTATCTACAGAAAGCAGGCTGTGCCAAGTGGAAGCATCATATGACTGGTGAACAGCCAGCTCCATCCCACTGAAGCAGTATCTCTTTTTCCCCCCAGAAGTTTAAAAAAATCCATCTTTCTGACCTCTCTTATCGACAGGTTTTCGTCACGTTGAGTTTTAATTTCTCAGCATTGAACTCACCAATTTCTGAGGTGAGAGAGGCTGCAGTGAGAATCCCTCCAGAGCTTAACTCAGAGCTGAAATACACTGAGCAGGTCAGGAAGGTGGTGTTTTGCTTTGTTTTATTTCTCTGTAAAGCACAAAGGACTCTGTGCTCCTGGTTCCTTCCTTTTAGATTCTATTTGATTGCTACTTTGCTTTAAAACATCCAAAGCCTATAACTGACCTGGCTGGGAATAACTGCAAGGTGCAATTTCATATGGAAAGCAAATAAATAACAGGTTAGAATTCTGATTATTTTCAGAAAATATTTTAAGGAACCTATTTACCCTTGACAATAAACAGGGTTAGAGGGAGTTCAAGCAAGAAATAAGTGTGAACATCACAGGACTGGTCCACGTCTGAGTATTAATCCACAAATTTTTCATTCCTGGCATATTTTAGTAATTTGTAGATGATGTGACAATTTTTTTTTAACTATGAAATGGTCATGAAAACATAAAACCTTCTCAAATTGACTGTAGCTAAAGTGATGAGAGAGAGCCAAAGCCTCTCATGGCCCTTTGGCCATGGTTGAGCTGATTTCTCACTTTACAGCCCAGAAATGTCAGGCTGTTCCCCTGCCAGTTGGAATGTGTGTGTCTGATGCTCAGGTGAGTCTGAGCTGATATCAGGAAGAGCTTTGGAGAGATGTGGGGCAGTGTGGGCTTGTCAGTGAAGGAACAAGATGCTGGAACTGGTCACCTCACTTCATAAACTCATGAGATGAAGTTACAGGATAAAAATACGAAACCAGCTACAAAACAGAGAGAGAAGCAAAGGAGTTTTGCAGGAATATATGCCAAGAATTTAAAGTATGAATTGTCTCTGATTCTCAAAAAGTCCCAACAAATCTGTGAACCCTTATTGAAGCTGTGAATTTTATAGAGTCCTTTCTTCCAACTGATAGCTTGTGCAAAAACTTGCTTCAGAGCCATAGTAGGATGAGAATAAACCAGACTAAGGGGTAGGCTTGAGGCAGCTACAGGCTTGTCTTGTGTTTCAGTGGTTTAGGATCCTAACTTACTTTCAGACATCTGGGTTAGATCATTGCTTTCTCAAGTACACAGCTTTCTCTCATGGCAAACAGTCTTAATTGACTGCCATGATAAATCATTCTTGCCCCATCGTCCCTCATGCCTGGAGAGCCATCTGAGGGCAGGATGAACAACGATATTTCACTGAGCTCTGGGGAAAGTCACCCTTTCCTGCAGGAATATCTTCCCTTTTTTTTTAAAGTGATTTACTTCTGCGACGTTTCCATTCTGGGGAAAGAAATACTTCTTCACCTTGGCCTTGTCATTGTCACAGTTTGATAGGTAGGATATGTTTGTCTGAGAGGTCCCTACACAGTCTTGGCCTTTGTTGGGCACTTTTTCAGGCATGCACAGATTTCCTAGACTATCTACAATTCTTTTCATACCCACAGCTTCTTAAAAAAAAGGTTATAAACCATACTGGAGTTGTATTTTGTATGGATATATATTGCCAATATAACTGAAATAGCAGGAGCTAAGATCTGACCATAGGATTTTTTTTTCCCCAGGAAGAAAATGATACCACTTTTATATAGTTTATAAATGAATTCGTGTCCTCTGGAATATATTATTGCAACTACTCTGGAGTTCTTAACGTTATTCTTGCAATAGTTTTACATATTTTCTAAAGATTCTGTTGGAAAAGAGCAAACAGGTTTGCAATTCTATCAGTTAAAACACAGCCAGGGTTTTATGATGGTATCCTCCTGCAAGTGCTTATTCCTGGCTGGTTGCTCCCAATCACAATATGAGCTGGGAGCTTACTCTTAATGAGCAATCTACTGTTCATTCCTGCAGCCTGGTGTTCTGTTAGTCCTGTGGCTCAGTGTTGGAAGGGAAACCCCTGCTCTGGAGATCAACACCAGTGTTTTTTATTTATATTTTCAGAGACTGCATCATGCTCTGCTGCTTGAACAGTGGCACAAGTTTTGTTGCTGGTTTTGCTATCTTTTCAGTTCTTGGATTTATGGCTTATGAACAAGGCGTGCCCATTGCAGAAGTTGCAGAGTCGGGTAAGTTCCAAAACCAGTTTTCTGAGTTAACAAAAAATGCTCAGAGGTTGCAGTCAAAGTTCTTAGTCTGTGCCATGGCTTGTGGATAACATGACTCATTAGAATAATTGCTGTAAGAAGACTTCTTAACTGTTCTTTTTTTTCAGATAAATATTAATGTGAAAAATATTAATGTGAAAAAATATTATAGTACCAAATTGATAAAGTCAAAGAGCCACTGTTAAACAAACCTACTCCAGCTGATTATTTAGCAGCGATACATTGCTCAGTTGTGAGTGTTACATCCTCATCCTCATCTGCATTCTGTTTTCTTCCAGTGAGACAGACTGAAATCCACAGACATTTTTTCCTTCTGAAAACAAAAAGTTAGAAAGGATGTATAAGGAAAAAAGCTGTGGCTATTAAGGTAATGAGAAAACAGCTTTTAGGAGAAGCCTTTAGAAGTACTCTGAAGTCTTGCTTGATGTATACAATACAAATACAGATTTCCAGCAGTTAGATTGCCAACACCCTCTGCTGATGTCAGTAAGTTTGTCTCTGAGGAACATACACTGAGACACTCTATTTATTAAGCATAAAAGTTTTAGTTTTGAGTCCAGAAGGGCTCAAAGGCCCAGCTTTATGAGAAATCAATCATCTACATTCATTACTGGACTTGGACATCCAGTGGAAGTCAAGTGCTCTTTAACATACCTGTGGGTGTAACATCTTTAAACATCAGTTAAAATTCAGTAGAAGAAAAAGAAGAGGGTGCTGCCCAAAAAGAAAAAACAATGTAATGCTGAGCTGTTGAGGAGAAGAAATGACTCTCATGGAGTTAGACCAAATTAGCAGGCAAACTGCAGAACAATTAGAGCTTCACTAATACTCTCGTGGAAAATATTTCTCTTTTACTGAAGCGCTCAAGACAACTGGCTTATAGTGTTTTAGAAACTGTACAGAAAAAAAAGGTTAAAAGACAGCAGTAACTCTGGAATTTATAGGAGTTTGTGACTACTGTGTTAAATGAAAAAGCAGTAGTGTGTTAACAGGACTTCAGTGAAGTTATTGCAGCAGGAGCATCAAGGTGCTCCTCTATCAGCCTGTGATACTGCCTTAGTACCCTGCTTTAAAGGCTGGCTGACTTCATTGAAAGCAGCTGAAAAATGAGCAGAGGTAAAAAAAAATAAGAACAGGAGAAGATGAACCAGGTGAGATGATATCTTAGCAGACCTGAGAAGTTCACAGTGCTTTTATAAAAATGTTCTATTTTGAAGACTTCTGGAAATGTGCAGCCCATGAATTGATGTTACACACCACCAGCAGCACTCAAAAGCATGGAGCAGAACAGGAAACAGCCTGTAGATATTTGTCTTATACCAGGCATGGCTCCCAAAATTCAGCTCCTCTCATTGACTGTATTCCTGCACAAGTTGTCAGATATAGTCCTGTCTTAGGAAAAAATACAGATTCTAGTATATGTTAATAAGTTCTGTAAGGCAATCACAGGACCACAGGCTATTTATCTGGGGAGGTTGGTACTGCTGCACATCCACCCAAAAAAGGAGAACACAAAGCACTGTGAAGTCTTAACAGAAGTTCACCTTCAAACATCTGTGTCAGGATACAGGTAGAGACTTCATCACTAATTTGACTCATCATCCAGTGTTCAGACTCTGAGAGATAAAAAGTTTGTCAAGGTTCTCAGTCTTGTATTTTTCCCCTCTCATCTGCCATAAAATAAGAATTGTGGTGGGTTGACCCTCAGCAGCAGCTGAGCATCCACATTGCTGTTCACACCCTCACCCTCCCCAGTGGGATGGGAAAGGGAACAGGAAGAGAAAATGGGAGAAAACTGGTGCATTCAGACACAACAGTTTAATAAGTGGTGCTGTGGAAAGCCTGGTCAGCAATAGCCACAATGTTGGTGTCAGTAAAGCTGTGCTGCCCTCAGCACTGCACAGGCTGCTCTGGAGGAACTGAACTCCAGCCCAGCCAGACCCACACACAAGAATAAACCATTTCCTTTCTTCTCTTCTTTTTCAGGACCAGGACTTGCATTTATAGCTTACCCTAAAGCTGTTACTATGATGCCTCTTTCTCCACTGTGGGCAGCTCTGTTCTTCATGATGCTCATATTTCTTGGATTAGATAGTCAGGTATGAAAAAAACGCTATTTAAATGTTCTGTCAGATTCCTTGGAATGTGGGTATCAGCACCCTGGGTGTAAACATCATCTAACCTGATTTAAAACCCAACACTAACTTAACTCTTCACTTGAGAGCTTTAATTCAAGTTCCTATTTTAAATCTCAGTTATGTGATGCTGGAGATTTCTTCATGATTAACTATGAGGGCTGGTTCAGCTTCTCTCCAGCTTTCATTATTAACATGGAAATCAGTTTGAATTTAAACAGGGATAATTAAAAGTCACAGTTCAGTAAAATACCAGTGAGTCTTCTTTCCCCGTTTTTAAAGCATTTTGCAATGAATTTTGAAACTGAATATCAGATAGTGATAATGTAATTTTCTGTGGTTTATTTTTACTTCAAGATACCATAGCAAGAAATGTGTAGTCATATCCTGAAATAAAGGGGCAGCATAGAATTTGTCCTTCCCGTGTGACCATAAAAAATGCAAAAGCTGCTTGAAGAAAAATGTAAAGTGACTGGAATTTTCAGCATGCAGCTCAGCTCTTAGTATGATTTGGTTCAGAGAGTTTATCATTATATACTGCAGAATAAAGCTCACCAGTTCTTATTTTGCCTGACATTTCCAATCACTAAACTTAATGTTTTAGTAACTGCTCTTTTTCCTGATCTCACAGCTTTTTAAAAGTCTTTCTTTTTTTTTTTTAATTGAGCAATTCCTGAATTCTGCTCTTGACTGTTCCAATGAAACAGGCTTTATACTGTCTACTTTTGGGCATTAGTTTTGGTTCCTACTTTAGAAACCTTGCTCCAAAGCCCTGGCTCAGAAGCTCAGGCCTCTTGCTTTCTGCTGATGTTTAAAGACAGTGAGAGTGTTCCTGCCCTCTTTATTAGAAGTGATTGGGCACTCGACAGCTTTGTGGAACGTCTTTCTTCCGGTGAAAGGAGAGAACTTCTCCAAAAATCTGTTCCTTTAGCAGTGCTGGAAGGTGCATGGCACTCTGTGTCACTCCTTGGAGTGGCAAAGGTGCAGGATGCTTAGAGTGACACGGCGTTGCAACCCCATGAGTGGTTTGCACATGATTTAATTCCTATTTGTCTCAGTTTAATGAGACTGAAGTGTTTTGCTAAGGAGGATGAGTTATGAATAAGACCAAGCTCCTCATTCTAAGAAATTGTAAATCCAAAATTAAGAGGCTCCAGTAGGGAGATAGAAAAGATAACAGCCCTTTATTAAAGGATGTATGTGTACTGGCAGAACAACAAAAGAACACAAAAACAACTAAACAATAATTCTGCACCCAAAGTTCCCTCCAAAAAAACCCAAAAAACCAGTTCAGTACTTTCCACCTTCTGGCACAATTCTAACCACAGACAGCAAGGGGCTGATTCACTTGCTGGTTTAGAGTAAGTAAATCTATGAGACTATTTAAGCCACATTTGGAAGATTTAATTTTTATTTAAGCCATCTGCTACAGGGCAATTGCATTCTGAGGTAATATTAGTGTATTCAACTGTTTGGATTCGATGGTGGACTGAAAATCCATAACTTTGGAGGTTTTATTCTGAAAAGTTTCTCTTCCGTGTTTGAGCTTCTACCTATTGAGCGTCCTCAGGGATAATCCGCTCCCTATGATGAGAACATAGAAGGATATTTGAAGGGTTTGGTAGCAAATCCAAATCTCAGCAGCAGAGGAGACACATTTCATTTGTGCTTTCCTGCCCTTTGTTGCAGTTCGTGTGTGTGGAAAGCATCGTGACAGCTGTGGTGGACATGTACCCAAAGGTGTTTCGAAGGGGCTACAGGAGAGAACTGCTCATCCTTGGCCTCTCCATTGTGTCATATTTCCTTGGCCTAATAATGCTAACTGAGGTAAGAGGTGCGTTGTTGCAGAGAGCAGGGAATGGGGTCTGTTTGTAATCACAAAAGATTAAAAGGAAGAACATTTGCCACAGACAAATTTCCCTGTCAGAAAAAAAACCCCTACAAAATCCTGGAGAGACTGTTCTCAGCTACTGTGTAACATCTGAAATGTAAAAGGTCTCCTCAGTTTTCCAGTTGAGCTTGGGAAATATTTTAATTAAAAATACATAGGAAATTCCATCTGCTTTGCACCAGCCAACCAAATACACTGGCCACGGTTTCTGCTGAATTGCTTTGCACAGAAACAACTACATTTGGGATGAAAAGATCAATGATGGAGTTGAAGTAAAATGAAAAGAGAAAATAAAAACATCTATGGTTTTTCTGTCACTAGGCCAGGTCAATCAATGCAGCACATCTCTGAGCTGAAATTGTTTTGGTAAGAGTGGGGGGGGGGGAAAAAGGATTTTTTTTTTTCCCAAATGGACCAGGGTGTTTGCTTTGGGATGCTCTAAACCGAGAATTCCAAGGGTGTCAGTCGATCCCATCAATTCACGACGTCTGCCAACGCTGTGTTTGCAAGCCAGGTGGGGAGAGATTCTCTGGCACTTGTTAGGAGGTCACCACTTGTTTTTATCAACAGCCTCCACCTCCCTCACTTTCCCCTCCCAGGACAGGAAGGAGAGGGGATCCACACTCTCCTTTGCCCATATTTCTCCTGGCTGGGCCATTAAGGCCTTCCTGTATCCAGCAGGGCAAAGGACCATAGAATCATAGAATCAGCTGGGTTGGAAGGGACCTCCAAGATCATCAAGTCCAACCCTTGATCCAACCCCGCTGTGGTTCCCAGCCCATGGCACTGGTGCCACATCCAGTCTTATCTTAAAAACCTCCAGGGACAGAGAATCCACCACTTCCCTTGGTAGTGGCTTCCCTGGGTCAGCCATTCCAATGGCTGACCACCCTCTCTGGAAAGAAATTCTTTCTGATATCCAACCTAAACCTCTCCTGGTACAGCTGAAGACTGAGCCCTCTTGTCTTGCTGATCGTTGCCTGGGAAAA
>NW_020884967.1:698869-724416 GCF_003945725.1 Corapipo altera
CCCCCCCCCCCCCCCCCCCCCCCCCCCCGGCTACAACCTCCTGTCAGGGAGTTGCAGAGAGTGAGGAGGTCTCCCCTGAGCCTCCTCTTCTCCAGGCTGAACAGCCCCAGCTCCCTCAGCCTCTCCTCACAGCACTTGTGCTCCAGTCCCTTCCCCAGCCTCGTTGCTCTTCTCTGGACCTGCTCCAGCCCCTCAATGTCCTTCCTGAGCTGAGGGCCCAGAGCTGGACACAGCACTCCAGGGGTGGCCTCACCAGCGCTGAGTCCAGGGGCAGAATCACTTCCTTGGACCTGTTGGCCACACTGTTCCTGATCCAGGCCAGGATCCATTGGCCTTCTTGGTCACCTGGGCACACTGCTGGCTCATGTTCAGTTTCCTGGCAACCCAAGTTCTGTCCGTGCCTGAGGAGCTGCAGGATGTGCCCGAGGCAGCCTGACTGTACTGACCGTGCTGGGCCACCTCGTGTCTCTGTTGTGCACTGATTGCAGCAACCAGCTCATCCAGGGACACTGAAATCCCCTCCACAGAGATCCACAGGCCTCTGACCATGTGCTTTTCCGACTGCTTTGTTACTGAAAATGAGCACATTTCACCCAAAAGAGATGTTTAGTGATTTTAAGCACCTTAGTCTGCTGTCCTCAGTACACAAGTCCTTACAACTAAGAGAATAAATGAACTAAACAAAATGTATTTGGGTTAGATGCACTTTTAGGGAAAGGAAAACAAAGATGGGGGAGAAAGTGGAGACTAGGACAAAATGAAATGTTATTTCAGTGACAGGTCTTGCCAGACTAATCAGATGTCCCTCTATGATGCTCTGCATGAAGCAAATGCAGTTGAAGAGAAGCTTTAAATGCTTATGTACTTTATATTTACCTGTTATCCTTCTTACTCTCATTAAGATAAATTGCCTTTACTATGTAAAATGGGAAATCTTGAAATAAATCCCTCCCACAATGCAAATGTTGAGCACAGCACTGAAAGACATATTAATGAGATATACAGGTTAAAAGAAATATAAACATGAAGAATGAAGAAGATGCAAGTTCTCCAAACTGACAGGAATATTCTTGGAAGAGTTTTGTGGAGTTGTTATCCTTATATTGTACTGTCTTAGTTGGTTGATCTCTAAGTTTGCAGTTTGCTCAGATGTTTGCTGAGCTTCACCATGAGCACTTTGCAGTAGAGAATCAGTTTTCTTCACTTGCAGAAAATTGTCCAAGATGCAATGGATCCCACGAGCTCCCCAAATAGCAGTACATTCAAACTGAAGGGCTGATCTCAAGCCCCTGTTTCCTTTACACAGCTCTCCGTGGAGGGAAGTCTTAGAATTCCTTTCTGTGGAAATGCTCTTTGTGACAATCTCCTCCTCATTATTTCAGTATAGAATTTATATGCTATAAAAGATGAAGTATCTCTCACAGAAAGTAGTGCAATATAATTCATATAATTTTAATAGTCAGGTCAGACACAGAACCAAGCCCCTGCATCTTCATGTGCAGCACCAGTGGATGTCTGCAGCTCCACGCAATAACAAAGGAAATTAAAAGCAGGGAGGTGGGAGAGCATTTAGAAACAAGACAAATGTAGTTCTCTCCACTCCAGACTTACTGCTCTAAAGCAAGTGCACAGTAAAAAAAAAGAAAACAAAACACAAAAAAACCCCAAAAGCTTTCACAATAAGAGATCACTGAGAAATGAATATTCTTTGTTCAAGAAGTAACCAACTTGAGCAGGAAGGTTGCCAGGGAATCCACAGATTGACTGTGGAACCGAAGCATATTTGCTATGAAATATTCCCGCTGGTGCCAACACAACATTTTTTTCCCTTTCCTCTTTTTGTCTTCCAGGGTGGGATGTATGTCTTTCAGCTGTTTGACTCCTATGCAGCCAGTGGCATGTGCCTTCTTTTTGTTGCCATATTTGAATGTGTCTGCATAGGCTGGGTGTATGGTGAGTTGCCTGAAAATTCCTGCCATCTTCACTTTTCCTAGAAGTTTTCTATCTGTGTAAAAGCAAAGTGGAAACCTTGTACCCTTGTGGAGTGGGGTCCTCCACATTCCCATGCCCTGCCAAAAGTCAGGAATGGGGGTTTTTTTTCCGCTCTAAATAAACAAGGGAGTGGAATAGATGTTTATTTTTCCCCCCTTGGTCCTAGTCAGGACTGACCTCCACCTTCACCGTGGAAGTCCTTTGCTGCCTTGGAGAGTAGGGGTGGCTATAAGCCTTTTTCTCTCAGGGGTGGTCTCTGCAGGGTGTGTTCCCCTCCAATTTACAGCCCTCACAGATAAACCCAGGGAAGGTGGACTCCATCCTCATTAACACAGAAGGGACACAGTGGGTGGCCTCAGCTCTGCTGCTTCTGTCTCCAGCAAAGTCCAGGGAAAAACCCCACAATGCTCAGAATGCTCATGGTTACACCCTCAAGCAGTGTTGGCACACAGAGGAAGGACAATTTCACATGGTAAAACATCATATGAACTGCAGATCACACATGTGCCCAGCTATCCAGAGATTCACATTCAAGCTTGTAGCATATAAATATATGTGTATAATACTCTTTAACTGGGGATGCTCAGACTGTTCCTGACAAGAAGCCCTTTCTGTTTGACATCTCACCCCCTCCTTCCTGCTGTTCATGTTGGTCACACACAGGTGTGGGCAGCAGCCTGTCTGCCCAGAGCATGAAGCAGATGGCAGGGAGGTGTGTCAGAGAAAGGCAGCAGCTTCAGTCCTCACAGCTCTGTGTGTGGTTTTCTCCTCATTGTTTGAAAATACTGGCTGTACCACCTCTTAGTCTATATTCTACATCTGCTTTTCTCTTGTTTGTTTTTTTTTGGGGGGGCCAGGCAGCAATCGCTTTTATGAGAACATTGAAGATATGATTGGGTACAAACCCCTGTCATTGATTAAATGGTGCTGGATGGTCCTAACTCCAGGTATTTGTGCAGTAAGTACAGAATATCCAAACGATTTGTTTTAGACATAAAGATGGGGGTTTGTACATGTTTTTATAATTTTGTTGCTGGTAATGACTGAGAAAAAGTGCCTATTGATTTGTAGCATATATTTCAAATAAAAAACACTCTGTAGGTTCTGTAAAAATGGTTAAATGTTCTGTGAATAGTGAGAAACCTTAACATGCCCATTCATATGGAAAGAAATAATCCCAGAGCCCTAAACAAATATTTGCCAGTACAAGGGAGGTGTTTTTCCCTGCATGGTTAGGACACCTTGAGTATTAGCAGATAGCTTGAGCTTCTCCAGACTTGTACTGGTTCCTTTGCTGCTCCAGCCTCCTTTCTCCTCTCTCTTTGGGTAAATAGACATTTTTCAAAGGAGACAGGACATTTTTTCTTCTAGCAAAAGTAGAAGAGGCCCAAAGCACATCCCATGTGCATGAAGAAGGGCAGGGAACTTGCCATAGCAGAAGTTGGTAGTACTGGTGCCAGCTGTGGTGATCTGTGGCTGCATAACAGGGCAAAGTCACAAAAGCAGCATGATCAAATTGTCCAGAAACTTGATCCTGAAAGCTTTCAGTTCTCCAATACACAAATGATAAGCAACTGTTAATCCACAGGTGCTGCAGCACTTGGAGATCCAGGTTCCCTTGGGCTCTGCCAGTTCATTTGCAAACTCAGGACAATTTCTGACTCATTGTCACCAGCTCTGAAATGAACTTTAACCCAGTGTCTCCTTTAACCGCTTTGGAGAAAAGTGCATGGTAGCTTTTTTATGTTTCATAAATATAAATGGTCCAAGCTGCTTGATTTTGACACCTGTCAAATTTAGACGGATCTCTTGGAGCTTTTGGGAGGGTGAAAGCGTTGGCCTGCAGAACTGCAGAGGCACACAGTGGATCAAGGCAACTTTGAAAATTTGGGCTTTCCTTTTTCATCATGACAGGTTAGAGAGCACACAGCTTGTGTTACTTAATCACAGCTGGTTCATGGTGGCAAAGCCTAATCTTTCCTGCCCAGGTAGTCTTTGCCATCAAAGTGCAGGACTTATTGTCATCAAGAGGTAAATAGGATTTAAACTTGAAACGTTGCTCGTTCCTGGGGGAGCTACTGAGATATGTTGCTTAAGCTGTACATAAAAGGAGATATTACTGGTGGTTTTTTTTTTCTCTGAGTGAAGAGTTTTGCCTCCTCAGGGAGCCTGGCCTTGCCTAAACACTCAGTTGCTATCTTGTTATGCAGGCAGGGTTTTCTCAAATACCACTAATAATGTTTCTGCTTGTTCCAGGGAATCTTCATCTTTTTCCTGGTGAAATACAAGCCTCTGAAATACAACAATGTGTATATATACCCTGACTGGGGCTATGGCATAGGGTGGATGATGGCACTCTCTTCCATGGTCTGTATCCCTTTGTGGATCTGCATTAAGCTGTGGAAGACAGAAGGCACTGTCATGGAGGTGAGATATATTTTCAGATTAACGATGCTGAAGAAAGAATGGAAAGAATGTGTGAATCCTCATGTAGGTGAGACCAGGAACCATTTAATCCGAGCAGCAAAGCCCTGTTACAGTGGCAGCCTGAGTTAGCCCTCTCAGTCACTGCTGGAAAGAGGGATCTGAACTTCCTCTATTTTCTTCTGAAATCCTGTTGGGGTTTTTTTTTTTTGCCTTCACTGACTTGAGCCTGTGGTAAACGAACCAAAACTACAGCTTTTTGGTGCTCTGTTTCAGCTCAGTTTGTAGCTTAAAATGTCTGTAACGTCAGCTAAATGCATCAGGAAGGTTTGTACCAGCCATTCCCTCAGCTCAGCTGCCTTCTTTCCCTGGTTTTGGTAACTAATGTTTGTGGTGCCAGGATTTTCCTCCAGGGGCTGGGTAGCAAACACTCACGTGTGTTTTCTGGACAGTTTTCCTGAATACAGTTCCCTGAATGAGAAATATGGGCAAACAGAAATATTCAGTGCAATTTACTGACAGTTGGTATCAGGTCAGCTCAGGTTTAGGCTGAGGTTAAGATTATTAAAAGTGTTACCTTTAAACTTGAAAGTCTTTTCATTTCTGTGGGAACTCCAAAGAAAAACAGTGAAGATGGCAATAATGGAAGAAAAGAGAATATAAATTTTATTCAGCCATTTGGGACTTCTCATATTGCAGAAAAGCCTAATTATATCCATATTGCAATGACTCCATTTAGCTGATTAAACATGGCCTGGAGAATGCCTGGGAAATTTTTACTGTGGATATATAAACAAAAAAACCAGTTTTCCATAATACAGTTTTCTTAACATGTCAAAAAAGGAAGTTTTCATGAATCTAAACATGAAATATTTCCTTTATGCATCACCCTCACATAAACAGTCTTTAAACTGTGTAATCTACAGCACTGCAGGCAGGTCATTATCTTCTATATACAAGGATGACAAGAAGATTTTTTAATCCCAGTTGGAAGCTTCTCGGGAAGCCAACTTCCTACAACATCTCTGCTCCCCAAGCTGTGAGCTTGTGGACGTTGTTCCTAGAAAAGGGAAAGCTCTTGGATGAATGTGGATATTTTTCTGTGTTCTTAGATGAATATGGATATTTTGCTTTGTTCCTTAGCTTAACACTTGGATGTCTCTTGTTTAGTTACTTTTTCCGGTGTCCATCCTACTACAACAGGAGAAGTAAAACCTGCTCATTGAACAGGCATCGTGTTGAGTTTCTTCATGGAAGGGGATGTTGCTCTAAATCAGCAGAAAACCTCAGTTTGACTCTAGATTTGCCCTCATTCTCTATAACCTTTGGCCTGGAGTGATTTGTCCAGAATTGTTCAACGTGCAAGTCTGTGACTAGAACAGGGAAAGAGCAGCAGACTTTCAAGAGGCAGGGCTTTTATGATCAATCTGTTGATGAGATGAGTGTCTGTGACCGAGAAAAATGCACTGATTTCCATTTTCTCCAATTTTCTAGAAATTCAGGAAGTTGGTTACTCCCAGCTCAGACCTGAAAATGCGGGGGAAGCTTGGAGGAGGAGCCTACATTGCAGCAATAAATGACTGCGACGCCAAACTGAAAGGAGATGGCACCATTTCAACCATCACAGAAAAGGAGACACATTTCTAAAAGAACTATCTTTTTTTTTTTTTAGTTGTTTTATTTTTTTGTATAAATAAATAAATAAATTCACTTAATTATAGAGGCTGGCTTGTTTTGCACAAAATTTTATTAACCAGTTAATTTTAAAGTGAAAATTGTATACTTGTTTAAAAGTGATTTTTTTGAAATTATAAGTAATGATTATGTAAAAGAAAAAGAAATAGTGTTATATGGTCTGTTAGTGATGACTTCTTGTAATATGGTGATTTCGGTAAATGTTCTTTTTTAGAAGTTAGAGGGACCTGTATAATGTGCTGTAAAACTTTTCTACTTTGATTTCTGGCAGGTGTTAATGCTGTATAGATCTCTGCCTTCTAACCTGTAAGCATTTCAGACCATTTCAGCTTTTCGTGTATGTATATAAAGGGAACCAGACTGTCCCGTTATTTGTTTCAGAAGAAATGATGAGGGGATGGGGCTGACTTGTGGCTGCTGTTGCATCTCTGTGTCTGTGTGTGGGCAGGACTCAGCTCCCAGCTGAGGGCAGTGGCTTTGTCCCCTGTGATCCAGCCCCTGCCCAGGCTAATCCTGAGTCCTGCCCATAACAAGGCTCTTCTTTAGGGTGAGTTTTGTGACCCTGACAGCACCTCAGCTGTTCCTGTCGCCTTCCCTCCACCTCCCATTGGCTTCAACAGGTCAAAAATGTGTGGCCCACTTCTGAGTCACTGTTTTTCTGGAGATTGGATAGAGTTTATTTCTGAAGGACTCTGAATTTTGCTGCTCTTGTAGGCTAGTGGTCTCTAAGAGGATGTGCACTACTTTAGGAAACACCCCAAACTTTTTAATTTTGTTTAATATCTGTGCGGTCAGTACTTCATTTTTGGCTGGCACTTACCATCCCCTGGAGTGAAATGTGTTTGTTGGAGGTCAAGGTTACTTTACAGACTTGGAGATGTTCTGAGCTAAAAAAGAGCATGTTTAGAGGTCTGCATATTTGTGGCCTCTGTCTCTCACTTATCTACTTGTCTACCCATTCCCCTCAATAGAAATCAAGGATCCTGCAGTGGCAAAGAGTAGCACTACATAGGTTTTCTCATGGCACATGGTGGGATAGTTTGGGTGTCCTGTGCAGAGTCAGGATTTGGACTTGTTCCCTTCCAACTCAGGATATTCTGTGTTTTCTCTTCAAGGTACTTTCTAGATACCCTCAGATTAGGCACTTATTCTTCTCCCCTGAATGGTATTGAGGCTTGCACTGAATTCAGAGTAGGAGTCTATCTGGTGGAAGGTTGGAGTGGTGGTTCTCTTACCTCTAACAAGATTTCCAAGAGGTCATTTATATAGGGTGCAGATGAAGGAATTAAGACAGGAATGTTGTGACTCCTCTGTGTCACAAAGTGAGCACTATTGGATTTGTCATATCAGGCCTTTTATTCCATCAGTTGTCTGAATTGACTCCCTCTGATTTAAAACTGGTTTTGTATGTGAATCTAATGCCGGGTGGTTGTTCCATGAGGTGTGCAGATGCCCCAGTGTCAAAATCTCTAGACCTTATTTTGTGTTGGCTTTTTTTCCTGACAATATTCCAAACATCATTATTTGTTCTTGCCAATTTTTCTTTTTGCTGTTTTTGTTATTTAATGGTTTTATGAGAAACCTGTGGAGGAACACTGTCCTACACTGCACAGTATTTGGGGGGAAGAGGCAAGCAACAGCCTAAGACAGCCATGAAGAAATGTCATAAAATCTGCTGCATTTCTGCAACTCAAAACCACCAAAGCTCAGATACTAATACCTGGAGTTGTTAGAAGTGGCTGCTGGCCTTCTCCCAAGGAAACATTTCCCTAGAAGTCATAAAGTGTATCTAAATATTGAATGGATAGAACTGTACATGCAAATCAGCATTTCTTTGAGACCTTGCTGATATCTCTTAAAAAAGAGTTTTCATAAACTTGCTTTGTCTCACGTCACATCATTAAATCTAATAGATCTATTTAATTTTACTTTGTCTTATTTGTAGGGGGTTTTCGTGTGGCAAGGTGGGAGTCCAAGAGAGAACTTCTTTACCACAATTCTGCTTCAAGTACTGTAAGTCCTGCTTGCCTTTGCACATCTCCATTGTGAGAAGCTTAGGATAGGACATTTGGAAGGAACCTGCCTGTAGGCAGGCACAGACCTACAATCTTGTGCCTTCTGGCCTCCCTCAAAGGGAGTCTCCAGCTTGCCATCCAGAGCTAGAGGGTACCACTGAAAATCACAGACCCATGGGAAAATAATCCTGGAAAAGAAACGCTCCTAGAATTGAAACCACAGATGAGATCCGTACAATGAAACAAATGAAAGCTACATATGGTAGCATTGAGAAAATGCTCATTTCAAAACCTAGAAATCTATGTTTTTAGAAGCCCTAATGAGTCACAAATATTTTTGATTCAGTGTCCCTTCCTGGTTTTTCTCTCCACCCATCCGAGTTGCAGAACAACGACCCCAAAGCCACATATGGGCCTTGGGGTGGATCATGTTCTCTCTCAGAGCAAATGTGAAGACATTTTCTTACTGTCGAAGAATGTGCAAATATAGAGGCAACTTAGGTTATGCTTGGCCTTGGTGTCTGTGGTATTCCCTTCAGCAATCAGGACTCATCAGGAACATTTCCAGCCCCATGTGCCAAGAGGTGCAGCCCCACCGCTCCCCTGGCCACCCACGGACACAAAGGGAACCCCCACACAAGTCAAGGTTGCTCTTTGAGTCAGGACAGAGAAACTTGACTCGTGCACTGTAGCTTGTCTGTGTTCTCTGAAGTGCTCTACTCATCCCAAAATCTCCACTGGAACTATGTACTTTGTCAGGAACATGCTTCCTCTTCTGCTGCTATGAACCATTTCACCCCTGGCTTTATACACATACAGATGGCTTGGTGTGGTCTAAAGCATTTCACAGTGTTACTGATGTGCTGTGCTTGTACATGTGTGTGCTTAATACCCGACTTGTTTAACACTTTACTGATTTTTAAAAAAAAAAAAATAAATATTTTTCTTTTGCGGGGAGGGATGTGGGAGGGCAAATTTCCTAATAGGATTTGTGTTTTGTTTGTTTGGTTTTTTTTTTTTGAAACAATATGAGGGGGGGAGGGGGAAATGCAAAAAGCCCGGATATATTGTTATGGGTTTTTTTATGCAGTAGAAACAGTACTGCCCTTTTCTGAAATATCTGCAGTATTATTAAAAATAATAAAATAAAAATGAACAACCACTAAGTTTTATGTAACATTTTACACAAAGAAAGAGTCTGTTTGGTTTTGAAGGGCAGAAGATTTCGCCTACTTTCTTGTTTTCAAAAATTAAAGGAAATGGGCAAAACTCATTCTGTGTATTTTAGTTTATATTGCTGTACTTTGTATGACACTCCCCTAACTAATTAAATAATCACAACTACCCTTTTAGGGCAGAAAAATACCCCTTGATTCTAAATGGGGAACTGAGAAAAAAGGACAGATTTAGCAACTTATTTAAGCTCACCCAGCAAACCTGTGGCTGAAAGAAACCAAAGTCCCCTGATTTCACAACTTCATGTCGCTGTTGTTTAACAGCAATTTAATATTTTAAATTCCTGTTGCCAGAGAAAAGCACAGACCTGCTGCCACTTTCCTGCTTTCCTCCCCCCACCCTATCCCTCCCCACCTGTGGCTGGTTTTGCTGGGGCCTCTGTGTCACTGGCAGAGTTAAAGCCATGCAGAGAGTGGATACAGGACCTTCTTGAGATGAAAGGACAAGCCTGTGCTTGGCTTTCATAGAATCATAGAATCAGCTGGGTTGGAAGGGACCTTCAAGTCCCTTGGATCATCAAGTCCAACCCTTGATCCAACCCCGCTGTGGTTCCCAGCCCATGGCACTGATGCCACATCCAGTCTCATTTTAAAAACCTCCAGGGACGGAGAATCCACCACTTCCCTGGGCAGCCCATTCCAAGGGCTGATCACCCTCTCTGGAAAGAAATTCTTTCTGATATCCAACCTAAACCTCCCCTGGCACAGCTGAAGACCGAGCCCTCTTGTCTTGCTGATGGTTACCTGGGAAAAGAGACCAACTCCCACCTGGCTCCCCCCTCCTGTCAGGGAGTTGCAGAGAGTGAGGAGGTCTCCCCTGAGCCTCCTCTTCTCCAGGCTGAACAGCCCCAGCTTCCTCAGCCTCTCCTCACAGGACTTGTGCTCCAGTCCCTTCCCCAGCCTCACTGCCCTTCTCTGGACCTGCTCCAGCCTCTCAATGCCCTTCCTGAGCTGAGGGCCCAGAACTGGACACAGCACTCCAGGGGTGGCCTCACCAGCGCTGAGTACAGGGGTAGAATCACTTCCCTGGACCTGCTGGCCACACTGTTCCTGATCCAGGCCAGGATGCCATTGGCCTTCTTGGCCACCTGGGCACACTCTGGCTCCTGTTCAGCTTCCTGTTTCAGTGCCTGCAGCTCCCTGCCTGGCCAGACAGATGCCAGAGCTGGAGGGAGACACTGCAGGGAGGGGGAGCCTTCCAGCTGCTCCAGATATTACACTGGATTAAAATAACCTCCCCACCGTGGCCTCACTCACAGGCCAATGCTCTGCCCCTCTGATGATCTCTGCTATGATTTGATGCTTTTATACTCTTCTGTACCCCTGGAGCACCCTGTGCAGCTTTGGGACCTCCAACATAAGGATGTGGAGATGTTGGAGCAAGTCCGGAGGAGGCCATGAAGGTGATGAGAGGGCTGGAGCCCCTCTGCTCTGGAGCCAGGCTGGGAGAGTTGGGAGTGTTCACCTGAGGAAGAGAAGGCTCCAGGGGGACCTTAGAGCCCCTTTCCAGGGCCTAATGGATCTCCAAGAGGGCTGGAGAGGGACGTGGGACAAGGAACAGAGGGACAGGACAGGGGGGAATGGCTTCCCACTGCCACAGGGCAGGATTAGATGGGATAGTAAGAAAAAATTCTCCCCTGTGAGGGTGGTGAGGCCCTGGCACAGGTTGCCTGGAGAAGCTGTGGCTACCCCATCCCTGGAAGTGTCCAAGGCCAGGTTGGACAGGGCTTGGAGAAACCTGGGCTAGTGGAAGGTGTCCCTGCCCATGGCAGAGGGCTTGGAATAAGATGAGCTTTAATGTCCTTTCCAACCCAAATTTGTCCATGATTCTTTTTTATATCAGTGGCCCGGGTACAGGGAAAAAAATCTTACTTTAGTACATGACACACTGATGAGAAATTGTGATACTCTGCTCTGAGGCACCCTATATTATAGTTGCAACAGGGGAAATTAAGTTCTTTTCTTACAGGGTGTTTCTCCTCTTGACTAGCCAAGCATTTCTATAGTAAGGAAAACGTGCTGTGGGTTTTGACAAAGATTTTAATTCCTCTCTGACTGTGCCCACTCCTGGTTCTTGTGCTGTTACACTGCATGATAAACCACAGCCAGGCCCCTGTTTCTCACAAAAATATTACTGTGAGCTGATGGAGAGGGTCCTTGCGCCCCCTGATGAGCTCCTTGGCTTTTAAAATGAGGGAGTCCTGGCTACTGTGATATTTCAATTAAACAAGAAGCATGAAGATAGTCAAGAGCTCCTTGCTATAAATGGTTATTAACAAAATAGGGTGTGCTTTCTACTTCCATCCGCTGGCTGTTAATCTAGTCCATCAGTTCCCTCTCCATTCTCAGCACTATGGAAAAGGCACTTCAGCTTTTCTTAGATGTTATTGTAAAACACTTTAAGAGTAACACTGAGAGAGCTCTGGCTGATCTCTTTTTATTTAAATGAAAACACCCATTTATCATACTACACAGAGGTGACTCATTCCTCTCCTCTTCCCAAAGGGCTCAGAACCGTCTGCAATTAAGGCATGACATGCTCAAAAGGGCAAACAGCAGCTATTCAGGCAGACACCTCCAGGGCCAAGGCCAAGTTTGGCTGCAGCCAGTGACGTGGGACTGTGCTGTGCTCTGCTCAGCACCCGTGTCAGGCAGCCCTGGCACCTGCACGCATGAGAGAGAGGCAGGGAAAAGGGACACAGCCAAGACACGGGACCCCCTGTGCCTCCACCAGCCTTGGAAAAAGGTTTCTGTGGGTAATTCAGAGCTGTGTTTGTGTTTGCACTCAACCAGCTGTGAGCCAGCACAACTGGGTTTGTCAGCAGCAGGGGTTGAGCTGTGCCAGCTGCTGTGGAGCATTGCCTTGTTCTGAGGGGTGTGTAACAACCACCCAGACACTGAAGGTCTCTATAAGAGCCCTACCCTCAGCTTGCCCCAAAATTAATGTTGGAGAACAAATGTACAGGCCTCAACGGGAATATGCCCAGGAGTTATTGTGAGCTTTACCAAGTCCCTGAGTTTTTATTTTTTGGAGTGTTTTTCCTCTTTTCCAGAGAAATCAGCTTTGTTGTCTGTGTTGAAATGCAGGCAAAAATTACAAGCCAAAGAATGCAGACCAGACCAGCAAGCTGAAATCAGAATGAGAACAGGCCATTAAGACAAGCAAGGGACGACAGATCTCATATCTCTATGTGTTCTCTGCAGGGATGAAAGGTTGGTGTATTACAAGTGCCACTTATATTAGCTTTTAATTTTTATTGCTTATTTTTAGCTATTATTTCCAGAAAACCAGCCCAAACTTTGTTTGAAAGTCTCTACTTGTTTGCCAAGCTTTTTACTCAGACTTCACAGAAAACTTTTTGGTTTCTTTAGACACAAATTCCTTTCTCCTCCTCATACCAAGCTTTCAGGCCCACTGCTCTTGTAGGTACCACTTTTTCCCTTCCCCCTCTATATCCATGAGCTTCCTCTTCAACACAACTCAAAATGCAGCCTCTACTTCTGGAGTAAAATGGGAAAGTGCTGGTGTTGGAGGCTATTAACTAATTGGATTAATCAAAAGTAATTGGCTGCACATGGTGACCATGATTGGAGAAGGAAAGGGAAGTGATATAAGAGAAGGCAGGGAGGAGCCACTTTGGGTGGAAATATTGAGGATGTGTTTATTGGAGTTGAGATCATGAATGGTGTGACTGTGGTCTCCCTTTCTTGAGCACACACCAGGTAGGCTGTGGGAAATGCTGAGTGGGTGACAGAATTTCCTCTCATCTGGTTTTCCAGCGTTACAACTTCTGGAGTGTATCATGTGTTTCTAGATTGTGTTGGAGGCCTTTGTGTGCCACGATCTGAACTGGCAAATTTGTTGCAGGGCTTGGGCTAACAGAATGAGCAGGGTTTTCATCAATTAATCCCACCCTCGCTCATCTCAGCCTGCACAAACTCCTGTATTATCTGTCCCACCTGTGCAGTTTCATTTGCAAGCCTACTTTATATACTACAGTGCTGTTATTAGTTAAAAATTCCTAATTACTTAGATTATCCTGGTAAGGTGGTTTAAAATTTCTTGGAATTAAGGAATTTTATTTTTTTTTTTGGCAGATGCTCACAAAGCCTTGTATGTTCTTATTGGGAACTGTGACATCTACTCTGGTGTGGTCCTATCACTTGCCTGTATGGGCTTAGGTATCCTTTGAGTTGGTGTATAAAAGTAGGGTAAACACAAGCTTTTATATATTCAGCAGAAGGAGTTTGATTTACCTGTATTTTTGTAGAGTTTGGGGGTTTTGTATGAAAATATCAAATGCTATTTGGAGCTATACTGTTAGATCTCTTGAGAAAGAATATGCAGGTGAGTTGGACTGAAGATGCAGCATTGAGGACAGTAAATTCAGTTCTGCTTCTCTGAATTGGTTACTAAATAAGTACAAGCTACTCTGGTAACTTCATGGATTATTAGAACTGCCTGAGGAATCCTCAAAGTCAGTGAACTAGTGCTATCTGCACACTGAAATGCTGCTTTCTGCAGCAGCCACCCTGCATTTACATGCAATTAGCTTAAACACTATATCTTTCTATCAAGAAGGAAATAGCGAATGAAATCCGACTTAAAAATTGCATTCTCCCCAGCTGAAACTCCCATTTCCAAATTGAAATTGGAGGAAGTAGTTTGTGCTTTTGCCAGTGTCTGCACTGTGCTGTGCAGGGATAGGGGGGTCCCCCGGGGAAGGTTTTCTCTTTCCCTGTGGGAAAGTTGAGGGGAGGGACAACCTCAGCCTCAGGCTGCCAGGTGCTCCAGAAAGACACCTTCTCACAGCATTCCTGTGGTGCAGTGGGGCCACCTTTTGGTTAAAATCCATCTGAACCTGCTGAACTCCTGGGTTTGGATACAAACCCCATCTGCACACCCGCTCTTCAATCATCAGCTTCTCCTGGTTCATCACATGCACCTTTGCAGATAATGAGATTTGCAAGTCCCTTCTGCAACTGCACCTTTTTTTAGTGCAGTTCTGAGGCTTCTTGTCCAAAGCCTTGGTTTTCTGTATCATTAGGTGGCAGCACATCCCAACACAAAATCAGTTTGTCCCCAGAGCTCAGTGACCAAACCAGGGGAAAGGGAGTCAAGAGAGGTTTCTTTAGGCCTGAACTGTGATGTGAAGAATGTAGTTATTCTTCGCTGAGAGATCTTCTCCGTTGAAACTTTTTTTTTTTATTAAGTATCTATAAAGGTTCATGCTGAAGCTGCCATGAGTTGCCAGTGAGACTGCAGTGGTATAGATTTTTTAATAATGGGAGATAATATGTGCTGTAAGGAAAATTGATGACCTGAAATACATTCTGTGGAGAAGAGAAGGTAGGTCTTCACAACAAGACTTTTTCTTGGGGATTGAGAGGCACTGTTACCCTATTCAAATTGTTAAACAGTATTTGTTGTGTTCTCAAGAAAAAAAAATCTTTCATGATATTGCCTTGGGAGCAGAATCAAATTGCAATTTCTGTATGAAATAGAGAGAATAAAGAAAATAAGGGTGCCATATTTGGCATTGAACAGACAAATATCAGCCAAAAAATTGACTTAGCAGAAAAAAGGCATTAATGTGGCTTTTTGAAAATGTATAAGGAAATACTCCCAGTGTGATCACTGTCAAGCATTTATACTCCTATCTGTCTGAGATGGCCCAGATCATAGCATAGCTAATTCTCATCCGAGTTTTGATTAACTTTATCATCTACTCAAGGCCACACTGAGGAAGAACATGTAGTTGATGTCTATAGCACTTCACTGATGTTGCAGAGCCACAACTTTCTTGTTATTAGTTGAAACAAGGGAATTTTAGGCTGTATCAGCCAAAGTACATGGGGACTTGATTTGGGTTTTCTTCAAGTTGTTGTATTCCTGAATGCAATAACTCTTCCTTCAGAGCTTTGGGAAGACTTGTAGAAAACTTATGGACCAGTGGATCTGAGATGGATCATTTTTCATTTAAAAAGATACAAAATCCACACACACAAAAAACAAATTCAAAAAACCAGTTCACCCTCTAAAAACAGTTTTGTTCCAAGGCCGCTCACATAAATTGATATGTGGATCTGTTGCTTAGGTCTGGTTACATGAACACTGAAACTCAAGGCAAAATTCTACTTTTTCAGTTGTAACATTATTCTTATTCTGTCTCAGTTCTATAAAATGTTTCTGAAGAACTTCTCAGAACATCCACACTACAGAACGAAAACGTCCCTGTTGTCAGCCAATCCTCATTCGTAGCTGCAGCTCTGAGCTGCTTCATGGAATGTCTGGGAATCAGAGAATTATTAACTGAAGTAAACCTCCTATTAAATTAGGAGAAGGTGTAATTAGTACCTGCAGACAGTTGTGTGTACAGCTGTAAGGTGATGAGGTGGATGTGATAAGAAGGAGGAAAAGGAAAATGGGAGCAAGGTGCAGATATGTATTTAATTGTGCATTTAGTGCATGTAAAACAAAGCTTTCCCTATCTCTGTATTCTTTGTGAACAGACCTGGGACTAGCTGTCTGAGAGGGGAAAAAGCCACCTGGGATGGGCCAGCATCTTGCTTAAAAAAAGGGAAGAAAGAAACAATTCACACTGAGGCTTCAGCTGAGTCTATAACTAGTGGTAGGAGGTTTCTCATCAAAGCAGTTGTGCAACAGGACCTTTGGGCCTTCAGATCCAGTTTATGGGAGTTCTTTGAAAGAACTGATTAAAAACTGAGCCTGGATCCTCAGGATCTGCCCGAAGAATTTTGTGACTCTGCAAAGTAGCTGCAATTTTGAGTTTCTGTCAGATAAAGTTTTCCTGTTTTCTCAATCCCCCCTTCCCTCAAACATTGTTAATGCCTCCAAGCCTAGCCTTGGCTTGGAGCCCTGAGCACCTTTAAATAATCTGAATTGTCCTGTCACCTTTGACTAGAATTTTTCTTTCTCAAGCATAATTGAATATGTATTCCTTACAAACTTCACATGAAATTTAATTCCAATGCAGTTCTGAATAGAGACTAATTTGCAATCCTAAGGTGGCCTTCCTTCCCCTACTGCTGATAAACTATAAAACATGGTGAGTATTTAAAGCTCCAAATTCCCCCTCCCTTTCTCCTGACAAGCCTGCACATTCATTCTGACATGCAGACTGACAGCTTCATGGCATTTTTGGGAATGTTCCAACTACACTAAGTATGTGGTACTATTTATTTTAGTTCCCCCATTCCCAGAGCAGCCACTGACTCACCGAAAAAGCTAAGAGCAATATTTGGCATTTGTTTTCTGTGCAGTACAATTTGCCTGGTTCATTAACCTTCTTTATGTGGATGTAAATTCTGAGTCTGACATGGCTATTTTTGGGGAACATGTCAAAACCAGATTTGTCTGTCTGAGCAACTTTTTCTTCTGAAAAATGTTTAAAATTCCTTCAGTAATTTGGTCTTTTAAAGCAAATTTTGTGTTGGATTCTAAATTGTGTTTATGTTGCATGTTTGAATCTTTAGCACCATTAAACTTGCAGAGCAGGGACAGGAGACAGGGGAGTGTATAAAACACCAGCTGTGTGACAGTATCCTGTACCTGTTGAAGAAATCTCTTTTTTTTTCTTATGCAACACAGAATTACTGTGGACTGGTAGAGACTGAGCATAAATTCTGCTATCACTTGTACCAAGACAGTGCTCGGTTAATGGCTGGATTCAATCTTAAGGCTGTTTTTCAACCTAAACAGTTCTATGATAGTTCTGTTATCCCTCAATATTTTTCCCTGCATTGTGACAAGAACCATATGTGGGGAAGGAGGGGGGGAGACAGATACATTGGCCTGTTTTGCTGTTACTTTTTGGGCTTTTGTCTCCCCAGTTGTTTGATACGAGCTCTGTCTCCCCACTCCAGTGGAAAAGTTGATGCTCAAAACTTCCCCCTGCCCGACACACACCCCTCTGGCCTCGGGCTCAGCGCCGCTTTCCTCCCCACCAAGGAAATTGCATTAGGAATTGGCTCCTCAGTGACCTGGCCCTCGGTAGCACCAGCAGCTCAGCAGATGTCTCAGCCCCTGCCACGGCAGAACTGAGGCTCCAGCTGCTGCCAAGGTGCAATTGGATTTGTTTCAGCTCATTTTCTGTCGTGACCTTAAAACCGGCCCCTCACTCCGAGCTCAGGACTCGGTTTGGTTTTGGCAGCTGCCTGGCTAAACTGCTTTGGGGAGGGCTTGGAGACCAGGGTAGAAAGGAAGTACCCCCATAATCCTGGGAAGGATGTGATCTCATGCAATACCTTCTCAATGGGAAAGGTTGGTTACAAAGATCCAAAAAGCTGGCAATATGTGAAATCTGAGCATGGGATCCCCTCTGCCAGGCTTTCATACTGAGCCAGACACTCCCTTTCTGTCCTTCCTATGTTATTTTTGGATCACTGCTTTACACTGAGGGTCTGGACTCAGGTGGGAGCATATTCTCCACATCAGTGCAAAATTTGTTTCAAATAAGAAATATTTACTGAACTGAGCAAAGATGTGTACAGGGCTCTGTTTTTGAGGCTCTGATGCCATTTCCATCAGAAGAGCTGGATTAAAAAACCACCAGAAAAATGTCTTTTCAGGTTTAATTCTGCAGTTACCAGCAGAGCAAGAGAATGTTTCATAAATGTATACAGTTTGGAGTTTGGTGAGGGGATGACTTAAAGATGTCTTTGAAACCAAAGAGCTGGGATTTTTCAGGAGTGGATACCAGATCCCTGCTTTCAGACATTTCAGTCACCCACAAATTCCCCAACCAAGTGGATTGTTCTACTTTTCTCAGCACTAGGTGATCATTTATGTAGATATGTGAAAGATCATTTTCTGCATCCTACTTCAGGCACCCCAGTCTGGAGAGCTCAGCTGATTCTTTTCCTTTTACTGTCCCAGTTACTGACCTGATAATGAAATGTTTCTACAGCTGGTAGTGCACAAATAGAGATTTATCTGCTACATTCTGCCACAAGCATGAAAACTTCATGTGCCACTTGATGTCACTCTTACAAAGCCCAAAGTCCTTCAGCAGTACAAATCTTTACACTTCCATTGTAAACCAGTGAACAGAATGTTATATGCAGGTTCCTCAGCAAAAGGGAGGTGAAATAATACAGAGGTGGTCATATTGGCTGTCCCATGGAGAACATGGGGACAACTCAACTGTTATATCAGGCAAAAAACACCCAGGTTTCATTTTGGTGGTTTTAGTAAATTATTAGGGATGACAAATCAACATTGAATCCATCACCTTGAATGTTTCAGGCTTGCTTTCTAGAACCTTACTTTGCTGCATGGGTTGTTTTGGGCATAGAAGGATGGCAGGTGTCAATTCTCTTTTCCTATCTCATTGTGTTTGAGAGTTTGTGGAGAGGATGGAAACTGAATATTCAAGTCCAATTAAAAGTCAATATAATCTAACCCTCTCTTCAACTTTATATTTTTCAAAGAGTGGTGAGAAGCTGTAGGTCAAGAACCTGCCAAAAGGTAATTTAGCTCAGGAGCCAAGAATGCTGCCATCGTGAGCTTCATACATGAAACGTCCTGGTAGAGAAGGGAATCATCTGAGGACAAACAGTAATTAATGGCATTAACTTGCACAGAGAACTTGAGTCAAAAATCATTAAAGCTATAAATTGAGGGGGTGTGCTCTGGCATCCTTTCAAGATGCCAGCGAGGGTAGACAAGAGCAGAGGTACACCAACAGAGAATTTCCATTCATGGAAGACTGTAAGAATAACTTGGATAGTATGTTTTAAATTATCCAAGTACAACTTGAGGCACAGTGACATCTTCATCTCTGCTGAGCACTGTGGCTGTGATTCTACCACTGATTCTGCATAAAACACTGACCATGTTCACTTTGACACAGGCTGGGCTAGTCCTCCCTCCCTCTTTCACCATCCTTCTAGTCCCACTATGAAAAAAGTGGCACATGTTTGCACAGAGGCTGCAGGCACTGCTTAAACCAAAATAGACTTAGAAATCTCTCCTCAAATGTATCTAATACCTGGTAAAGTTAGACAGGAAATTGATTAAGTGCTGTTAAAAATATAAGTACTGTAGCAAGCTGGGTAATTTTTGCATGTTGTACAATAGAACAGATTGTCAGGGTGCTGTACAAAATTTTAATTACATAATTTTTTGACTGAGTCAGACATCTTTCCCTACTATAGATGATTTTGGCATGTACCAAGTTATTACCTGGTATGGCTTATCTGGGTGGTTGTTCCTTTTGAACTTTGATACCATTGTAGTCCAGGGCTCTTTTTGTAGAGGTGATTCCAGATGAGGTCATGGTGAGATTTCCACTAGTGATCTAAGATTGCTTCATGTACACTCCTGCAATGCAATGGGATGACTCTTTTGTTTCATGACCTGCAGTTGATTTAGTGGCTACAAATGAAAATCTCCGAATTCCATTACCCAGCTCATCTATAAAATCAATGAACGTTTCCCTGATAATCCTTAAATAACTCAACCCTTTTAATAAGTGTCAGAGAGGGGCATTGAATTTCCCCATGTGCCTCTTTATCATTCATTTAAATAGGCAGAAAAATTGAGCCCTCAGACATTTCCAGGTTTCCAAAGCCTCATTTATACAAAATGCAAGACACACAGATGTCTCTTTCCCGAGAAAATCCCCCAACACATATCTCCCTGTGGCACATGTAATGGTTGCCATCAAAGGTGAGACATGCATGTTATTGCAAAAATAATCCCACAGAGATTTAATGCCATTTCTCATTACAAAGATTCTGCCAGCTTGTGATCATGAGGTGCCCCTTAAAGAAGCTGTGTGGACTGGCATGGCAGCCTCTGCAAAAATACCATTTTACACCCATTTAGAAGGACTGGGTATGTCAAGTTCAGTTTCAAATATTGGTTTGTGACTGACTGTGGTAAAAGAGGAGAACAGAGCTGAGAACAGACCAGCACCTGCGTGTTGCAGTCCTATGAACCAGAGCAGAAATATGGTTTGTGACTTTTATGTCTTATCACCTTCTGCCCCAGGTGGGGAGACTCAACAGCTTAACATGGAAGGATGAAAGGCTGCTGCCAAACTCTTCTGGCGAGTTTGGGGCTGGGGTAGATAAAAGTTCTTGTGAGGCAGCAGTGACACAGTGAATGCCTTTTTTTTTTTTTTTTTTCCCTGGATCCTTGTTTGCCTCAACACCACGGAGTTGTCATGTTTTATTTACCAAGTAATGTTGGCCTCATTTAGTTATAAATATATTAATACCAGGCCTTGCTTTAGCAACTTCCTCCCTAGGGCATTTTATGGTTCTGTCTTTCCTTTACTGCTTATCACCAGGGTTTGATTAAGACAGTAATAAAAAGAAAATAAAACCTAATTTTAAACAGGTAGTTGTGGTGTGTTGCAAGCTATTTTGGTTACTTTCCTGATTAGAAGCCTGATTACACTGGCTGATTTTTGGTGCCTTTAACTGCAAGTGTTACAAACCACAGCTGGCTCAAACTATTGGTCTTGAATGTCATTACCATGTTACATGCCTGAAGTAGCAAAGAAAGCCCTTCCTAGCAGTCCTTTTAGGAAAGGGATCTGCTCCTTCCATTATTTTATCATTCTTGACATGCAAAAATCTTACGGGGTATATGTGTTATTCTTTGTGGGATGTGGCTCTGGTTGAAGCTTTACTGATGCAAAAAGAACTCAAGAGCTGTCTTGTCTAAAGTTTTGGTCTCCTCAGGTCTAGTCTGTTCATGTCACACAAAAGCTCAAAGCCACCCCAGCTTCATCTAAACAGATTTCCAATATATATCTATAAACATCCCCTGAGCTGGGATTACAAACAAAGTTAAAAGGAACCAAGTTTCCTACCAACAAGGCTTCTTTTTGCTTTCAGATTTATTTGCTGGCTCTGCCAGCAATACTCTTGTCCTTTGTAAATATCTGTAGTTTTATATCTCTCAGAAATCTGGATGAACCAAACTCCTAAAAAGAAATTTGCAGGCTGAGTAGTCTAGAAAGGCTTTCCATGAAAAGTTTCTTGTGACTTCACGAAAATATCCTTAAGAGATTCCATGAAAATATTCCTGACTAATCTAGCAGAGTTCTTAAATCAAAAATGGTGGGATAGTGTTTCTGGGCTAAGTTTAATTTTGCATCTGCAGTGGATTGTGAAGTGAGATCTCTCCTGCATATGGGTGAAGCTACAGATTTTGCCCTCAGTCTGATGGGGTTAAAATATTATTTATTTCTTGTGCATATTTAGGATGATTTGGATTGAGAGAATTGATTATTTAATTCGCATCATGATGTCAGAAGTGCAGTCAGATCCACAGACCAAGAACTTATCGTGCACAGTGAGTCATGGGATTGTAGAAGGGTTTAGGTTGGAAGGGACAACTAAAGGTCACCCAGTGCAAACCCCCGGCCATGAGCAGGAACATCTTCAGCTACCTCAGGTTGCTCAGAGCCCCATCCAACCTGGCCTTGGTTGTTTCCAGGGCTGGAGCATCTATAACCTCTGGGCAGCCAGTGCTGGTGTTTCACCATCCCTATCAGAACCATGTTCTTCCTTGTGTCTAGTCTGAATCCACCATCTCTAAGTCTAAAGCTATTAACCCTTGTCCTATTGCAACAGGCTCCACTGAAAAGCCTCTCCCCATTTTTCTTCTAAGCACCATTTGATAACAATTATTACCTCTTCACTCAGAGGGACTTCTGAATGCACTCTGGAGTGTGCTTTGGTCAGTGAACTCCTAAGTCATGGGCACAGTAACAACTCACTGGAACTTTCCTGAGTCCTTGAATTCCTGATACCAGTGCAGAGAGAAAGCATTTAGCCTGATTTTTCTTTTTTTTTTTTAATTTCTTTATTATAAGTCTTTAGTTATTTGTGGGTTTATATCAGGGTTTCACACAGCTCTTACCAGTTTGAGGCTGGCAATCATAGATTGCAGAGCACAAATATTGTTTTGGGTAAAGCACATTGTACTGTTTGAATTCTACTGAACATTTCAAATTAGAGCTGCTCCTCTTGATAAAAGGAAGCAGACTGCAGCCATCTTTTGTCCTTTTCTATAACTTTTTAAGTGAAAAGCTCTAAAAACTCGATTGGTCATTGTGGTAAAATTTAGATCCTTAGTTTACTCCTCTTGCTGTGTGAAGCCCATACCACCCTGTAACATTAATTTAATTACTGCTGTTCCTTTAGGCTTTCTGAAGTCACTGAGTGCTGACCTGGCAATAGCTGAGGGGTTTCTTCCCTTCTTATAGGAAATCTTCCAGTAGTTTCCCATAAAAAGACATCTGGCCTCTGCCTACCACACACTATGTATTTCATACAGGGATTGCTGCTCTAAGTTGAGTAACTTCTCATGTTTTAGAGAGGTTTGAAGCTGATGTAAAGGCCCCAGTGGTGATGTGTGTTTTACTTCCCTTGCTAAGCTGTTCTAACAGTCAATTACTCTCTGATAGTCTTAGAGGGTCAAGTGATATGGTTGTGGCTTCATCTCACAATCTAATCATAGGAAGAAGCATTTATAGCTCGTCAAAGTCCTTCTCAAATAAGATCTCTATTTGAAGTATTTTTTTTTTTTTTGATCACTGAGATTTTAAATTGCAGTTGACTTCGGATTAAATGGCCTGCTTATGGCAGGCCTTACATAAAACTAACACTGACCACTTTGCATCAGCAAAGACTTTCATTTCATTAATACATCCAAGCTCTGTTACAGGAGTCATTCTTTATATATAAACACAGACAATGCAGTATTTGACCTACCTACTCATACGCCAGATGTGTGTCAGAATGAAGAAGAGGTGCAAAAATCCTAATTTTCTACTTGAAAAGAAGCCAATAATTTAATTGCTACAGAAACTGTAATTAGAAATCATTAACTGTTTATAATGTGTTTAGGAGACTCAAAGCAATACTGATGGTGAACTAACATCCCCCCAACACATTTGCATGCTAGACAAGCTTTAAGAATTTAAGCAAGAAGATTTCTTGGTGACAGCAGAAAAAACTAAGAAAATTTTCTAATCCTCCATTTTCTTTCATTTTACCACAGTTGGTACCACTGGCTTTTTGGCTGGAAAGATTCCTTTTCCAAAATTAAAGTGATTAATTTCTGAAGACTGAAGTAACAAGCCTTTGTTAAAGAATATTTGCTGGCTCTTTATTATATTTGCGCTTCTTTCTGAATGTGGCGTAGTTTTACTGATGATAAAACCAGTTTTAGTCTCCACTAAAACCTACAGTTAAATTTTGAGCTACCACAGTAGAAACCACCACCACTTTTATCACAGAAACATTTAGGATTTTGTTGGGTCTCATACGAAATTTTAACATAAAGTTCTCTTAGTAAACTGTGATCTCTTACCTGCAGAAGTCTTCACTGGAGAGAGATGGGAGGAGATGTAATAATTATCCTGAACACAGAATCAGATGACAGATCCCAGATTGCAAATGTAGAACACACAGGCACCCCCTGCAATGGGGTTTATGAATTTCTGCACCTCAACTTAGTGTAGGCCACAGACACCTCTTCTTCCCTCACACTAAACACACAAAGTATAAATTTCAAACTTACATGTGAAAGTAGGATTGCAAAAGTAACATTTTGTCTGGGCTGGGAAGGCTCAGAAATACTTAAAGCCCTTGGGCTCACAGTCTGTTTGGAGGAAACACAAGGACCATACTTCCCAGTTGCAGCTGGGAATCACAGTTGAAGGCAGCTCTAAATTCCAGACACAGTGACCAAAGGCTGGAAAAAAGATAGGAGCTGTGTAGCAAGAGTCTTTGTGTGTCAGTGTCAAATATGGTCACCTTAAACAGGAAATAATTTAATATTCTTATTTCTTTCAGGCCAAAAGAGCACGAGATTTAGTAACCTGCCTAACTCAGGTTTTAGTCAGAGCAGCCTCATAGCAATAAAGTCAGAACAATAATCAAGCCATGTAAGTCCCTGGTTTGTTGGATGTTTCCCTGGTTCCACTCTTCACTAGATGATGCCCTATGCAGCACTTTTTCTTCTGTGTAAGAGTCTGCTCTCCTGGTCTGATGCACTGTTATAAATCACTGATATCTCAAGGCTGTACATTCATATTGTTAAAGTAGACTTGTCTGCTTTTGTTAGCCTTCAAGAGAATTAAGATGTGTTGCTTAATCTATTGTTAATATTCATGAAATAGTTTAGCAGATGCTTTGAGGGGTTTTTCTATTCCTTACTGTCACTGCTTGTTTCATTACATATTTTTCTTCCATGGAAAATGAACATAAATATCTTCCTATCAAAGTAGAGGATGATATATGGGAAAGAAGAGATTGAGTATTTAAATCTGGCTGTTCTACTTGGAAAAGAAAGGTTGAGAATTGTCCTGCCTATCAAGCCAGCAATAAAATGCCCCAATGTTCCAAACTCTTGAGCACATAGGAAGAAACTGTTGGTATGAGGAATCCTAGAACTCCTAGGAAACGTGTTGCTTTTTGATGATAAAGCAATTTGCTTTAAATTTATTTCAGAAATCATCCGGTAACATATTCAATGGGTTTAAACTTCTGTGTTTAAATGTTCTGCTTATGTGAATCTCAGGAAAGATTCAAAAATGCCATCTAAAAATGCCAAACAAAACAAAGACTTTTTTCTAGAATAAAAGGAAGTGTAGAACCAAAGTTATAACTGACACGATGAGCAAAAAGGTCCACCTGAATGACTTAAAATGCACAGTGACTCTTCCCATGAGAAAAATTGCACAAAGCACACATGGCCTGCCCTTTTTGCAAGAGGACCAAGCCAGTCAGTCAAAGTAATGGACTTGTTGGTATAATCTTCAGTAGCAACTCTAGATCATTGCTAGAAAATGATGAAAAAGGTGCAATTCAAAATACGTAAGCCCAAGGATGAAGGAAAGTAGCAACAAAGCATCAAAAAATAAATATAAAAATTAAAAGAAGATCCACTCCCCTGCCATGGGCTGGAACACCTTCCACTGGACCAGGTTACCCAGAGGTCCCTCCAGCCTGGCTCTGAACGCTTTCAGGGAAAGGCAGTGGAATTTCCATCCCTGGAAGTGTTCAGGGCCAGGTTGGATGGGGCTTGGAGAAACCTGGTCTAGTGGAGGGGTGAAACAAGATGGTTTTAAGGTCCCTTCCAACCCAAACAACTTTGATTCTGTCATAACAACCTGTTGTATCATTGAAGATTGAGGCA